>NW_028270150.1:98837384-99155084 GCF_037043375.1 Chiloscyllium plagiosum
GACTAGCCTCAGTCATGGTTAAGATCCTTGAATCCATTGCGAAGGGTGAGAGTTCTGAATTCTTGTAAGTGTACGGTAAAGTAGGGCAAAGTCAGCATGGTTTCATCAAGGGGATTATCAAATCTGCTTGAATTCTTTGAGGAAGTAATGAGCAGGTTAGATGTTATGTACCTGGATTTCAAGAAGGCCTTTGACAAGGTGCTGCACAGGATGTAAGGCCCATGGTGTTGGAGGCAAGGTGCTGGCATGGATAGAAGCCTGGCTGTCTGGCAGGGAGCTGAGAGTGAGAATGAAAGGGTCCTCCTCAGGATGGCAGCCAGTGACAACTGGGATTCTGCAAGGCTCAGTGTTGGGGCCACAACTTTTCACTTTATACATTAATGATCTTGATGAAGGAACAGAGGGCATTCTGGCTAAGTCTCCAGATGATACAAAAATAGGTGGACGGACAGGCAGCATTGAGGAGGCGGGAAGGCTGCAGAAGGATTCGGACAGATTAGGAAAGTGGGGAAAGAAGTGACAGATGGAGCACAATGTGGGAAAGTGTGAGGTCATGCACTTTGGTAGGAAGAATAGAGGCATGGACTATTGTCTAAATGATGAGAAAATTCAGAAGTCTGAAGTGCAAAGAGACTTGGAAGTTTTAATTCAAGATACTGTCAAGGTAAACTTGCAGGTTGAGTCAGTAGTTAGGAAGGCAAGTGCAGGAATGGCTTTTATCTTGAATATTAAAGCAGGGATATGTGTCTGATGCTCGAGAAGGCTCTATATTGGTCTTGTCAGAACACTTTTGGAGTAGTATTTAGTATTGTGCCCAGTTTTGGGGCCCATATCTCATGAAGGAGTGTGTTCAGAGAAGGTTCACAAGAATGCTCCCACGAGTCAAGGGTCAAGAGTCAAGAGTAGCTTTATTTGTCTTTTCTACCACACACAACCGATACAGGAAAAAGGAGACAGAGTTCCTCCAGGACCAAGGTGCTACATGGTCAGCACAAATTACACAGTCATACACAGTGTACAATAAATTGCTCAAGAAATGCAAACCATGAAAGACAGCAGAGTAATTGAAATGAAATGAAAGTTACCAAGAATGAAAAGCTTAACATATGAGGATCATTTGAGGATTTGAGTCCATACTTGATGGAGTTCAGAAGGATCAGGTTGGATCTAATTCAAACATGGAGAATACTAAATGGTCTGGACAGAATAGATGTCGGGAAGATGTTTCCATTGGTAGGAGAGACTCGGACAAGTGAGCAAAGGCTTAGAGTAAAAGGAAGACCGTTTAGAATGGAGATAATGAGAAACTTCTTCGGCCAGAGAGTGGTAACCTATGGAATTCATTGTTACAGATGGCTGTGGAGACCAGGTCATTGCGTATACTTAAAACTGAGATTGTCAGGTTCATGAGTATCAAAGGGATCAACGGATATGGGGAGAAAGTGGGAGAATAGGGTTGAGAAACGTATCAGCCATGAGTGAATGGCCGAGCAGTCTCATTGTGCTGAATGGCCTCAATTCTGGTCTTTTGTCTTATGGTCTCATAACATTTGTGTTTCTTGCATGTTCTTTCAATCGAGATGTGTTGTCAGATGAGTCAGCTTTACTTAAATGAAACTTAACACAATCTGATGTTGTTCACAATTTCAGAGTCCCTGTCTTACCTCACGTATAGTTGAGTTTAAACAAATTAACTAATTCACACTCTGTAAACTCCCTTTTAAAACTGACGAACTATTTGTGGCAGCACATACAACATGTGATTCACCTCACTGTACAATAGTCTGTGGAAGGATTTTCCAGATAACAATGGAGGCAGGCTCATTGATGACTTGTCTGGAAGAGTTATGTGGACTCTTCACTAACAAGGGATTCAATGGGGATGGAACGTAAGTGAAAAAGAGGATTAAGTCTGTCAGTAGATCAACCATGAACTATGGCAGATCAGGCACAAGTGCTAACTGACCTGCTCCTCATTCATATTAGTGTGTTCACATCTATCCCAGTGAGAGTGCAAACCAAACTCACTGTCTCTTTGTCAAAGATCCCAGAGAGGGCAGACTGTCCCTACAGTATCAGTGTCACGTACTTTGAGTAGAATAGACTGACCGCACTGTGTCTATATCATTGACCCAGAGATAACAGACCAAGCACATTGTGTCTTTCATAGAGCACCAGGACTGCCAACTAAACACACTCAGTCTGTATCACAAAGATTGGAGAGAGCAGACTCCACTCACTGTGTCTGTATCACTGACCCCACAGAAAGTGGGTATGGATGGACTCTAAGACAGAACACATTCCTAATCCCTGAATTCTTCAATCCATCTCATCATTTAATGAATTTCCCCATTCGCGTAAAAGGGTATTTTACCATGTTCTTCAGCTCTTTACTGAACTTAGTCTGGGTCACGACAGATGTACAAGTGTTTGTGCAGCAACTTAGGAGCTGGAGAATGAATCCAATATCTCATACAAAATGATGTTGATGTATGGCCCGATAGCCCATCTGATTCATGCGTTTCCATAGACAGGAGACCATAAACACTGACCATAACAGGATGAAATTCCCTGAGATAACAAACCATAAAATGATGGACTTCCTTCGAGTCCACATTTCTGGGTCACTGGGATGCTCCCCAATGCTGTGAGCCCGAAGTCTCCTGCGGGCTCTGCTGGCCACTAAAATGTGCCTGACACTTAAAGCATTGAGCAGCAGAATCAGAACAAATGGCACTGCTGGGTTCAGGATATAATGAAGGCACTCGATTGTTCCCCAGGCTGGAGATGAGAGAATATCAGTTGTTACTGAACAAAACCAGGGCTGATTCCTGAGCAACTACTGAGATGTGAACATAAAGTATCAGAAAATGTTCTTCAAACCACTCAGCACAGTCACTGTTCCCAGAACCACAGCTGCTGTCTTCTCAGTACAAAATTTAATTTGCAGATTTGGGCAGCAAATGGCCACATATCGATCAAAGGTAAAAGTGACGGTAAACCAGACAGAACAGTCGGTGGCTGCATAAAGGAAGACAGCGTGGATATTACAGATGGGGATGGACCGTAGGAAATGAAACTCTCTCTTATAAACAATTGGAATGTGTCTCAATAGCAGATTGAGGATAATAATCAGTATATCTGGTGCTGTCGTTGCCTCCAGGTAGCACGCGTAATACATTTTGAAAGACCACACTTCCCTTGCAACAAAATTATAATTGCTATGATGGTCGCTATGGGAAGGAAAATAAACAGGAAAATTGATCAAGCTAGTGGAAAAGTTACCAATTACACAGAGTATTTTGTGTAATTTCTGTGTGTGTCCCTGTTTTTGAAAACATATTGAGGTATTTATACCCATTGTCAAGTAATCTGCTGGATTCAAAAAACCAGCCATTAATTAGGAACTCATATTTGGGATGAAACAGAAAATGAGGAAATGCAGTTTGTAAGAGATTATGTGAAGATTGACACTACCCTGACAGGTTATTAAAATGTAAACAAGCTAATGCAGGAAATATCACAAAGACCATGAGAGATATGCTTTAGTTTCTGAAGTGAAACAGAGGTCAGTGACCCTGTATTGGGGTGGCGGAAATGGCCAGGTTGCTGTTCCTCATCTTTACAGAATCATTCAGAATTAGGGTGGAATGGTCAGCCCAAGTTCCCCTTCATTAGTACCTAGTGACATGTCCTGCTCCTGATCATTATCCAATGAAGGTGGCTAATACAGGGGTATCTCAATCTGTGTTATCCTCTGATACCTACTCAGAGGTAGCTTCCTTGTGCAGCTGATGGCCTATTGATTTGAGATGTTAGAGGTCGCTTCTTCAGAAAATTCTATCAACGGGCTCTTACACATCTTCCACATGCCGCACATTGCTGCTGGGGTGCAGTGAGGGTGGAAGCTGGCAATGTTTGTGGATGTGGTGCCAGTCAAGGGCGCTGCTTTATTATCAAGTTTATAGAGAGTTGTTGGACAGACCTCACCCAGACAAGTGGGAAGTATTCATTCACACTCATGACATGCCCTTTGTAGATAGTGGGCAGACTCTGGGGAGTCAGGAGGTGAAGTATGCACTGTAGAAACACTGATCTCTGACATGGTCTTGTAACACTGGTATTTATATGACTGGTCCAGATCACAGGGGGTCAGGCAGCATGTGAGGACAGGAGACTTGACATTTCAGGAATCCTGATGAAGGGCTTATGCCCAAAATATCAATTCTCCTGCTCCTGGATTCTGCCTGACCGGCTGTGCTTTTTCAGCACCTCACTCTTCGATAGGATCTGACGATGCAGGAAAGGTATGAAACTTTGTGAACAGTCAACAAACATCCTGAATTCTGACCTTATGATGGAGGGATTGTCAACAGTGAAGCAGCTGAAGATAACTGGGCCTGGGACATTTCCCTGAGGAACTCCTGCAGAGATGTCCTGGAGCTGAGGTGACTGACTTCCAACAACCACACCCATCCTCCAATGTGCCAGGAATAACTCCAACCAATGAGAGGTTCATCCCATTTCTCATCATTTTAGGTTTCCTTCAGGTCAGACTTGGTCACTTACTGCTTTGATGTCAAGTGCAGTCTCTCTCACCTCACCTCAGGAGGTCAGTTCCATTGTACTTGTTTGGATAATAGTTGTTATGGGTCTGGTGCTGACCAACCCTGCAGAGCTGGACACCAGTGAACTAGTTATTGCTGAGTGAGGGCAGCTCGGTCACTTTCCACCATGTCACTATTAATTGTGATTAGACTGATGGGGTGTTAATTGTTTGGAGTTGCTTTGTTGTATTTTTTTGTAAGATTTATCTGCTTAAATTCCTATATTTTCAGGAGTTTGCTAGTATTGTAACTGTACTGGAACAGTTCAAATCAGGGCACAGCTAGTGTTGGAGCCATGTCCCACTTACAAAGTATTTACAGGGCCATTGCTTTATACAGTGTCTCAGCTATTTCTTGACAGCATGTGGAGTGAATGTATTTTCTGAAGACTGGCCTTCAAAAGTGTGATAATAAGGCAGTTCAGAGTCGTTACGTTCCTGTTGTAGTGAGAGGTAAGGCTGGTAGGTTTAGAGAACGATAGATGAATGAGGACATTGATATTTGAGTCAAGGATAAAGAATTGTGTCTTAGGTATAGACAACTGGGTTGAAATGAAACTCTTGAACAATATAAAGAAAGAATATTGAAGCATTCTTAGGAGGGAGTTCATGAAGGCAAAGATGATTCCCTTGGCAAATAAATGTAAAATAATTGAAAAAACTTTAACAAGTCCATTAAGACCAAGAGAGCAGTGGTGGCTCAGTGGGTAGCACTGCTGCCTCACAGTGCCAGGGACCCGGGTTTGATTCCAGTCTCTGGTGATTGTCAGGGTGGAGTTGGAACATTCTCCCTGTGTTTGTGGGGGTTTCCTCCCACGGTCCAAAGATGTGTGGGTCAGGTGGATTGACCATGCTAAATAACCCATAGTGTTCAGGGATATGTACGTTAAGTGCATTAGTCAGGGGTAAATATCAGATAATAGGGTCGGGCAATCAGTCTAGGTGGGTTACTCTTCAGAAGCTCAGTGTGGACCTGTTGGGCCAAAGGGCCTGTTTCCACACTATTGGGAGTCTATGAACTGGAGAGAGTACTACTCCTTTATGATTAAAGAGGTCGTCTTTGGTTTGAACCTTAGGAGATGGGAGAGGTATTGAATGAATATTTCAGATCAGTTTTTACTGTGCAGAAAGAAATGAACGTGAGAGAACTCAGGGAAATGAATGTTTTGAAACAGTTCACATTACATCAGAGGAGGTGCTAGAGATTTTAGAAAATATAAAGGTAGTAAATCTCCAGGACCTGATCGACATGTATCCCAGGACATTGTGGGAATTTAGGGAGGAAATTGTGAGGCATATTGTAGAAGTATTTGTATCATCTATCACTGCAGGTGAGGTGCCAGATGACTGGAGAGTAGCTCAGGTTGTGCCTTTGTTTAACAAGAATGTAAGGAGAAACCTGGGAACTATCAGCCTGTGAATCTGCCTTCGGTGGTGGGTAAGCTGTTGGAGGTGATTCTGAAAGCTGAATTCATATACATTTGGAGAGTAAAGGAATGATTGGAGATCGGTAAAACCCATGACTGCGGATGCTGGAAACCAGATTCAGGATTAGAGTGGTACTGGAAAAGCTCAGCAGTGCAGGTAACATCTAAGGAGCAGGAAAATCGACGTTTCGGGTAAAAGCCTGATAAAGGGCTTTTGCCCGAAACGTCGATTTTCCTGCTCCTCAGATGTTGCGTAAACTGCTGTGCTTTTCCAGCACCTCTTTAATCCAGAATGATTGGAGATAGTCAACATGGTTTTGTGCAAGGGAAAGTGTGTCTCACAAACTGGGTTGAATTTTTGAGGAAGTAATTAAAAAGATTGATGAAGGCAGAGCAGGAGATATTGTTTACTTGGACTGAAGTAAAGCCTTCGACAAGGTTCCACATGGTAGACTGATTGGAGATGGTTCACATCGGATTTAGGGTGGGCTTGCCAATTGGACACAAACTTGGAATACACGTGTTTTTTCAGGAACTCAGGAGCTGGAGAACGAATCCTCATAAAAAGTGGTGTAAAAACACAGCTTATACCCCAATCGATACATGCGTCTCCACATAGAATACACCAGAAACATTGATCATAACAGGATGAAATTCCCTGAGATAACAAACATTAAAATGATGGATTTCCTTCGGGTCTCCAAGTGTCGGTCTTGGAATGCTGCCCCCTGCTGTCAGAGTTTCACTCTTAAAGAGGACCATTCGTTATTTCCACTTACTAATATATTCGGACCAGCATTGTAACAGATGGCTACACACACACACACACGCACACGCACACACACATGCACACACACACACACACACTTGTACATATATAGTTACCAAGCGTCACACGCACAGATAACTATGCACAAACACAGATCGCGGTGCACACATGCACACAGATATCTGTACATGTAGAGATAACAATACACACTCCCTGGCATGCACACATATATAGACCAGCATACACACACACAGACACATATAGATACATATAGATTTGAGGAGCTAACTGGTCTACTTTTGCTCCTGTTTTTGTATGTTTATATGTACGTTAGGATTGTCAAGTGGATTCACAGTGGAAGATACTTTTGCATACTGGAAGATACATAGTTTAATATACAGAGCCCTGTTCTTTGTTGATGAATAAATCACGTACATGCAGTAAACCTGTTTCAATTCAAACAATATAGACTCCAGCCATTTGTTAAGGGCAATGCCCGAATTAGTCAGAGTCAATCTACTTGGTTTAAAATTTAAACAAAGCCTGGAGGTCAACTATCAATCATTAGTAATAAACAGTATCAAGGTTCCCATTGAATTGTATTCTTGCAGATTGTCCTGATGATTGTCAGAGAAAAAAACTCTAACAGACATCATTTTCCACCAATACTCAAGTTCAGTACTACCAAATAACAATCAAATAATATTTTTCTTTCCCAAGTACTTTCCCTTATTTGTATCAGGTATTATTTGCGGGACATATATTTTAAAATATGTAAACTCAACATCACCAAGATGGTTTCTATCAGTTTTACTAGTGTCAACTCTTCAAGAATGTCTACAAAGACATTCATTCACACGACGTGGGCATCATTGGTATTTGCTGCTGATGCCGAATTGCCTCTGAGAAGGAAGGAGCAAGTTCTAATGGGGTCACATCAGTGACTGTCATCCCTGTCTTTTAAATATTACACAGAGTGAGCAGTTTAAGTGCTCCTTGTTGTGAGCACGTTAAACAATATTTGTTGCAATGATTTCAGTGACATTTACTGCAGCTATTCTATAACGTAGTTTTGCTTTTCACTGCGCACTGTGGAAACAAGCCCTTTAGCCCAACAAGTCCACACGACCCCGGCGAAGAGCAAACTACCCAGACCCATTCTTCCTATATTTATCCTTGACTAATGCACCTAACCTACACATGTCTGAATTCTATGGGCAAATCAGAATGGCCAATTCACCTAACCTGGATGTCTTTGGATTGTGGGAGGAAACTAGAGCACACGGAGGAAACTCACGCAGTGATGGCAGAAAGTGCAAACTCCACACAGACAGTCGCCTGAAGTTGGAATCGAAGCTGTGTCCCTGGCACTGTGAGACATCAGTGCAAACCACTGAGCCACCATGCTGCCCCAATCTCTTTGATTCATGACTCTAAGTACAGATGTAAAATCATCACTGTGCCACAACAAACTAATGGGTCAGAGTTCCTGATCTGAAGTTGTTGACATCAGTGTGAATTACAAACTGTGCCCCATTTTTTGGGAAGCATCTTTGATGATGATTTTGAATTTTCCTATTTATAATTTTTGCTCCTTTACATGTCCTGGTACAATCCCATTTTGCTTTTCATTTTCATCCCTTCTCCCATCTAATGTCTCCTGTCTCCCGGGTTACCACAGATCTTTTCATTTGTTGTCCCTTCCTTTCCATGATTGGTTTAAATCCTGTTTCAGTACATTTCCCGTTCTGACAAAGGGTTAGCAGCCTGAAATGTTAACTCTGTCTCCCCACAGGCACTGCCAGAGCTGCTGAGAATTTCCAGCGTTTCCTGTTTGCTTTCTATCATGTTTTCTTTCTTGCCCTGATTGTAAAGATTTTTATCTTATACAAACTGGTAAAACTTCTGACCTTTGCTATCATGTCATTGTAAGTCTGAGGTCAATTACAAATACACACCATGTTGCCAGAGCTAATGGAAAGGGACTTTCAGTTAAATTAGCTCCATAACCACATGAGTATAATGAGTGCTTTCACACGTTTCACAGACTTGATTATATTTCCCACAGTAAACACAAAGTGGTGACACTGAGCTGAGGGCAGTGGTCAGTTGTCACATTCACAATGGAACACCCGTCCTCAAGCTGCAGTCCTCAACCTTGTCCCTTAACTGCAGCCTATCGCTGCCTTTCCCTCAGGATATATGTTTAGTGCCTTACAAACCATTACTTTATACACAGTTTGCCACTTGGTTCTGTGTTATATTGAGTAAAGCTCTGTATCTACTCAATCAGTTGATTAACGTGTTACCTAACTGTCCTTTCTGTGATAATACCCTGGTTTTGAAATCCATTTCCCCTTGCTGTTTATTTATTAAAATGACCAATTAGTGAGAGTACTATTCACTTGTCCCTCTTCATGGCTGTTTTGGCTGTCCCAGTCTACAGTCGTTACTGGTTAAGATGCAAGTTGCGGCACGGTGTCTCAGTGGTAAGCACCACGGCCTCACAACGCCAGGGACCCCTGTTTGATTCCACCTTTGGGCAGACTGTCTGTGTGGAGTTTGCACATTCTCCCCATGTCTGCGCGGGTTTCCTCTGGTTGCTCCGGTTTCCTCCCACATTCCAACGATGTGCTGGTGGGGTGAATTGGTCACGCTATATTGCACGTAGTGTTCAGGGATGTGTAGGCTCGGTGCATTAGCCAGTGGAAATCTCAGAGTAGGAGAATGGGTCTGGGTGTGATACTCTTCGGAGCGTCAGTGTGGACCTGTTGGGACAAATGGCCTGTTTCCTCACTGTAGGGATTCTAATTATAATTAAATCCATATTCTATCAACATTGAAATAAAGGATCTTTACATCCGCTGAATTAATCATTTCCATCATCATTATACATCACATAACTTACACAAAATTGTAACTAATATTCAGTTGAGCAAATCCATCTCACTTCTGTAGTTACATTACATGTGGAATGCAGTTATATACTGAAGAATATGATCACCATGTTGTGACAGTGCTATGGTCAACTAAATCCTGCACTGAGCTACAGTGAACTCTGACAAGTATCAGATGTCTTGCCATCGATGACTCTTTGAAAACCTCTCCATTTACCACAGAATTGAGAAAGCATTCCAACTGTCAGACTGAGGTCACTCCAAACAGTTCCTGAGACTTCAGAGAAATGGACCATTCTGTAATTATTAACAGAAAGTTATGAAATGATCAACCTAAAGCAAAATACTGCAGATGCTGGAAATCTGAAATAAGAACAGAAAAGGCTGGGAGTGCTAATGGATCAGCATTAACCTGAAATGTTCACTTATCTCTCCATAAGTTTAGCCTGATCCAATAAACTACTGAATATTGCTGTAAATTTGGATCACTGGGTATCCTGTGAAAGACAGTATGTTGAGCTTATGGTTTCAATTTCTGACAAATAATAAATTTTCAGGTTCCATTTGTAATAAATAATCAATTGACAGTTGTTGGAGAAGGAGCCTTGGTCCGGTTGTATTGAGACAATGAAGAGGGACTTGAATGATTATTGAAATCGAATCAATCTGCAGGGTAATGGGGAAAAGGCAAGTGCTCGCCACTGTGTCAACACGTATAGACAGCCCATGCAGATACGATGGGCTGAATGGCTTCCTTTTGACAACTGGATGATTATTAAACCTGATCTCCCTTTTCCTTTCCTGGGTATGTAGTCCACATGATGGATTGTGCTTCAGTAGAGGCTCTCCAGTGCTCACCAGGAGATAACAAAAGCAACAGCTAAGGCACTGTATAAATTAATGGTCATGAAAATATCTTGTCAGTGGTAAATGGCTCCAATACTCGCCGTGCCCTGAGTTGAACTGTTCAAGTACAGTTACAAAACTGGCAACCACCTACTAATATAGGGATTTAAACAGATAAATCTAAAAGAGTAGAACAAATCAAATCCAGATAATTACCACCCCATCAGTCAGATAAGAATTAACAGCGACATATTGGAAAGTGTATGAAGATTACTACCGAGCTGCACTCCCTCAGCAATAACTAGTTCACTGGTGTTCAGTTCTGCAGGGTTGCTCAGCACCAGACCTCATAACAACAATTGTCCAAACAAGGATAATGGAGCTGAACTCCTGAGGTGAGGTGAGAGAGACTGCACTTGACATCAAAGCAGTAGTTGACCAAGTCTGACCTGAAGGACGCCTAAAATTATGAGAAATGGGATGAACCTCTCATTGGTTGGAGTCATTCCTGGCACATTGGAGGATGGGTGTGGTTGTTGTAAGTCAGCCACCTCAGCTCCAGGACATCTCTGCAGGAGTTCCTCAGGGAAATGTCCCTGGCCCAGTTATCTTCAGCTGCTTCACTGTTGACAATCCCTCCATCATAAGGTCAGAATTCAGGATGTTTGTTGACTGTTCACAAAGTTTCATACCTTTCCTGCATCGTCAGATCCTATCGAAGAGTGTGGTGCTAAAAAAGCACAGCCGGTCAGGCAGCATCCAGGAGCAGGAGAATTGACATTTTGGGCATAAGCCCTTCATCAGGATTCCTGAAATGTCAAGTCTCCTGTCCTCACATGCTGCCTGACCCCCTGTGCTTTTCCAGCACCACACTCTTTGACTCTGATCTCCAACATCTGTCAGATACTAAATCCATGCGTAACAATATTTGAACAATATTCCGGCCTGAGCTGACAAGTTGCATTTGCTCCACACAAACATCAGAGATCTCCAAAAAGAGAGAATGTAACCATTTCTCTTCATATCAATGAATTCCCCAGTGTCAGCATCCTGGGGGAGGGGGTGAAGGGTTGCAATAGACCACAGTCTGATCTGGACCAGTCATATAAATGCCAGTGTTACAAGACCATGTCAGAGATCAGTGTTTCTACAATGCATACTTCACCTCCTGACTCTCCAAAGTCTGCCCACTATCTACAAAGGGCACGTCATGAGTGTGAATGAATACTTCCCACTTGTCTGGGTGAGGTCTGTCCAACAACTCTCTATAAACTTGATAATAAAGCAGCGCCCTTGACTGGCACCATATCCACAAACATTGCCAGCTTCCACCCTCACTGCACCCCAGCAGCAATGTGCGGCATGTGGAAGATGTGTAAGAGCCCGTTGATAGAATTTTCCAAAGAAGCGACCTCTAACATCTCAAATCAATAGGCCATCAGCTGCACAAGGAAGCTACCTCTGAGTAGGTATCAGAGGATAACACAGATTGAGATACCCCTGTATTAGCCACCTTCATTGGATAATGATCAGGAACAGGACATGTCACTAGGTACTAATGAAGGGGAACTTGGGCTGACCATTCCACCCTAATTCTGAATGATTCTGTAAAGATGAGGAACAGCAACCTGGACATTTCCGCCACCCCAATACAGGGTCACTGACCTCTGTTTCACTTCAGAAACTAAAGCATATCTCTCATGGTCTTTGTGATATTTCCTGCATTAGCTTGTTTACATTTTAATAACCTGTCAGGGTCGTGTCAATCTTCACATAATCTCTTACAAACTGCATTTCCTCATTTTCTGTTTCATCCCAAATATGAGTTCTTAATTAATGGCTGGTTTTTTTTAATCCAGCAGATTACATGACGATGGGTATAAATACCTTAATACGTTTTCAAAAACAGGGACACACAGAGAAATTACACAAAATACTCTGTGTAATTGGTAACTTTTCCACTAGCTTGATCAATTTTCCTGTTTATTTTCCTTCCCATAGTGAACATCATAGCAATTATAATTTTGTTGCAAGGGAAGTGTGGTCTTTCAAAATGTATTACGCGTGCTACCTGGAGGCAACGACAGCACCAGATATACTGATTATTATCCTCGATCTGCTATTGAGGTACATTCCAATTGTTTATAAGAGAGAGTTTCGTTTCATACAGTCCATCCCCATCTGTAATATCCACACTGTCTTCCTTTATGCAGCCACCGACTGTTCTGTCTGGTTTACCGTACTTTTACCTTTGATCGATATGTGGCCATTTGCTGCCCAAATCTGCAAATTAAATTTTGTACTGAGAAGACAGCAGCTGTGGTTCTGGGAACAGTGACTGTGCTGAGTGGTTTGAAGAACAGTTTCTGATACTTTATGTTCACATTTCAGTAGTTGCTCAGGAATCAGCCCTGGTTTTGTTCAGTACCAACTGATATTCTCTCATCTCCAGCCTGGGGAACAATCGAGTGCCTTCATTATATCATGAACCCAGCAGTGCCATTTGTTCTGATTCTGCTGCTCAATGCTTTAAGTGTCAGGTACATTTTAGTGGCCAGCAGAGCCCGCAGGAGACTTCGGGCTCATAGCAGTGGGGAGAATCCCAGTGACCCGGAAATGGGGACTCGAAGGAAGTCAATCATTTTATTGTTTGTTATCTCAGGGAATTTCATCCTGTTATGGTCAGTATTTATGCTATACTCTCTATGGAAACGCACATATCGGATGGGGAACAGGGACCTATATCTACATTATTTTGTATGAGATATTGGATTCATTCTCCAGCTCCTAAGTTGCTGCACAAACACTTGTATATATGTCGTGACCCAGACCAAGTTCAGTAAAGAGCTGAAGAACATGGTAAAATACCCTTTTATGTGAATGGGGAAACTCACTAAATGATGAGATGAATTGAAGAATTCAGTGATAAGAAATGTGATATGTCTCAGAATCCATCCATACCCACTCTCTGTGGGGTCAGTGATACAGACACAGTGAGGGGAGTCTGCTCTCTCCAATCTTTGTGATACAGACTGAGTGTGTTCAGTTGGCAGTCCTGGTGATCTACAACAGACACAGAGTAAATAGCCTGTTCAGCCACGGTCAATGATATAGACACAATGAGGTCAGACTGCTCTATCCAAGATGTGTGATACAGATACTGTAGGGACAATCTGCCCTCTCTCGGGTCTGTGACAAAGAGGCAGTGATGTTGGTTTGCTCTCTCACTGGGATAGATGTGAACACACTAATATGAATGAGGAGCAGGTCAGTTAGCACTTGTGCCTGATCTGCCATAGTTCATGGTTGATCTTCCGACAGACTTAATCCTCTTTTCCACTTACGTTCCATCCCCATTGAATCGCTTGTTAGTGAAGAGTCCACATAACTCTCCCAGACAAGTCATCAATGAGCCTGCCTCCATTGTTATCTGGAAGATCATTCCACACACTATTGTACAGTGAGGTGAATCACATGTTGTATGTGCTGCCACAAATACTTTGTCAGTTTTAAAAGGGAATTTACAGAATGTGAATTAGTTAATTTGTTTAAACTCAACTATACATGAGGCAAGACAGGGACTCTGAAATTGTGAATAACATCAGATTGTGTTAAATTTCATTTAAGTAAAGCTGACTCATCTGACAACACATCTCGATTGAAAGAACATGCAAGAAACACTAATGTCATGAGACCGTAAGACAAAAGACCAGAATTTAGGCCATTCAGCACAATGAGACTGCTCGGCCATTCACTCATGGCTGATACGTTTCTCAACCCTATTCTCCCACTTTCTCCCCATATTCGTTGATCCCTTTGATACTCATGAACCTGACAATCTCAGTTTTAAGTATACTCAATGACCTGGTCTCCACAGCCATCTGTAACAATGAATTCCATAGATTACCACTCTCTGGCTGAAGAAGTTTCTCATTATCTCCATTCTAAACGGTCTTCCTTTTACTCTAAGCCTTTGCTCTCTTGTCCGAGTCTCTCCTACCAATGGAAACATCTTCCCGACATCTACTCTGTCCAGACCATTTAGTATTCTCCATGTTTGAATTAGATCCAACCTGATCCTTCTGAACCCCATCAAGTATGGACTCAGAGTCCTCAAATGATCCTCATATGTTAAGCTTTTCATTCCTGGTAACTTTCATTTCATTTCAATTACTCTGCTGTCTTGCATGGTTTGCATTTCTTGAGCAATTTATTGTACACTGTGTATGACTGTGTAATTTGTGCTGGCCATGTAGCACCTTGGTCCTGGAGGAACTCTGTCTCCTTTTTCCTGTATCGGTTGTATGTGGTAGAAAAGACAAATAAAGCTACTCTTGACTCTTGACCCTTGACTCGTGGGAGCATTCTTGTGAACCTTCCCTGAACACACTCCATATCCTTCATGAGATATGGGCCCCAAAACTGGGCACAATACTAAATACTCCAAAAGTGTTCTGACAAGACCCTTATAGAGCCTTCTCGAGCATCAGACATACATCCCTGCTTTAATATTCAAGATAAAAACCATTCCTGCACTTGCCTTCCTAACTACTGACTCAACCTGCAAGTTTACCTTGACAGAATCTTGAATTAAAACTTCCAAGTCTCTTTGCACTTCAGATTTCTGAATTTTCTCATCATTTAGACAATAGTCCATGCCTCTATTCTTCCTACCAAAGTACATGACATCACACTTTCCCACATTGTGCTCCATCTGTCACTTCTTTGCCCACTCTCCTAATCTGTCCGAATCCTTCTGCAGCCTTCCCGCCTCCTCAATGCTGCCTGTCCGTCCACCTATTTTTGTATCATCTGGAGACTTAGCCAGAATGCCCTCTGTTCCCTCATCAAGATCATTAATGTATAAAGTGAAAAGTTGTGGCCCCAACACTGAGCCTTGCAGAATACCAGTTGTCATCAGCTGCCATCCTGAGAAGGAGCCTTTCATTCTCACTCTCAGCTCCCTGCCAGACAGCCAGGCTTCTATCCATGCCAGCACCTTGCCTCCAACACCATGGCCCTTACATCCTGTGCGGCACCTTGTCAAAGGCCTTCTTGAAATCCAGGTACATAACATCTAACCTGCTCGTTACTTCCTCAAAGAATTCAAGCAGATTTGATAATCCCCTTGATGAAACCATGCTGACTTTGCCCTACTTTACCGTACACTTACAAGAATTCAGAACTCTCACCCTTCGCAATGGATTCAAGGATCTTAACCATGGCTGAGGTTAGTCAAATCAGTCTGTTATTTCCCATCATTTGCTTTATTGCCTTCTAAATATTTAATATATTTTATATATAATCGCACATTTAATCTTTTCTCTCCTTATTTCTTTTTTATTGCCCTCTGTTGATCTTTTAAAGCTTCCCAATCCTTTGGTTTCCCACTGCCTTTTGCCCACGATATACTTTCTCTTTTACTTTTATGCGATCCCTGACGTCCCTAGTCAGACATGGTTTCCTCATCCTCCCTGTACCATGCTTCCTTTTTCTCAGGATGAATTTCTGCTGTGTCTCCTGAATTACTCCCAGAAACTCCTGCCATTGCTGCTCACTGTCTTTCCTGCTCGGCTCCTCTCCCAGTCAATTCTACCCTGTCTTCACATTGAGAATAACCTCCATCGTGTTGTGTGGCAGTATCACTGTGCTAAATGGGACAGATTTCAAACAGATCTAGCAACTCAAGACTTGGCATCGATGATGTGATTGTGGGCCATTAACAGCAGCTCATGGTCCAGCACATCCCCCACTCAACCATGACCATCAAGTCAGGGGACCAACTCTGTTTCAGTAGAGAGTGCAGGAGGGCATGCCAGGACCAACACCAGACATTGCTGAAGGTGAGGTATCAACCTGGTGCAGTCACTAAGCTGAACTAATTGCATGCCAATCAGCATAAACAACAAGTGATGGACAGAGCTAAATGATCCCACAACCAACGGATCCGATCTGAGCTCTGCAGTCCTGCCACATCCAGTCGTGAATGGTAGTGGACAATCAAACACCTCACTGGAGGAAGAGGCTCCACAAACATTCCCATCCTGAATGATGGAAGAGCCCAGCACGTCAGTGTAAAAGATACAAGTTTGCAGGAATCTTCAGCCAGATCTGCTGAATGGATGATCCATCTCACCCTCCTCCAATGGTCCCCAGCATTACAGATCCCAGTCCTCAGCCAATTCGAACCATTCCACGTGATATCATGTAACGTTTGGAGACACTAGATACTATAAGTCCTGACAACATTCCAACCACAATACTGCAGACTTGTGTTCCAAGACTTTCCGTATCCCTACCAAGCTGTTCGAGTATAGTTACAACAAAGGCAACTACGACAATGTGGAAAATTGACCAGGTATTTCCTGTACAGGAAAAGCAGGTCAAATCCAAAACAGTCAATTTCCACCCCATCAGTCTCTTCTCAATCACCAGTAAAGTGATGGAAGGTGACATGAGCCGTGCTATTGAGCAGCTCCTGTTCAGCAACAACCTGCTCAGTGACGCCCAGTTTGGGTTCCACCAGGACCACCCAGCTCCTGACCTCATTACAGCCTTAGTTCAAACATGGACAAAAGAGCTGAGTTTCAGAGGGGAGGGGGAGAGTGACGGACTGTGACATCAAGGCCAATTGGACCGAGTGTGGCACCAAGGGGTCCGAGCAAAACAGGAATCAATGGGGGACAAACTCTCTGGTGGTAGGAGTCAGACCAGACACAGCGGAAGATGGTTTTGGTTGTTGGAGGTCAGTCATCTCAGCTCCAGGACATCTCTGCAGGAATTGTGCAGGGTAGTGTCCTTGGCCCAAACATTTCCAACTGTTCATCATAAGGTTCCCCATAAGCACTTTCCCTCCCTCATAAGATTAGAAATGGGAATTTGCAACGATGATTTCACAAAGTTCAGCTTCATTAACGATTCCTTACATATTGAAGCAGTCCGTGTTCAAATGCAACAATATCTGGACAATGTCCAGGCTTAGGCTGACAAGTGGCAAGTAACATTCGCAGCACATACCTGCCAGACGAAGACAATCACCAATAAGACACAATCTAACCACTGCCCCAATGGTGTGACCATCGTTGAATCCCCCAATATCAACATCCTGGGGGTTATCACAGACCAGAAATTCCACTGTGCTTGCCACATAAACACAAGAGCAGGTCAGAGGCTAGACATACCACGGTGAGTAAATCACCCCCTGACTCCACAAAACATATCCACTATCTCCAAGGCACAAGTCAGCAGTGTGATGGAACACTCCGCACCCATGGGGTGGGTGCAGCCCCTACAATACTCAAGAGGCTTGACACCATCCAGGACAAAGCGGATCTCTTGACTGTCACTATAAGCACAAGCATCAATTCCCTCCATCTCTGACACTCAGTACTAGCAGTGTGTAGTATCGACAAAATGCAAAGTAGAAAATCACCAAAGATCATCAGACAGCACCTTCCAAACCCACAACCACTTCCATCTAGAAGGTCTCGGGCAGCAGATATATGGGAACACCACCAACTTCAAGTTCCCCACCAAGCCCTGTGCTCTGTTTCATAGAGACCTGTCTCACCCCTGCCATTCCTGACTCCTCCCTACAAGCTGATGGGTTCCCTAAACACTACATGGACCACTTGCCATCCTTTTGGAAAGTGAAGGGCGATGGGGGATGCTTCCTGCTCAACACCTCCTGTTGCTCGGATGGAGTGACCCTGATAGGCTATTGCTCCCACAGACCTAGATTACCTTACAGTAAAATGTCTGGCTTGTTCTGTCCCACATACTAGCGAGACGAGGAGTAGGGAGAGACAGGAGTTGAACATGCGGCAACAGGAATGGTGCAGGAGGGAGGGATTCAGATATCTGGATAACTGGGGCTCATTCTGAGGTAGGTGGGTCCTTTATAACTGGAATAGTCTACACCTGAACCAGAGAGGTACCAATATCCTGGGGGGATATTTGCTAATGCTCTTTGGGAGGGTTAAAACTATTTCAGCAGGAGAATGGGAACCTGAATTGTGGCTCCAGTGCACAGGGATTTGAGGTCGTAAATAAGGTTTTCAGGTCTTAAGAGTGCACCTGTAGGCAGGAAGGTGGTTTAAAGTGTGTCTACTTCAACGCCAGGAGCATCCGGAGTAAGGTAGGTAAACTTGCAGCGTGGGTTGGTACCTGGGACTTCGATGTTGTGGCCATTTTGCAGACCCGGAGAGAGTAGGGACAGGAATGCTTGTTGCAATTTCCTGGATTTAGACTTTTCTGTAAGAACAGGGAAGATGGTAAAAGAGGGAGATGTGTGGCATTGTTAGTCAAGGACAGTGTTACGGTGGCACAAAGGACATTTGATAAGGATTTGTCCACTGAGGGAGTATGGGCCGAGAATAGAAACTGAAAGAAAAGGTCACTTTTTTGGGAGTTTTCGAAAGACCTCTGAATCGTTCCAGAGATGTAGCGGAAAGGGTTGCAAAGATGATTCTGGATAAGAGCAAAAATATAAGGAGAGTTGATTTTGGGCCTTTAACTTTCACATATTGGCACAATTCCGGACAAGGTACGTGGATAGTCAAACAAGAGGCATTGGATTTGATACGAGTTAATGAACCTGGCAAGGTGCTTGATTTGGAGGAAGGTGAGCGCTTTGGTGATAGTGACCACAATTCGGTTATGTTTACTTTAGCTACAGAAAGGGATAGGTATATACCGAAGGGCAAGAGTTATAATTGGGGGAAAGGTGATAAAGATGCATTTAAGCAAGATTCAGGATGCATTGGATGGGGAAAGAAACTGCAGGGGATGGACACAATTGAAATATGAAGCTTATTCAAGGAACAGCAACTGCGTGTCCTTGATAAGTATGTACCTGTCAGAAAGGGAGGAAGTTTTCAAACAAAGAACTGTGGCATAATAATGAAGATGAATCTCTTGTCAAGAGAAACAAGAAGGGTGGTGTGCAGATGTGACATGGAGGCTCAGCTTTGGACACAAGTTAGCGAGGAAGGACCTAAAGAGAGAGCTAGGAAGAGCCAGGAGGGGACATGAGACGTCTTTGGCAGTTAGGATCAAGGAAAACCGAAAAGCTTTCTCCAAGTATGTCAGGAATAAAAGAATGTCAGGAGTGAGATTGGGCCAGTAAAGGACAATAGTGGGAAGTTGTGCGTGGAGTCCGAGGAGTCAGGAGAGGTGCTACAGGAATAGTTTTTGTCAGTATTCACACAGGAAAAAGATAATGCTGTTGAGGAGAATACTGAGACACAGGCTATTAGACTAGACGGGATTGAGGTTCAGAAGGAGGAGGTGTTAGCAATTCTGGAAAGTGTGAAAATAGGTAAGTCCCCTGGACTGGATGGGACTAAATCTAGGGTTCTCTGGGAAGCCAGGGAGGAGATTGTAGAGCATTGGCTTTGATCTTTGTGTTGTTATTGACTGCAGGAAGAGTGCCAGAAGATTTGAGGACAGCAAATGTTGTTCCCTTATTCAGGAAGGGGACCAGAGTCAAATCTATCATTGATAGATAGTGAGCTTACTGTGTCGATGCCTGAAATGTGCCCATGCCCCTGACTGTGAATCAACCTGGCAGAAGCAGGTACGGCATCATTGTCTCTGAGCTCCACAGTGAAGGGTGAGTTAATCTTAAAGCAGCCAGAATGATGTGGTGAGGCTGGGGTTTGGTGATGCCCACACACACGGACAGAGTGTGGGAGAGGACAGTGTTGATGGAGCATGCAGTGAAATGGTGCTGATGGTGGAGATGGATGAAGACCTGGAGAAGCAAACAGTGAGCTCCTGCCTCCAGGGAACTGCCCAGGCTTTCCTGTTGGGAACTGACACCATCTGGTTTCCATCGGAACTGAAGGAAGGGTTAGAATCTCCATAAAAATAAGGCAAGATCAGCTTAGGGACACTGATCTTTGTAAGTCATGTATTAATGACATTGACAAATATGTTATATATAAAGGGCATGATTTCCAGGTTTGTAGAAAACAAGACAGAGAGAAAGCCACTGATTATTAAGGAGGATAGTATCAGACATCAGGTGATCATTTGAACCAAGATATTGCTGATGCTGCAAAACCGAAACAAACAGAGAATGCTGTAGGAACACAGCAGATCAGGCAGCATCTGTGAAGAGGGAAACAGAGTTAATCCTTCGAGTCCTCACAGAACAGAAAGCAGGCCATTCGGCCCATAGAGTCCACACTAACCCTCTGATATCGGCTATCATGTTCTGACACAGTGTACTACTCTATCCCTGTAACCCTGCATTTCCCATGGTAATCCACCTAATCTACACATCCCTGGACACTGGGAAATTTGACATCGCCAACCCATCTAACCTGCACATCTTTGGACCATGCAAGGAAACCGGAGCACCTGGTGGAAACCCACCAAACTCCTTGGCACCGTGAGGCAGCAGTGCGAACCATTGAGCCACTGTGCCGTTGTGTATGACTCAGAACCGAGTTGGGGGTGGGGGTGAAATGGATTATTTTATATTTTTGACAGAGGTAGAAGAAAAATGAAATGGTATTGACGCTCAGTGTAAAAGACAAGTGAGCTGTTAATGGTGTTGGAAGAGGAAAAGAAAAGATGTAAAATGGGAATAAAGTAAGTTAGGGTGGCACGGTGGCTCAGTGGTTAGCACCGCTGCCTCACAGAGCCAGGGAGCCGGGTTCAATTCCCACCTCAGGCAACTATCTGTGTGGCATTTGCACATTCTCCCCGTGTCTGCGTGGGCTTCCTCCAGGTGCTCCGGATTCCTCCCACAATTCTAGTCAGGTCATTGGTGAGACCACATCTGGAGTACAGTGCACAGTACTGGTCACCGTACACATAGGCTGTTAACATGGTGGAAGCTGTTCAGAGAAGGTTTATTGGTCTGACACCTGGAATGTGCTGAGTACCTGATGAGGAAAGGTTGGACAGACTCGGCCTGTATACTCTGGTGTGTAGAAGACTTCTATACAGAGGTGACTTAACTGAAACATATAAGATCCTGAGGAGACTTGACCAATTCAATGTGGAAAAGATGTTACCTTTTCTGGGAGAATCTAGAACTGGGAGGAGGTGAGGGTCACAGTTAAAAAATAGGGCTGCCACTTGCAGAGAATCACACACCGGAACTATTTCACTATTCTCCCTAACTTAGTACAATTCTCCCCTTCCTGAAGAAGGGCTCATGCCCGAAACG
Source organism: Chiloscyllium plagiosum (assembly GCF_037043375.1). Classification (NCBI taxonomy): domain Eukaryota; kingdom Metazoa; phylum Chordata; class Chondrichthyes; order Orectolobiformes; family Hemiscylliidae; genus Chiloscyllium; species Chiloscyllium plagiosum. Next base: position 98,859,112 of record NW_028270150.1, read on the forward strand.
TTGATTCTCCTGCTCCTTGGATGCTGCCTGACCTGCTGCGCTTTTCCAGCCATACATTATCGGCTCTGATCTAGAGCATCTGCAGTCCTCACTTTTTCCTCCTACAGTCCAAAGATGTGCAGGTTCGGTGAATTGGCCATGCTAAATTGTCCGTAGTGTTACGTGTAGGGGAATGGGTCTGGGTGGGTTGCTCTTCCAAGGGTCGGTGTGGACTTGTTGGGCCGAAGGGCCTGTTTTCACACTATAGGGAATCTAATCTAATCTAATCTAAAGTGTGAAAAGAAGTGCACGGGTCCTCTCTACGAGCAGCAATGTAAATAAGACAGAAAGGAAAGCTGTGTGTGTAAAAGAGCTGAGAATATAACAACATGTCATTGATTGCAGGAATTAAAGAAAAGTGCAGTGGAGACAAAATGCAGTCAAACTCTGAATTTGTGGAAATTAGTGTTGACACATCAAAGATGGAAAGTTCCTCTGTCAAAAATGAGATGTTGTTCCTTAAGCTTGTGCTGTGCCTTGTTCCCACTCTCCCATTAACTGTTCTGTCAGTCTCATTCATCGCACACCACTGCCAACCAGTGGCCATGACACTCTCTCTCTCTCTCTCTGTGCCTTGCGGGTACCACCAGCATCTCCACCACCCCCACAGTAACGTGGCCGTTCCCCACACAAGCCACCTCCTCCCCCTGTGAGGACAAGAGTACAGAGGTGTAAAAGACACCCCACCAGCTCTGACCCTGAGACCTCGGTGGGAAGGTTAGCCTTAGAGAGTGTGGCAGCACAAGCTGGTGAGCACCTCACTGCCACAGCTCCGCAGCTGGCTGAGGAAGAAATGCCCCAGGCCGTTGGCACTTGGAGGGACCGGCAGAGACTAGGTAGCTACTCAGGCAGGAGAGGAGCCCGTGGTGTCAGCAATCAGGACCCACATCTGAATGTACAGGGAGGAGCGGCAGATGGGGAAATGGTTTACAATGGGCCCCATTACCCAGAGGCTGCAGGAGTGCAGTGGATCCTGAGGGTACTTGATAACGTGTCACATCGAATGTTATTGCCAAAAATAAAAGCTCATAGAGTTGGGATAACATAGTGACCTGGATAGAGGATTGGTTAGTGAACAGGATGCAGCGTGTACGAATAAGTGGGTCTTTTTCAGCCTGACAGGATGTGTCAATGGTATGTCTCGGGGGAGAGTGCTGGACTCTCAACGCTTTACAATTTATAGAAATGATTTGGATGGAGGGATCGAAGGTATGGAGCTAAATTTATTGATGACACAAAGATAGAAAGGAAAGTGAGTTGTGAAGAGGACACGAGTAGCCTAAAAAAGGGTATGGATTGGTTCAGTGAGTGGGCAAAGATCTGACAAATGGAGAAAAATGTGGGAAAGTGAGAAACAGTCCATTGTGGCAGAAAGAATAATAAACAAACACCTTCGATGAATGGTCAGAGTTTGGAGAGCTCTGAGATGCAGAGGGACCTGGGTGGCCTAGTGCATGAATCACTGAAGGGCGAGTCAGAGGGCAGCTGAGAGTAATCACAGTGGCATTCTGGGAGACATTTCCATAGTCAGCACAACTATACAGGAGACCTTCGCAGGTCACCGTCCGTGAGAGGGGGAAGAAGGATGGTGCATCAGCATGCAGTTGTGCAGAGGGACTGAGGAGTGCTCATACATGAACAGCTAAAAGTTGATTTGTGGGTGCAGCAGGTAAACAGGAAGGCAAGCAGAATATTGGCTTTCATTGCCGGAGAGATCGAATTGAAGAGCAGGGAGGATCTGCTCAATTGTACAAGATGTTGGTGAGGATGCACCCGGCGTATTGTGGTCAGTTCTGGTCTGCTTACTTGTGGAAGGACATACTGGGTTTGGAGGTGGTGAAGAGGAGGTTCACCAGGTTGGTTCCAGAGATGAGCGGGGTACTCTCTGAGGTGAGGTTGAGATGCCTGGGAGTGTACTCACTAGATTTGAGAAGAATGAAAGGGGATCTTATAGAGACATATAGAATGATGAAAGGGATAGATATGATAGTGGCAGGCAAGTTGTTTCCGCTGGTGGGTGAGACTCGGACTAGGGGACATGGCCTCAAGTTTAGGGGGAGTGGATTTTGGACAGAGATGAGGAGGAATTCCTTTTGCCAGATAGTAGTGAATCTGTGGAATTGTCTGTCCAACAAAGCAGTGGAGGCAGCTTCATTAAGTGTACTAAAGACAGAGCTGGATGGGAATTTCCATGGTAGAGGAATGAAGGTTTATGGGGATAATGCAGGTGGGAGGAGCTGAGGGGATGGATAGATCAGCCGTGACCTTAATGAATGACAGAGCAGGCACAATGGGCCAAATGGCCTCCTCCTGTTTCTGTTCCTCTGAAACTGTGATACTCGAATCAGTTTGCAGGGACAGCAAGAATTGAGAAAAAAACTAATAGAATGCTCTGGTTTATCAGGAGGGGAACTGAATGCAACAGTATTCAGGTTATGCTTCAGTTATACAGGGCATTGGTGAGACCACATCTGGAGTACAGTGCACAGTACTGGTCGCCGTACACATAGGCTGTTAACATGGTGGAAGCTGTTCAGAGAAGGTTTATTGGTCTGATACCTGGAATGTGCTGAGTACCTGATGAGGAAAGGTTGGACAGACTCGCCCTGTATCCTCTGGTGTGTAGAAGACTTCTATACAGAGGTGACTTAACTGAAATATATAAGATCCTGAGGGGACTTGACCAATTCAATGTGGAAAAGATGTTACCTTTTCTGGGAGAATCGAGAACTGGGAAGGGAGGGGGGTAACAGTTTAGAAATAGGGCTGCCACTTTCAGAGAATCACACACCGGAACTATTTCACTATTCTCCCTAACTTCGTACCATCTGCAAATTGAGAAAGTTTGCCCTCAACTTCCATCTCCAAATTGTTCATAAAAATCAGAATAAAAAAGGATCTCACTCTAACTTGTTTCATTGTCACCCCGTCAAGGAACACAGTTCATTTTTTTAGATATGACCTGCCCTTGACAAGGCCATGTTAACTGTCGCGAATTTATTTATTTTCCCTGTCCTTATTCTGCATATCCTGCATTATGGCCTCCATCAGATAATGTCAAGCTGCTTGGTCTGTAGGCTCCTGGGTTATCATTTGCTCATTTCTGAAACATTGATGCCACATTTTACAATCTTCCAGACCCCCAGGACTATTCCTGTGTACAGAGAGGTCTGGAAAATTCCTGTCAATGGCTTTGCTTCCCGAACTCTCTCAGCAAACTAGATGCATCCTGCCTGGGTGTAGCGAATTCTCTCCCTGAAGTGCCAGACCTTTTTGCACCTCTTCTTTATCGATCACTATACTGCTCAGTTGCTCAACATTCATATTTTAACTCAGCCATTCACACTATTTTTTAATTTGTTAAAGACAGAAGCAAGTGCTCCTTGAGTACCTCTACCATGTCATTTCCTTCAGTCAGCAGCTTATTCTGCCTGTCCTTTGCCGGGCTCCACTCTATCCTTCACTAACCTTTCACTATTTCTCTGTTTGAAGAACATTTTCCTGTTTGTTTTAGCGCAGCGTGCCATCCTTTCCTCTCACTTTTTCTTCGCCTTCCTTACTCGAGCCTGAGCCTCTCTCCTGCCTTTGTGGTGATCTTCCTGATTTCTCTTGCTATTATTATTATTCTCGGCTGCATCATATGCTCCATTGATCTTCCTTATTTTCTTATTAATATCGTCAGACATCCAGGGTACAACTGCTTTAGACACAGGTAATTCTGTTACATTGCACGTTTCACGACATAACTTGGCTGCAACGTGATTGGTGAATTGGGGAATGATTTTTTTAAAAAGGCGAACACCTTTTGGCTATCAGGTGATTCCATCCCCGGTTCCCTTAAATCCAGTCTTGGTGTTTACTTCAGATCAAGCAAAAGTGGTTTGATGCCGGGGCACATTTTCTCTTTCCGTATTGTTGATGTCTTTGAGGGTGAAGTTTAGAAACGATTGCAGGGGAAGGGATTTGGATTTCAAGGTTCTCCTCATTCTGGACAATGCACCAAGCCACCCTCCCACCACCAGTGAGCTTTCTGAAAACATCAATGTTTTATTCCTACCTCCGAACACAACCTCTCTCATTCAACCCATGGGCCAGGCTGCAATAGCAGCTTTTAAAGCTTATTAGATAAGGCACGCATTCTGGAAGCTGATTGCAGCTACTGAGGGGGATCATGAGGACAGTATACAGTTCGTCCCTCATGGCCAGTATTAGGGACACCTTTGGAGGAGCTTTAACATTAAGAATGCTATTGACACCATGGTGGAGGTCTGGGGTGATGTCAGTAAGCACTGCCTGCATGCACTTTGGTAGAAGCTTCCCCCAGATTTACTCCATGATTTTAAAGGCATTGAACCATTAGAGGGGCTTCAACAATCAATGGGTATTGTGTCGCTCTGACAAAGCAAGTTGGATTTGAAGAGGTGGAGGCAGAGGATGTCGAGGAGCTCTGTGAATCCCATTGTGAAGACTTCTCCACAGCGGATTTATAGACTGGAAGATATCGAATGAATCCTTGGAAGAGTATAAAGGCAGCAGGAGTATAATTCAGAGGGAAATCAGGAGGGCAAAAAGGGGACATGAGATAGCTTTGGAAAATAGGGTAAAGGAGAATCCAAAGGGTTTTTATGAATGTGTTAAAGACAAAAGGGTAACTAAGGAGAGAACAGGGCTCCTCAAAAATCAGCAAGGCAGCCTATGTGTGGAGTCGCAGGAGACAGGGTGAGATATTAAAAGAGTATTTTGCACCAGGGTTTACCGCGCAGAAGACCATGGAAGACATAGAATGTGGGGAAATAGATGGTGATATCTTTAAAAATGTCCATATTACCGAGGAGTAAGTACTGGATGTCTTGAAATGCAAAAAAAAGTGGATAAATCCCCAGGACCTGATCAGGTGTACCTTAGAACTCTGTGGGAAATTAGGTAAGGCTCCTTGCTGAGATATTATTATCATCGATAGTCACAGGTGCGGTGGTGGAAGACTGGAGGTTGGCTAATGTGGTGCCACTACTTAAGAAAGGTGGTAAGGAAACTTCAGGGAACTATAGACCGATGAGCCCGACATTGGGAAAGTTGTTGGAGGGTATCTTGAGGGACAGAATTTACATGTATTCAGAAAGGCAAGGACTGATTAGAGATAGTCAGCATGGCTTTGTGCATGGGAAACCATGTCTCTTGAAATTGATTGAGTGTTTTGAAGAAGTAACAAAAAGGGCAGAATAGTGGACGTGATCTATATGGACTTCAGTGAAACATTCAATAAGGCTCCTTATTAGAGATTGATAATCAAGGTTAGATCTTATGGAACACAGGGAGAACCAGCCATTTGGGTGTAGGACTGGCTCAAAGGTAGAAGAAGAGGGTGGTGGTGGAGGGTTGTTTTTCAGACTGGAGAACTATGACCAATGATGTGTTGGGACCGCTGTCTTTTGTGATTTATATACATGATTTGGATGTAAACCGAGGAGGTTTAGTTAATAAGTTTGCAGATGACATCAAAATTGGAGGTGTAGTGGACAACAAAGAAGGTTACCTCAGAGTCAAATGGGATCTTGAACAGATGGGCCAATGGACTGAGGAGTGGCAGATGGAGATTAACTTAGATAAATGTGAGGTGCTGCATTTTGTGAAAACAAACCTGTGTATGAATTATACACTTCATGGTAAGGTCCTGGTCTGTGTTGCTGAACAAAGGGGACTTGGCGTTCAGGTTCATAGTTCCTTGAGAGTCGCAGGTACATTGGATAGCGGAAAAGGTGTTTGGTATGCTTTCCTTTACTGGTCAGAGCATTGAGTACAGGAGTTGGGAGGTCATGTTGTGGCTGTACATGACACTGGTTAGGCCACTTTTGGAATACTGTGTGCAGTTCTGGTCTTCTTCCTATCGGAAGGATGTTGTGAAACGTGAAAGGATTCAGAAAAGATTTCCGAGGATGTTACCATGTGTTATGGACTAGGCCAGACCACTCACAACATTCTTAAGCTGGCAGCCCAGACCGTAACTTTGCAATTTGTTTAGGTAAGTGCACAGTGAAAATTATCTGGGGTATGTTAGCGACGTTGACTACCAGGTTTTAAAAAAGAAAAAAAAAATTAAAATTACGGTGCAAAGCAGAAATAACAGAATATAGAATACCCGCAGACATAAGGCTATCCAAATTGGACTTAATTATGATATTGTGAAGGTACACAAGAGTCCCAATAAACAAACCCCTTTGAACACAGAGTAAAAATGAAACAAAGGCTGACAGGTCGAAGTTAGAGGGCAGAAGGAGAGAGAGAGTCGAGCAGCCTGTTTCCACCCAGGCCTCTGCTAAAATGACTCGAAAAACACTTCAGATTTTAGGACTGACCACTCCCATTTCATTACGCAGGTTACTTCGTAAACATGAAAGCTGTGGCCTAAAGTCTCATATGTTTACGTATTAAACAAATGGCCTCCCAAAACTCTTATAATCTCTGGAATAACACAGCCAATTCAGAGCTCGGACTGTTTTACAACCCCTCTGAGAAAATCAAGGACACAGTATCCTTGAGAAAAGGAACAGCTTTTAGAAAAAGCACCAGTTTTGTGACACTAAGGTTGGAGGATTTGAACTAGAGGGCGGGGCAGAATAAGCTGGGACTGTTTTCCCTGGAACGTCAGAGTTTGAGGAACATGGATGGGATAAATATACAAGGTCTTTTACCTGGGGTTGGGGAGTACAGAACGAGAGGGCATTGGTTAAGGGTGAGAGGGCAAAGACTTAAAAGGAGCATAAGGGGCAACCTTTTGACATGGGGGTGGTGCGTGTGTGGAATGAGCTGCCAGAGGAAGTGATGGAGGCTGGTACAATTACAACATTTATAAGACATCTGGATGGACAAACGAATAGGAAGGGTAGAGGGATACAGGCCAAGTGCTGGCAAATGGGATTAGATTAGGTTAGTATATCTGGTCAGCACGGACGCATTGAACCAAAGAATCTGTTTCCGTGCTTTTTCCATCTCTATGCCTTTATGACTCTATGACTTGTTGCTGCAGGGGAAGTTGAAGCTGGAGATGAAGGCGATGAAGACCAGGATCCAGTCCCATGAGAACGTTCCACTTCCCTTTTGTCTTCCATCCTGAGGGAAGTTGAGAATCAGCTGCAGCTCAGGGATGACAATGACTACGATGCAGAACACAGCAGGATAGCGGTTCATGGCATAAACTTCATCAAAGAAGAAAGATGCCAAAGCAGCGAAACTGAGATGTCTATTTTAAGCCAAAACCCAAGCAACACTCTGAGGACAATGAAGCACAGCCATCTACTCCTGGACTAAATGTTTTCTTTCATCGTCACCCTTTATGAAGAGAGGTTGACGAAGCTTGGACTTTTCTCTCTGGAGAGAAGCAGGAAGATAGCTGACCTGATCGAGGTATACAAGGTAATGAGAGGCATGGATAGAGTCAATAGCCAGAGACATTTCCCCAGGACAGGATTGACTTGGACGAGGAGTCATAGTTTTAAGATATTAGGAGAAAGGTATAGAGGAGATGTCAGAGGTATGTTCTTTACACAGAGAGTTGTGAATGCATGGAATGCGTTGCCAGCGATGGTGGTGGAAGTGGAGTCATTAGGGACATTCAAGTGCTTGCTGGACATGCACACGGATGGCAGTGAGTTGAAGGATACGTAGGTAAGGTTATTTTATTTTACACTAGGATTAATCCTCAGTACAACATCATAGACCGAAGGGCCTGTTCTGTGCAGTACTTTTCTATGTTCTATGTTCTATCTTTTACCCAGTCTGCCTCAGTTATTGAAATCACCGTTTATCACAATCTCCTGCAAATTTTCATAATTTGCCTAGAAATGCTCTCTTCTACTTCCTGCCCACTACTTGGGCCTCCACAATAAACACTCAACAAGGTCACTGCTTCCTTCCTGTTTCTGACCTCCAACCATACAGATTCGAATTCAGGAAGTGTATCTAATTCAGGGGCTACGTTACTGTCTTTCACCAATATTGCTACATCTCCTCTTTTTATTTCCCAACCTGTTTGCAGTTCTGTTCTGGCTGAGTCATGTTCCTGTCAATGTTGCTGTGTCACAGCCCCAGAGATGGAACCTGAATAAGCTGCAAACTGCTTTCCAACTTCCCTCAGGAAAGAAGTCAAAAGAGAAGTGGAAAGTTCTCATGGAGCTGGATCCTGCATATCATCGTATTCATCTCCACCTTCAATTTCAATTTACTTTATCTAAGAAAAGTCACAACTAACACACAAAGTCACAATTTGTTTTACTTTAATAGTGAGTACTAACCAAAACAATGAACAAATTGAATACTCTTTCCCCAAACTAACCGGTATCTCTTAGCTGACCTGAACTTTATGCTTTTCCATTAACAAAACGATTAAACTTTACATTGATATAATCTCTCAAAGGCCATGCAGTCCCGTAAGCTGTCTCCCTCCCAGTCTTCCAATTCTGGGGTCTGCTCCCTGGGCCACCTTCTTACTTCTAACTGCTTTTACAGGAAAAGGAACTTTTAATAGATATTCCCTTCTGAGATTTCATTGAAAGCAACGTCTTTTTTCTTCAGATGTCACTTGCTCTTTGACTCTATGGCTGTTCCTCTGACCAATTTTCAAACTCCCTTTGTATTTTATACTCCCCAACATTGTACCCTCTCATTGGTACGATGTTGTCAATACAATAAATTCAAATTCAGTTGGGTTTTGGTATCCTGGGCACAAGTAAAATTAATGGTTGCATTTGAATTGTTGACAAAACAGCAACAAAAACTCAGGTATCAGTTGAATAGCCAACTATTATATGTATCTATTTTGGAACAGTCCGTCTCCCAGCTGTTCTCTATACTGGCAACGGTGGCTGTGATCTAAATGCAGTAAACACTTTCTATCTTAAAATGACCATTTTCATTGTAACACCTTCCCCCCCCCCCCCCCCACCTTAAGAAAGAATGAACTATCGTAATGAAACGACGGCTTCATTTTGTTTCTGTATCTTAAAGCTATTATTATTAAATACAAATGCGATTAATATAAATTATTCCCCTCATATTAATTCTGCACATTTATATAACATTGGAATTGATGTAGTCCAAGCTTATCTTTCCATTTTCTTTTAATTCTGTGATAACACGTCTGCAATAACATTGTATGAGCCGCAACATATATCATTTATTAACTAAAAGTCTGTGACATAAGACTCTAATGAAATAGTCTCATATTTTTATCTTTTAAATCTTTCCAAAAATGTAAGAATGTTGTGATCCTTATACACAACCATCTCTGAAATATTATTCGTCACAAAAATATTAAAATGTTGTAAATTCAAACTCAATAAATCTTTCTCAATGGTGGAACATTCTCTCTGTTGAATATTGAGTTTTTTTGAAAAATAGCCAATTGGCTGTTCAATTCCATCTTCATTTTCCTGCATCAAGACTGAGTTGATTCATTTGGGCATCTCGAATGGCAAACAAAAGGAATGGGATACCTTTAGTCCAATCATTCAGGTAATCCTGGTTGTAAGCTCTTAACATGGGCTTCAGGGTCTGATGCTACCTTTCCAATGCTCCCTGGGATGCAGGATGGTCTACACTTGATTTAAAGTGCTGTGTGCCAAACTATCCATGACTTCCACAAATAGTAGTAATGTTAGACCCTTGGTCTGAGTGAATCTCCCTGGGTAGCCCCTACCAGGTAAAGAAAGCTACCAACTCCTTCACCATCCTTTTAACCTTAACACTCCATAATGGAATTGCCTCCAGAAAGCTGGCAGACACATCCATTTTGGTAAGCAAATATTGGTTCCCACTTTTAATTTTAGGGAGGGGACCTACACAATCAATCATAACCCTTGTGAAAGGCTTTTTGAATGTGGGAATTATCAACAAAGGGGCTGCCCATGGCTTAAATGCCATTTGGAATGTATGATAGGTACAACAAACTTGAACCACATGCTAATGCTGTCCAGGCCAACAGACGTGGTTTTGTATCTTAGCCTGAATCTTCCTCACACCTAGGTGACCTCCTACAAGTGATTCATGTGCTCTCCAAGCACATCCTGCCTCTATGCAACTGGCAATACAATATGGTGCACTTCCCCATTACTCCGCTGCACTAACCTGCCGTGGTCTCCATTTTCGCCTTTGGATTCTCTCCTTAAGAGAATAACCCTCAGGAATACATTCTGATCCCATTACTGAGTATGCTTCAGAGAGAGATATTTTATTGTGACATCTTTCACTAGACTTTCAGGATTAAACACCTCTGCCTGACCCTCTGTCTGTTCAGGGTTTCCCTGCACCATTACATCAAACAGGGTGTCAGCTAACTGAACCTCAACTCCTTCATCTTTCTCTTTAGTGTTTCCTTCTTGCTGTAACTTATGAGAGTGAGATCTTTTTTATTCCACAGTCTGGGAAAAAATCCAAGGTATATTTTTTAAAGACCTCAGTTTCCTGGTCCTCCTTCAGCTTCTGCACACAAGGGGTATCACTCCCACCTTGGATCCTACTAGGTTATTTCCAAGAACAAACTGTATTCCTGGAAGTAACAATCTGTCAGTAACTCTCGCTATCACTTCCCCAAACTTGATTTGGCCCACCAACCTGATCTTAGACAGAGGAATGCAAATTTTCAGTCCATCGATTCCACAAATTACCACTCTTGTAGAAAACTGTTCAGAAGGAGTGCAAATACTTTCATCTCTGAGTATTAGACACTCAGCAGATCCTGTATCTCTTGAAATTGCAATTTCTTTCCTTTCTCCCCCAGTTCTTCCTGAGTAAACGTTACCCACAGAGGTGAAGACTTCATTGAGATCAGGCACTAACTCAACACGTAGTCCCTGCGTATTCTGTGCACTCTCCTGCAGCTCCTTGACCTCTATTGAGGTTCCCTTTACTACTTCCATTAATCCCACCAGCTTTGTCTCTTTCACCACATCTGAGTGAAAGAAACCCCCTGATTTCCACTCTGTAAAGAAAAACATTACCATTCATTCTTCTAACTCAGTAGTGAACACTAAACTAAAACGATGAACAAACCCAATCCCCTTTTCCTTGTCTGACCCCAATCCAATTAAAATGCTGCTTCAATAACACAATTACGAAACATTAAATTAATTCCATCTCTCAAAGTCCAAACAGTCGCGTATGCTGCTTTCCTTCTGCTCTTCTGAATGTGCTGTTTACTTCCATCCTTTTAATCCTGCTGTTTCCCCCTGAGCTGTTTTGACTGTGAGTATCTTTGTATAAAATTCCTTTGTACCTTGAATAATGGGTGTGTTCTGAGATTTCTTTCAGAGCTGTTCAATGCTGTTGGTTCACTTTCTCCTCGATGTTCAAAAACAATTGTTTTTATACCCTTGATTCCACCTGAAATTCCTATCGTTGGATTGGTTTCAGGCTGTCAATATCATCAGATTTGAAATTCGATTGGCTTTGAAGGGCTGAGTGTTTGTTCTAAATTGGTTGGTCACAGTTGAATTGTTATCAAAACAGCAACCAAACCTTAGGAGGAAGTTAGGGTGAACTTCGATTAACCTTATCTGTATGTTAAGGTAATTGGTTTAAAGAATAGAAAAAAAAACACTTTTTCATTTGTTTTCTTCAGTGGGGAGGTGTTATGAAGGTTATAAGGGCTAATGTACCTTTAAGAGAGTTATTCTCCGGGCAGTCTGCGGATGTTGGTGGCTTGGCAGTTCTCCTCCAAATGTTCAATTTTTTTCAGGTTTTTTTATTCTGAAGCATTGGATCGTTTCATTTGTGCTAATATTGTCAAAAAGCTAATGCAAATTTGATTGGAGATTGGTATTTTGGGGCATGATTTCAAAGGATTGGCCGAATTTGAATTTGTTTTGTCATCTCCAGGTAACCTAACTAATCGAGAAGTTTGACCCAATGCTACAAAGGTACCTTGGTGCTGTATTAGGTAGTTCTGTGAGCAATTAACTCTCTTAAAGATACATTCTCTGATCGTGTTTTTGGGATCCTTCGGGGGGAGGGAGAGCAGCCCCAAGTCATGGTCCACATTGGCACCAGTGACATAGGTCGGAAGAGAGATGGGGACTTGAGGCAGAAATTCAGGGAGCTAGGATGGAAGCTTAGAGCTTGGACAAACAGAGTTGTTTTCTCTGGTTTGCTGCCCGTGCCATGTGCCATTGAGATGAGGAATAGGGAGAGAAAGGGGTTGAACACGTAGCTACAGGGATGGTGCAGGAAGGAGGGTTTCGGGTTTTTGGATAATTTGAGTTCTTTCTGGGGTAGGTGGGACCTCTACAAGCAGGATGGTCGTCATCTAAACCAGAGGGGTACCAATATCCAGGGGGGGAAATCCGCTAAAACTATTAAGGTTGATTTAAACTAATACAGCAGGGGGATGGGAACCAAAACTGTAGGACAGGTACAGAAGAGGATGAGAGTAGGGAGTTCCCAAGTGAAGCATCTGACACTGGCAAGTGAGAACCTGGTTTGAAGTGTGTGTACTTCCATGTGAGGAGCATCCGAAATAAAGTGGGTGAACTGGCAGCGTGGGTACCTGGGACTTCGATGTTGTGGCCATTACAATGTTGTGGGGCGGCACGGTGGCACAGTGGTTAGCACTGCTGCCTCACAGCGCCAGAGACCCAGGTTCAGTTCCCGCCTCAGGCGACTGACTGTGTGGAGTTTGCACGTTCTCCCCGTGTCTGCGTGGGTTTCCTCCGGGTGCTCCGGTTTCCTCCCACAGTCCAAAGATGTGCAGGTCAGGTGAATTGGTCATGCTAAATTGTCCGTAGTGTTAGGTAAGGGGTAAATGTATGGGTGGGTTGCGCTTCGGCGGGGCGGTGTGGACTTGTTGGGCCGAAGGGCCTGTTTCCACACTGTAAGTAATCTAATCTAATCTAATCTAATCTAATTACGGAGACATGGATAGAGCAGGGACAGGAATGGCTGTTGCAGGTTCCAGGATTCAGATGTTTCAGTAAGAACAGAGAAGATGGTAAAAGAGGGGGCGGTGTGGCATTGTTGATCAGGGACAATATTACAGTTGTAGAAAGGATGTTTGGGGACTCATTAACTGAGGTAGTATGGGCTGAGATTAGGAACAGGAAAGGAGAAGTCACCATGCTGGGAGCTTTCTATAGGCCTCCGAATAGTCCCAGAGATGTAGAGGAAAGGATAGCAAAGCTGATTCTCGATAGGAGTGAGAGAGGCAGGGTCGTTGTCATGGGGGACTTCAACTATCCAAATATTGACTAGGGTCACAAGAGCTATAGGTGGGTCAGTTTTTGTCCAGTGTGTGCAGGAGGGCTTCCTGACCCAGTATGTAGACAGGCCTACAAGGGGCGAAGCCACTTTAGATTTAGTACTGGATAACAAGCCTGGCCAGCTGTTAGATTTGGAAGTAGGTGAGCACTTTGGAGACAGTGATCACAATTCTGCCTGGTTTACTTTACTGATGGAAAGGGATAGGTGTTCACCACCGAGCAAGAGTTACAGCTGGGGGAAGGGAAATTATGATGCAATTAGGAAAGATTTGGGAAGCGTAGAATGGGGAGGAAACTACAGGGGATGGGCACATTAAAAATGTGGAGCTTATTCAAGGAAAAGCTCCGATGTGTCCTAGATAAGTATGTATCTGTCAGGCAGGGAGGAAGATTTTGAACACATGAGCTGTGGTTTACTGAGGAAGTGGAATCCCTGGTCAAGGAGAAGAAGAAGGCTTATGTTAGGACAAAGTTAAAAATCACACAACACCAGGTTATAGTCCAACAGGTTTAATTGGAAGCACACTAGCTTTCGGAGCGTCGCTCCTTCATCAGGTGATTGGATCAGGTGAAGGAGCGTCGCTCCAAAAGCTAGTGCTTCCAATTAAACCTGTTGGACTATTACCTGGTGTTGTGTGATTTTTAACATTGTACACCCCAGTCCAACACCGGCATCTCCGAATTATGTTAGGACAAAATGTGAAAACTCAGTTAAGGTGCTTGAGGGTTACAAGGAAGTCAGGAAAGACCTAAAAAGAGAGCTCAGAAGAGCCAGGAGGGGATATGAGAAGTTGTTGGCGGATAGGATCAGGGTTAACACTAAGGCTTTCCATATGTATATCAGGAATAAAAGAATGACGAGAGTTAAATTAGGGCCAATCAAGGATAATTGTGGGAAGTTGTGTGTGGAGTCAGAGGAGATAGGGGAAGCACTAAATAAATATTTTTCGACAGTGTTCACTATAGAAAATTAAAATGTTGGCGAGGAAGATGCAGAGATACTTGCATCTAGACGAGAAGAGATTGAGGTTCACAAGGAAGAGGTATTAGAAATACTGCAGAGTGTGAAAATAGACAGGTCCTCTGGGCCGGATGGGATCTATCCTAGGATCCTCAGGGAAGCAAGGGAAGAGATTGCCGAGCCTTTGGCATTGATCTTCAAATCATCATTGTCTACAGGAATAGTGCCTGAGGACTGGAGGATAGCAAATGTGGTTCCCTTGTTCAAAAAGGGTAGTAGAGACAACCCTGGTCATTACAAACCAGTGAGTCTCACTTCAGTTGTTGGTAAAGTGTTGAAAAAAGTTATAAGAGATAGGATTTATAACCATCTAGAAAAGAATAATCTGATCAGGGACAGTCAGCACGGTTTTGTGAAGGGTAGGTCGTGCCTAACGAATCTTATTGAGTTTTTTGACAAAGTGACCAAACAGGTAGATGAGAGTAAACCGGTTGATGTCGTGTGTATGGACTTCAGCGAGGCATTCGATAAGGTTCCCCACAGTAGGCTATTATACAAAATGCTTCGGAATGGGAGACATAGCAGTTTGGATCAGTAATTGGCTTGCTGAAAGAAAACAGAGGGTTGTAGTTGATGGAACATGTTCAGCTTGGTGTCCAGTTACTAGCGGCGTACCGCAAGGGTCGGTGTTGGGTCCACTGCTGTTCACCAATTTTATAAATGACCTGGATGAGGGCTTAGAAGGGTGGGTTCGTAAATTTGCGGACGACACTAATGTTGGTGGAGTTGTGGATAGTGACAAAGGATGTAGTAGGTTGCAGAGAGACATAGATAGGATGCAGAGCTGGACTGAAAGGTGGCAAATGGAGTTTAATGTGGACAAGTGTGAGGTGATACACTTTGGCCGGAGTAATCAGAACGCAAAGTACTGGGCTAATGGTAGGATTCTTGGGAGTGCAGATGAGCAGAGAGATCTCGGTGTCCATGGACACAGATCCCTGAAAGTTGCCACTCAGATTGACAGGATTGTTAAGAAGGCATAAAGTGTTTTGGCCTTTATTAATAAGAGGGATTGAGTTCTGGAACCAGGAGGTTATGCTGCAGCTGTACAAAGCTCTGGTACGGCCACATTTGGAGTATTGTGTACAGTTCTGGTCACCGCTTTATAAGAAGCATGTGGAAGCTTTCGAAAGGATGCAGAGGAGATTTACTAGGATGTTGCCTGGTATGGAGGGGAGGTCTTACGAGGAAAGGCTGAGGGCCTTGAGGCTTTTCTCGTTAGAGAGAAGAAGGTTCAGAGGTGACTTAATATAGACATACAAGATAATAAGAGGGTTAGATAGGGTGGACAGGGAGAGCCTTTTTCCAAGTATAGGGACGGCAAACACGAGGGGACACAACTTTAAAGTGAGGGGAGATAGGTGTAAGACAGATGTCAGAGGTAGTTTCTTCACTCAGAGAGTAGTAAGGGCATGGAATGCTTTGCCTGCATCAGTAGTAGATTCACCAAGTTTCAGTGCATCTAAGTCATCATTGGACAGGCAAATGGACGTACATGGAATAGTGTAGGTGGGATGGGCTTCAGATAAGTATGACAGGGCGGCACAACATTGAGGGCCGAAGGGCCTGTACTGCACTGTAATGTTCAATGTACCCTTTACACCTTCATAAGACCAGGCAGTTGGAACTGGTACAGACCGACTGCTTGTGTTACATGGGAAATTTGATGAATAAAATGTAAAACTGACCATTCCTGGTGGCCTGATACATGCTTCATTATGAAAACATTTAACCCAACAATTCCCTAACCAAACAGTTTTTGATCCCAGAATGCATCAATCCATCTCATCTTTTCATAAATGTCACTAATCGAGCAAAAGGGTATGTGACCATGTTCTTCAGCTGTTCTCTGAACTTAGTCTGGGTCACGGCATATATACGTGTGTTTGTGCAGCTACTCAGGAGCTGGAGAATGAATCCTACATCTCGTAAAATGTATTGGAAAACGACAGCCTTAAAACCCAAACGATGCATTCGTTTCCACACAGAATACACCAGAAACATTGACCATAACAGGACGAAATTCCCTGAGATAACAAACATTAAAATGATGGATTTCCTTCGGCTCTCCAAGTGTCGGTCCTTGGAATGCTGCCCCCTGCTGTCAGACTGGAGTCTCCTGCGGGCTCTGCTGGCCACTAAAATGTACCTCCCAGTGAGAGCATTGAGCAGCAGAATCAGAACAAATGGGAGTGCTGGGGTCAGAATGTAGTGAATCAGCTCAATTGATCCCCAGATTGGAGAAAACATAATATACTTTTTTGCCAAACAAAAAAAGGGCTGGTTTCTCAGGCTATACCAAGGTGTTAACATAAAATACCAGGAAATATTCTTTAAACAGCTGAGCACAGTTATTGTTCCCAGAACCACGGCTGTTGTTTTCTCAGTGCAATAGTTGCCTTTCATCTTTTGACAACAAATGGCCACAAATCGATCAAAGGTGAAAGCGACAGTGAACCAGACAGAGCAGTCCATAGCTGCAAAAACCAGGGTGGCGTGGATGTTACACACGGGGATGGTCTGCAGAAATGTAAATTCAGTTTTATAAATAATTGGAATGTGTCTCAATATCAGATCAATGATCATGAGCAGTAAGTCCACTGCTGCCATGGCCACCAGGTAGCGAGTGATACATTTAGAAAGATCACATTTTCTCTGCGACAGAATCACTATTGTCACTATGTTAACTTTGAGAAAGGAAGATAAACAAGAACATGTTAATTCCAGCTGAGAGTAAAGTTACACCTTAATAAAATCAATGTTAGCAATTTATGAGACTGACAGTGATTTTCAAGTCTTGAAAGGAAGGTATGATATAAAAACAATGACATTCATGAGAAATGGTTACTCAGAAAATTATTTGAACTAAAGACTGACTTATCCCAGACTCTGACAAAATGCATCCAAAGGTTTTCAAGGGAATGCTGAATGAGATAGCAGATGCGCTGGTTTTAATTTTCCAAAAGTCCCCAGATGCTGGTAAGAATGGAAAGCAGGTGCTCCTCCAAACATAAGCTGCTTCTCTGCATGCTTGCTGTTGATAGGCTCATCAGTAAAACTATCAGTGACAAATGCAAGAGGGAAACAACTTGTGATTGGTGAGTAGGGTTTGGATGCAGGTCCAGTATGCAGCTCAGTAATTGCTGCCAATAAGGGTCTCTCTGGGGGAAGGTGGGTTGTGGGCTTGGAGCAAGTGGATGGAAACCAGGTCTGGGAGGGAGAGCCAGAGGGAGGAGCCAAGCCAGACAATGTAGACAGGTCCAGGAGTGTTGTTGGGGCAAGAGGGAAGTTCCAAGTAATCCCAGATGAGACAAGGAGGCCATGTTGGGATTGGGAAATTATGGGGAGTCCATAAGAAAACTGCCAGGAGATGGTGCTGACACAATGGTGCTGAGGGGTACTGAGAAACCAGTGGGATGGGGAACAAGGAGAGGCCACAAGAAGACAGGTGAGACAGGAAGGAGGGGGATGGAAAAGAGAGACTGACACTGCAAGAGAGTGGGAGGGAGAGAAAGAGACAGAGATAATGATATTGGAGAGCGAGAGAAAGAGTTAAAAACCACGAGAGGGTGGTAGAGGGAGAGGAAGGATGGGAATGAAAGAGGGAGAGTGATACTGCAAGAGAGTGGTAGGGAGAGAGAGAGAAAGAGAGAGACAGAGAAAGGGTTAAAAACTACGAGAGGGTGGTTGAGGAAGCGAGAGGTTGTGAAGTCTGAAGTGAGAGAGAAGAGGGACATTGCAAGCAGAGACTAGTTTCAAAACTGTTAATAAAAAAAAAAAATTCAGCAGACCAGGAATGAGGAAAACATGAAATCATTGAGGAAATTAATTACTTGCAAATGGATGTGGTCTTTCCAGATTAAAATCTTCGAGAAGATTTTAAAATCTTCCTGAAGAAGGGTTTATGCCCGAAAAGTCGATTCTCCTGTTCCTTGGATGCTGCCTAACCTGCTGCGATTTTCCAGCAACACATTTTCAGCTCTTTCCAGATTAAGGTTACATATGGTCAGGGGATACTCGATGGGAGAGTGATCAGTGGATGCTATTGTCATGTACATTATATAAGTTGGTTTATTTTATTTTGAATTTGACATCCGAAATTTTTATCTGATCAGTTAACAAAGAGATAAATATTTATTGGAGATAATAAGGAGTGCAGGTGCTTGACGTTAGAGAGGATGAAATGTGGAACTGGAAAGGCCCAGCAGGTCAGACAGCATCAGAGGAGCAGGAAAGGCGATGTTTTAGGTCGGGATGCTTCATCAGGACTTGCCTGCTTCTCTGATGCTGTCAGATCTGCTGGGCCTTTCCAGCTCCACATTTTATTGAAATAAATATTCATTTTCTCATATCTCAGTAATAAAAAGGTAGCAACAATATGGTGGAGAAATATTCCAATTTTGTGAATATGTGTGGAAATCCATGAGCGGTCACTTCTCCAGTCTGTAAGAAGGATGTTTATCATTACAGCTTTGTGTGTCTCATGAAGTGTGTTTCAGCTGTACTGGGGAAAAACATATTTTGCTAAGTTATGGCTGTGCTCTTGTACCAACTTAATACAGCATCCATCCAGGAAATTAATCTTTTCCAAGAACATTGTGGCTTGATTGGGGGTTCATACTCCATAATAAAATTGATAAGTTCCTTGAATTCTGCTTACAAATGTAAGTATCCAACACAGCAAAACATACACAGAAGGTAATGTAAGATGTTGACTGCATCAATTAATAAAGGAGACAGTGAGAGTGTAAAGGTAGCCCTGAAAATCAAAAGATAACTCTCAAGAGGAGCCATCAAAAACAAATCCTTTATACTTTGAAGCACACATCTCTCTGATTTGTACCAAAGTAAGCGGGGAACCCTTGAAGTTCTTTTTCATTCAAAGCAGATGTACTGCCCTTATGTTAACGTCAGTCATACTGCTTTCTCAAATACATAGCAACACTTCCACAAGAAGACTGAAAGGCACTTTGCAGCATTCCCACTCAGAAAGCAGAAGTCTCAGACTATATGAGACACCATCATCTATAATACCACACCCTGAACAGACAAGAAGCAGCAGTTAAGCATCACAGATTGGTTTGAGGTGACACATACTGTGATAGAGCCTGCCATTGAAGCCAAGATCTCCACTCTCATCGATTACAAGAGAAATCTGAGTGAGGAATCTCTGAATGCAGAATGAGCCATTTGAAGTCAAGTATAAGAGAATGCTGAGCAATGATCCGATAATAACATTTCTAACTCTGCAGGAATATACACAGCTAGTCCATCACAGGGAAATGTATGGCTGAAGGGATGGGAAAGGTGAAAGATGCATGTGGAAAAGAAACAGCTCGACTGAAACAAAGGCAGGAGAGATCATCACCCTCTGTAACAAATAGTTGGAGAGATGGGGAGATCCTCGCCTTGAGCTATAACACAGGGAGAACATTGTCACTGTGGAAGCTCTGGACACCATTAACAGCCTCGCTGTTATGGCAGAGCTGGGAATCAAACCAACAGTGGAGGGCTTTAGCAAAGCTTTCAACACACACTCATGGACAAAGTTCCAGTCACTTTTCCCAGTCCTCATCAAGCACAGAAACCCCCACTCCTGCAGCTTCTGCACTAACCTCTCTGTTTCTTCTGGAGGAGGGGACATTTCCACAGGGAGTGTGTGATGCAAGGA
Organism: Chiloscyllium plagiosum; assembly: GCF_037043375.1. NCBI lineage: Eukaryota > Metazoa > Chordata > Chondrichthyes > Orectolobiformes > Hemiscylliidae > Chiloscyllium > Chiloscyllium plagiosum. The sequence continues at coordinate 98,879,087 of NW_028270150.1, forward strand.
TTGTGACTCTGTACATGAACAAGAGCAACTGCAGAGATTGCCATAACTGTCGAGGTGTCTCCCTGCTAAGCCTCCCTGCATTGGAAAAGGATTTCCCCATGTGGCCTTGTCAGGCTGCAGACACTGGCTTAAGGCATCTGCCCCCAGTTCCCAACGTGGTTTCAGAACAGCAAGCTCGACAATCTCGGTTCCCTTTCAGTCTCGCAGCTGCAAGAGAAATACACCAACAAAGGGGACCAAAAGGACAGGGCAGGGAGACTATACCTGCACCTGAAGAGAGAATAATTACTCAGACCCAGGATTTGTTACAGAAAGTTTGTGCTTGATAACTGCTGAATATTTTAAGGAGGTAACCTGGCGTGTTGATGAGGGCAGTGCATTTGATGTGGTCTACATGGACTTCAGGAAAGCTTTTGGCAAAGTCCCTCATGCAGATTGGTCAAGACAGTAAGGGCCAATGGGATCCCAGGTAAGTGGCATGTTCGATCGAAAACTGGCTGAGAGGCAGGAAGGAGAGGGGAATGGTTGAGGGATGTTTCTGTGACAGGAAGTCTGTTTCCTGTGGGGTTTCACAGAGCTTGCTGCCTGTTGTGTCAATGAATCATTTAGACTTAAATTCAGGGAATATGATAAAGAGGTTCACAGACGGCATGAAACTTGGCAGGGTGGTAAAAAGTGAGGAGGATATCTGTAACCTGCAGGAGGATAGCGATGGCCTGGGCAGCTGGGCAGAGCAGGGACAACAGGAACTCAACCTGGAAAAAGGGTTACTTTCCTTTCATCAGTATTCACATTGGAAAAGGTCAATGTCAGTGGGAATATTACAATACCGTCTCTTCGATTCGATAGGATTGCAGTTGGCAAAGAGGAGGTTTTTATCATTTTGGAAGATCTGAAAATAGCCAAGCCCCCTGGGCTGGATGGGATTTACCCCCAGATTCTCTGGGAAGCCAGGGAGGACATTGCAGGGCCTTTGGCGTTGACCTTTATGACATCAATGTCAACAGGAGTACTGCCATAAGACTGGAGGATAGCAAATGTTGTTCCCTTCTTTAAGAAGAGGATTTGGGCCAACCCTGGTAATTATAGACCAATGAGCCTTAATTCAGTTGTGGGTAAGGTCTTGGAAAAGGTTACGAGGGATTGGACGTCAGTAAGCCTTTTGATAAGGCTCCATATGGTTGGCTATTGCACAAAATATGGAATTTCAGGACTGAAGTTGATTCAGCGGTTTGAATCAGAAGTTGGCGAGCTGAATGAAGACAGAGGGGAGTGGCAAATGGGAAATATTCATACTGGAGCGCAGTTACCAGCAGTGTGCTGCAAGCTTCTGTTTTGGAGCCACTGCTGTTTGTCATTTTTATAAATGATCTGGATGTGGGCGTAGAAGGATTGGTTAGTAAATTTGCAGATGACACTGAGGTAGGTAGCTTTGCAGATATTGCCAAAAGACAAGATTCCATACAGCGTGGAAACATGTCCTTCGGCCCAACAAGTCCATACCGACCCTCTGAAGAATAACCAACCCAGACCCATTTCCTTACATTTACTCCTGACTGATGTACCTAACACTATGTGCAATTTAGCATGTCTAATTCACCTGAGCTGCACATCTTTGGATTGTGTGTGGAAACCCACACAGACATGGGAAGAATGTGCAAACTCCATACAGACTTTCGCCTGAGGCTGGAATCAAAACCAGGTCGCTGGCGCTGTGAGGCAGCAGTGCTAACAACTGAGCCACCATGCAGCCCCTGTCGTGGGCTACCGAGGGACATAGATAAGATGCAGAGCTGGGCTGAGAAGTGGCAAATGGAGATTAATGCAAAAAATTGTGAGATAGTTCACTTCAGAAGAAGTAACAGGAATGCAGAGTTCTGGGCTAATGGTAAAATTCTTGGCAGTGTAGATGAACAGAGAGTTCTAAGTGTCCAGGTGCATAAATCCCTGAAAGTTACAATCCACGTTGACAGGGTTGTTAAGAAGACATATGGTGTGTTGAAGTTTATTGGGAGGGAGATTGAGTTTCAGAGCCATGAGGTCATGCTTCAGCTGTACAAGAAACTGGTAAGGCCCCACCTGGAGTATTTTGTGGAGTTCTGGGAAAGGATGGGGAAGCTATGGAAAGGGTTCAGTGGAGATTTACTTGCATGTTGCTGGTATGGAGGCAAGGTCTTATGAGGAAAGGCTGAGGGACTTGAGGCTGTTTTCGTTGCAGAGAAAAAGGTTGAGAGGTGACCTGATCGAGACGTCAAAGATAATCAGAGGGTTAGATATGATGGATAGTGAGATCCTTTTTCCTCAGATGGTGAAGGCTAACATGAGGGGGCATAGATTTAAATTGAAGGGTAATAGATTTCGGACAGACATCATGGGTAGTTTCTTTACTCAGAGAGTAGGAGGGGCGTGGCATGGCAAGGGTATTTAAATGGGCATTGGACATACATATGGATAATAATGGAATGGTGTAGGTTGGGCATCAGATTAACTTCTTAAGTTGGCGTAACATCGAGGAACGAACAGCTTGTACTGCACAGGATTGTTCTATGTTTTATTTTAGGAGGGGCTTACAAGGCAAGGGATTACTCTCTGAATGATAGGGCCCTGGAAAGGACTGATGATCAGAGAGACCTCGGATGCATAGCCACACATCCCTGATGGTAGCAGGTCAGGTAGATAACCTGGTTAAGAAGGCATTTTAGATACTTGTCTTTTATTAGCAGAGGCTTAGATGAAAAGGACGGGTTGGGTGGTGGTGTTGTGCATTGGTTAGGCCACAACTGGAGTCTTGTCTGTAGTTCTGGTCACCAACATTATAGGAAGGATGTGATTGCACTCGAGAGGAAACAGAGGAGATTCACCAGAATGTTGTCTGGGCTGGAGGGTCTGAGCAATGAGGAAAGATTGGAAAGGCTGGGGCTGTTTACCTTGGAGCAGTAAGGAGTGAGAGGGGACCTGATCGAGGTGTACAAGATTATGAGGGCTGGAGATAGGGTGATTAGAAAGACACTTTCACCATGAGTAAAGAGGTCAATAAACAGGAGGCATAGATTTACCGTGAGAAGCAGAGGGTAAAGAGGAGAGAAAATATATTTTTTTTCCCCAGAGTGAGGTGGTCATCTGGAACTCACCGTCTGAAAAGGTACTGAGTTGAAACGATTTAAACCCTTAATCAGTCATTAAATATTCACTTCTGTTTGATGGTCTCCAGAGCTACAGGTGTAAAGTGGCATTAGTGTTGTCAGATCTTTGTTGACCAGCCTCCTTCAGTGCTGTTTAAGTCAATGAATCGAGATTGACATCACCAGTTTTACTGAGGGATTCGACCACTTGATCATCACTGGCCGAGTCAATCAAGAAAGAACGCTTGTGGAGGGAGTGCATATGGGGGAATACAGAGTCATCACAACGACCATCTGAAATACATTCAGAACAGCAGTCAGTTCAACGATTCCATCGGCCCAGCAGTTCCCGAGGGGAATGCGACATTATGGTGGAACCAAGAGGGTAGTGTGAAGGAGTTGGAGAAGACCTTTGTGTTTTGTCAGAACAATCAGTGATGAATTTGATGTTTATATCTTTGGGCTTTCTGCTCTGTGACCAGTACTAGGCAGCACACTTTAATAAGGACGTGGACATTTTCCAATGGGTGTGAGGACATTTTAACCAGTGCGGGTTCCAGCACGAAGGGAATACAGATACATGGATGGACCAGGGAAATCGGAGTTATTGTCATGTGGGAAATCTACAGAATGCTTGGCAGGATATACAAAATAGATACAGGAATATATCGGTCAAGGAGACTCGAAATAAGCATTGATTAAGAATAAGAAACATGCCATTTAGGACTCTGTTGATGAGAAATTGTTTTGTTCAATATCTTTGGAAAGCTCTTTCACAGAGGGCTGTGGCAGCTCAGCCTACGAGTCTATCGAAAGTAGTGGTTGATAAATCTTTGAGTATCAATCACATGAAGAGTTAGGAGGATGGTCTATAAAAGGCATTGAAGTGTCTGGTCAGTCAGGATTGAATTAAATGGCAGAGAAGACTTGATGGGCTGAATGGCATCCTCCAGTTTCTATGCTCCAAAAGACCTGTAAAGGCAATAATCAGAGCACACAGATTTAATATGATTGGCAAAAGAAGCAGAGGGTGACATGAACATATTTGTTCCACACAATGAGTGATTCGGATTCGGAATACACAGTCTAATAGAGTGACATATATCGATTCAATAGTAGATTATAAATATGTAAGAGGAGAAATATGTGAAGCAGGAAAAATTACAGCCGATGGGGAAACAGAGTGTGAGGGAGAGAAGGGTGGGTCCAAGACTTGTGTTATAAATTTAAGTAGGGGAGATCTGAGAGCATGAAAGTGAACATGGAAATGAGGTTCAGGGAGAACTCAGTAGTGGTCAGCATTGAAGGACATAATTCAGATTACACACAATAAATACATTCAAAATGAGAAAGGAAAACTTCCAACTGGAGCACCCACCATCCGCGTTTAAAATGACATTGAAGTTCAATAAAAAGCAGATAATTGCTAAAAGTTGGCTGGTAGGTCAGGAACAGAAAATAAAAGTCAGCTCAAAATGGCAAAACAATTGACAAAGAGTGAACAGTTAGAGTACAAGAGGAACCGAGCGAGTAATACAGGGGCAAGAACAAGGTGGGCTGTGGTGAGAGGCCTTTATTGACATTGCTCGTAATCACCCACATTAACACCAAATCTCAACTCATTAATATGCAGATGCCCACTCTATCATCCTCTGGATAGAAACTAGACACTAACAATTCCAGTCATGGAAAGAGGTCTGACTGGGAACCTGGTGACTCCAGCTCACTGCTTGTTCCTCCAGCCCTCCAGTTTGGAACCCCAGCACCAACAGCTCAAGGTACGGTTTCTGGGTGGTGACCGCACACAGCCCACGGTCACGAAATTGGAATCCAACATGTGCCAGTCTCACCACACACCATCCTGGCACATCTCCCAGCCACTCGTAGGGCACTGCCAAGGAGACCACTCCTGTGAAATGACGCCTAGGGAACATAATATTGGGAATCGGAGTTGGGAAGCTGGGGAATGATGATACTGCAGGGAGACAACTCACTATATAAGGGGGAGGGGTTCACTGAGAGTTAGCAACACCCTGGATACAAGGAGGGGGCCAGTGCATTCCCAAACCTGGCATATTGACCCGACGGGACTGGGCTCAGGGCTGTAGGGTATGTAGATGCAGATGAGTTGGTTTTGGACTCGGAGAAGTGTGCAGTCTGAGAGGTTAACAGGGTGTGGGGGTGTGCTAGCAGGAAGGGCCATTTTATCCTTGAGGGTTCCCCTGTGTGCAGAGGAGGAGGCTGGAACTCAGTGTCTGAGGGAAGCCTGCTCTTGCCTTCCATCCTGCTGTGATTCAGAAATGAAGATGGCTGCACCTGAACATGAGGCCAGCAGGGTAAGTGTTTGGATGTGCGACCTTGGGTGGGGGTGGGGTATCTGCAAGTCTGTGCAATGGGAGGCCCCTTGAAAGGGCAAGGTCACTCGGCACACACCCAGTCACTGAAGGGCAGACCCTTTAATATTGTACATTGCAGCTCCTTCCCCAAACAGCTCAGAGCATTTAGCGTCATACAGGTTTACAGCATGGAAACAGGCTCTTTGGCCCGACATGTCCATGCTACCCAGTTGGTACAATTAAACTTGTCCAGTTTGTATAAGTTTAGTCCATATCCCTCTATGCCTATCACAACCATGTACCTGTCTAAATGTTTCTTAAATGCCAATATTGTACTCACTTCTATCACTACCTCTGGGAGCCCATTCCAGACACTCACCACCTTCTGTGGGAAAATGTTGTCCCTCTCAACCTATTTGTGTATCTTCCCTCTCGGCCTCAACCTGTTTTCTCTAGTTTTAGACTGCCCTAAAATGGGAAAAGCTTGTTGGCTATCTACCTTATCTCTGTCTCTCATGATTTTATGGACATGTATAAAGTTTCATATTCTCAAGGGAAAAATACCTCCCAGCTTATCCAGACTCTCCTTAAAGCTCAAAACTTCCAGTCCAGGTAGCATCCTAGGAAATCTTTTTTTTGCACTTCGTCCAGTTTAATTATATCCTTTCTATAGTAGGGTGACTAGAACTGTACACAGTAACTTCAAATGTGGCCTTTCCAAAATCTTGCACAACTGCCCCAAGATGTCCCAACTCTTATACTCAATGCTCTCCCCAATGAATGCAAGCATGCTGAAAGCCTTCTTGACCACCCTGCCAACCTGTGACTCCAGCTTCAAGAAGCAATGTACCTGTGCCCCTCGATCTCCTTGTTCTATAACACTCCCCAGGGCCTGACCAATAACTGGGTCTGGACTGCCCTGGGTTGACCCAGCAAAATGCAACACCTTGAAATTAAACGCCATTTGACATTCCTCAGCCCACTGGCCCAATTGATTAAGATCTCACTGTACTCCCAGGTAACCTTCTTCACTTTCCACTGTACCACCAATCTTTGTGGCATCCATAAACCTATGAATCATATCTCCTAAATTCTCAGCCAAATTCTTTAAATGAATGATGAATAACAGTGGACTCGTCATTGATCCCTGTGGCACACCCACTGGTCACAGCCATGTTTCTGTAATAGCTGTAATGTCCCAGTCCCATGTATCCATCCATGCCCTGAATTCACTTCCCTTCCCTGTCAGGCCTCTTGCTTTGAAATAAATGCAGTTTAACCCTGACTTCCCTTGCTTCCTGCGTACATTTGTCGACCCTGTCCAATACAATGATTACCAACACAGCCTCGACTGTTTTACTTGCTCTCATCATCTTCTCTCCTGTCATCAACCTTCTATTATGTCTCCCTGCTCCTTTGGATGTCCCCCAACACCTGTCCTCATCTCCCTGCCAGATTAGTTTTACTCATCCCAAGTGGCTCTCACAAATCTCCCCACCAGGATATTGACTCCCTCCAGTTCAGTTACAACATGTCCCACTTGGGCAGATCACCTCTGCCCCAGAACATGTCCCAATGATCCAAGAATCTGAATCCCTACCCCCTACACCAGCTCTTAGCCACACAGTTCATCTGCTAAATCCCCCTTTTCTTGTTCTCGCTGAAACTAATAGTTCCCAAGTTACTTCCATTGAGATCCTACCTTTTAACCATCTGCTTAACTCCCTTTCATGACTCTTCAGGACCTCACCTCTTTTCCACACTATGTCATTGGTACCAATGTGTACAATAACCTCTGCCCGCTCACCCTCCCCCTGAGGAATTCGATACAATGTTCAGAGACGCCCTCAGCCCTGACACCAGGGAGGGAGCACACCATCCTGGAGTCTCGGTCACAGCCACAGATACCCTGTCTGTGACCCTGACTGGCGAGTTACCTAATGTTCTATGTAATTGCCTTCCCAAAGGTTTGCAGCTAAGCCATTCATGGTACCACAGGCCTGTCTGCTGCTGTTGTACTTTCCTGAGAGAGGTTATACCCCCCAACAGTATCCCAAACGGTATTCCTGTTAGAGAGGGGAAAAGCCACTGGAGACTCCTGGACTACCTGCCTCTCCTGGCAGTCACCCATCTCCCTGACTGAACCTGTGGTGTGGCCACATCACTGTAACTAGTGTCTATCACACTCTCTGCCCCTTGTATGCTCCTCAGAGTATCCAACTCTCCCTCCAACTCAACCACCCGGTTTGTGAGGAGTTGTAGCTGTTATCACTTCCTGCAGACACAGTCGTCAGGGACACTAGACTATTCCCTGATCTCCCACATCTGGCAGGAGGAGCATTCCACTGCCCTAACTGCCATCTCTGACACCTCACAGTAACACAAAGAACAGAATCTGACCTTACCCTGACCTCGTTGCTCATCACCCTCCTCACCGGGTATCCCAGTATCCACCAAAACCCACACTTAAACCTCCAGCAGCACTTCAACAACAAAGCAGCCCTTCTCAAAATGGCCGCTCCAACAATGGCCACTCAGCTGGAGCTTGCCTCCTTTTTGTTCACTCCTGGTGGCTGAGCTGATTCCTCCAGGAATCCTCCTCAGTCATTTCTCAGCAGCACTTTTTGTTAACTTGGGAATAACTTGAATATCTCGGGAAGTCCAGTCATTTCTGCAGCACATTGGTGTCACTAAAAAGTGAGAGCGTACCTGCCAGGGTGATAGTGACCTGTGATTTCCCCATTGCCTGGATACGGTAGCTATGGGTTACCTCCCACTTGGGGTGATGGAGTGGTGTGCAGTGACAGGGATGGCTAGCTCCAGTCCCTGTAATGCCAGATTTGCAGCCAGAGAGAGACTCACAGACATAACTGATTGTAAAGGGTGAACGCATAGATGTGCAAAACTATTTCCAATAACATGTTGCCTGTGCCACCAGCACATCTGCTTTCTCGCTCTACCGCCAGGTCTAGGTGCTTCCTGAGGGCTGCGGCTGGTCTGGAGAAATCCTGTCCTACACTGGAGCCCATTGGCCTTGGAGGGTCTGGTTGGGTGATCCTGGGGCTGGGTGGGTGTGCAGGGCCCTCACACACTGACTAACAGAGGCAGGTGCACCTCCCTCACTCTGACCACACAGAGAACAGGGAGAGGGCAGAGAGAGAGTGGGAGGGAGAGAGAAAGAGAGAGAGAGAGAGAGGGAGACAGAGAGAGAGACACACAGAGAGAGGTTTAAATATGAGAAGAGGGAGAGGGAAAAAGTAAGATGGAGAAGATGGAGAGACAAATCGAAAGAAATGAATTTTCAGAATGGAATTGGATAAAAATTAGAAGGGGATAGATTTACAGGACGATGGGGAGAGAACTGAGAAGGGGAAGGGTGCTGTGTCTCTGTGACTCTACGTACAGGACGATAAGGATGGGACCGGGGGTGGGAATAATTAGACAGGTCAGGCCTTGAAGGAATTTGAATTCAAAAATGAGAACATTAAAAAGGGAAGTTGTTGGATCAGGAATGTTTGTTGGTCAATTAGCACAAAAAGAAATGGTAAACCAAACATGATAGGAGTTCAGAATGGGCACAGGTTTGACACTGTGAGGTTAAAGATGATATCAGTGGAATACTCGAATCTGGATTAATCAAACCCAGAGACGGTGTAGTGTGCAGCATCCCGGATGAAGCAGGCAGGAGACGGAGATATTACAGAGGGGATGGTAAACAAGCTTTGCAATGGAGAGGATGTGGGGTCAAACCTCAGGTTAGGGTTAAAGGGCGTCCTGAGCTTATAAACATTTTGGTTCAGCCTGAAGCCAGGGGATGGATCAAGGCAAATGATAGAAAACTGAATGTGTGACAGGAACCAAAGACAATGGTATTGGGCTTCACAAGATTAAAGTGAGAATAGCAGGAGTCTAGTAGTTTATAAATCTACTGGGAGGGAGACAGAGACTTAGTGACAGCAGGAGCAGCAAGCAGCAGAATGGGAAATGACAAGAACAGTAATAAAGTTAAACCATGATTCACAGAATTACCAGCCAGACAGAGACACTTACCTGGAATACCAACAGCAATGAGAGTCGGATAGTAAATGTGTTGAATAATCCAAAGTATGTATCGGATCCGACGTTCCAAATACATCTGGTGATAATTTGCAGAAAAATACTCGATTATCCCGGAGAGACTCCTGCCCATTGTGGTAACATTGCAGTCTGCTCTCCTCAGATTCTGCTCTGTCATCTCTCCCTGTTTTGAGGAATGTTGTAGCTGAGACTCAATTATTAATAGAAGGAGGAATCCACCCAGAGACTCAGTTAGGGCCCACAGAGATTGACATTAATCACAGTCACTGAACAAACAGGTTCATTGAACTCCTTTCAATCCAGTGCCTTTGTCCCAGAGTAAAGTTAATCTTATACCTGGTCTTGGTAGAATGTGTGAGGGTTGCTGAGTAAAGGAACAATGAAAATATGGGAGTGGGCCAAGAGGACTGGATGTTTGTAATAGTGTCCCCTGATGACCAAGATAAAATATAGTTTTATTTATTTGAAGAAGAGTTGAACAAGTGACAGCTGTTATTGGCTTAATGGAGTTCTTTGATCAAGTAAAGTTCTTTGGAAATGCTGAGTTCAGCGTGTTTCATGTTCCAGAAGGAATATGACTTCGAAAAGGTGAAGTGTTATTTAATTGACAGGTTAGGAAAATTCAAACATGTGAATTGAAGGACTAATGGCATTCTGACTATAACACAGAATGAGGGACATAACTCAGAGAGAAACACTGTTCAGGTAAAGGGTTCTTGTGGTGCAGTGATAGTCCCTGGATGCTGCCTGACCTGCTGTGCTGTTCCAGCAATAAAGTTTCAACTTTGATCTCCAGCATCTGCAGACCTCACTTTCTCCTGCAGTGATAGTCCCCGAAGTATGAGACCTTGTGCTGAAATCCCACCTGTTCCAGAGGTGTGTAAAAGCATCTCGGGGACAGGTTGATGAGAAGGTAGATAGACTGCAGGAACATAGACTGTTCATCCCTCATGACCAATATTAGAATCAGAGATGTTTATAATACATATATAAATGACATGGGCTAATATGTTATTTCTAAAGGACATGATTTCAAGGTTTGGAGACAACAAGTGAGACAGAAAGATAGTGAAGAGTGAGGAGGACAGGATCAGACATCAGAACATCATTTAAAGCAAAATATTGCTGATGCTGCAAAACTAAAACACACACAGAATGCTGCAGAAACTCAGCAGATCAGGCAGCATTGGAGAGGGAAGTAGAATTAATGATTCAGTTCGGAGCTGAAAGGGCTGGGAAAATGGGATATTTTATTGTTTCGACAGAGGAAGACGATGTGTGAAATAGTGTCCGGTGTAAAAGGTAAGGAATTTGTTAATGGGGTTGAAAGAGGAAATGAAGCAATGTAAATACGGCACAAATAAGAAAACTGTATGTGTGAAGGAGATTGTAGGAATCAGAGACATCATACAGTGAAGATCTGAAGCTGGGGAGATCAATATTGAATCCACGAGGCTGGAAAGTTCCTCTGTGGAAAATGAGATGTTGTTCCTCAAGCTTATGCTGTGCTGTGTTCCCACTCTCCCATGAACTGCTCTGTCAGCCTCATTCATCGCTCACCACTTCCAACCAGTGGCTGTAATTCTTTCTCTCTCTCTCTCTCTCTCTCTCTCTCTGTGCCTTGTGGGTACCACCAGCATCTCCACCATCCCCACAGTAACGTGGCCGTTTCCCACACAAGCCATCTCCTCCCCATGAGGACGAGAGTACTGAGGTATAAAAGGCACCCCACCAGCTCAGACCCTGAGACCTCGGTGGGAAGGTTAGCCTTAGAGAGTGTGGCAGCACAAGCTGGTGAGCACCTCACTGCCACAGCTCCGCAGCTGGCTGAAGAAGAAATGCCCCAGGCCGCTGGCACTCAGAGGGACCGGCAGTGACCAGGCAGCTACTCAGGCAGTAGAGGGACCCATGGTGTCAGCAATCAGGACCCACATCTGAATGTACAGTGTTTAGCAGCAGGCAGGGAAATGGGAAACAATGGGTTCAACTCTTTGCAATTTATAGAAATGATTTGGATGGGGGTACTGAAGATATGGAGCTAAATGTACTGATGACACAAAGCTAACGTGGAAAGTGAGTTGTGAAGAGGACATGAGGAGCCGACAATGGGTATGGATTGGTTCATTGAGTGGGCAAAGATCTGGCAAATGGAGGAAAATGTGGGGAACTGGGAAACTGTCCATTGAGTCAGAAAGAATTAAAAACAAACACCTTATCTGAAAGGTCAGAGGTTGCAGAGCTCTGAGGGGCAGAGGGATCTGGGAGTCCTGGCCCATGAATCACTGAATGCTAGAATGCAGATACAGCAAGTAATCAGGAAAATTTAATAGAACATTATGGCTTATCAGGAACAGAATTGAATGCCGGAATTGAAGGAAGATGTGCTCAAAAAGATTAAATCTGTGATTAATTTGATGTAAAATGGACAAGGACTAAAGCATGCTGGGAAATGGAAACCGGCCTTGACCAAAGTGATTGTGCTAATCCACATGCTGCAGAACCCAGACAGGCTGCAGCTAGCAACAGACAGTTTGTAACGACCCTGGTTATTGCAGACTCTACAATACACACCTGAAGTCAGGGTTGAATGGTGTCGATGCAATGTCATCCTCAGGGTGATCGGAAACATTGAGATACGTACCAGACACGGGGGGAGGGGGGCACCTCACACCCTTATTTGGAGGAGGGTATGTGTTCCCAGCACCTCCAGGAATGGAGACCTGAGGATGACCTGACCATCGTCATGCCAACGCCTGGCTGGGTCGGATTGATCAGGGTTATCGAGCCTGATCAATCCATTGGTTAATGGTGAAGACCCTCCCAAAAGGACACGAAGACTTGAGAGTGTAAGAATTGCCACAACACCACGCTCAGGGCGGTAACTCGAGACAAACCACCAAGAAAGGAAGATACCCCTGAAATCATTGGGAGATGACCAGGTGACATCACGACGTGGGGCACGGTCGAGTTCTAGTGTGGGGGGATATGATCCAGAGTTAAGGTAAAGCACAAGATAGCATTTGTAGTGTAAATGGTTAAATTATATTGTATTTTGTTATGATAGTGTTAGTTGTGTCAAATAAATGATTATTATTGTTTGTTATTATGAAGAGTTTTCTCAGTTCTTTTGCTGGATATGATTTAAAACACACTGTGTAGCAGGGACAACAAATTGGACCCCAAAATCAGACCTCGATAAGAAGTGACTTTGTCGCTCTGAGATCGAAGCCCGTGGAACCTAGGGTTCCTTGAGATTTTGCCTGAGATGGTTGTTAAGAGGACAGCTGTGCCACGCGAAGGCCAGGGGTTCAAGGAAATCAAAGAGAACAGAATAGTTGAAACTGAACTGTGCTTTAAAAGATAAAACCACCAGATGTTTACTCCTAAACCAACAAACGTCTGTACTGTGTGTGTGTGTGACCGGTAAGGTAAAACACTGAATGTCAGTAGACACCCGATGTGATTAGGACCAGATCATAACGAAAGCCATACCCTCAGTCTTATCCACCCCTTATACCCCATAGTTTAATTGAAAATGGCAGAGAATGACACGAGAGTAGAGTATGGGTAACAACACTGAGACAGTATATTAGTTAGAAAAAGCGGTCCACGTGGGCAGAATTTTGTTGTAGCGATGAAATGGGCCCTGGATCCCCAGGGCAGAAGTATTGGGATAATTTTATCAGAACTCAAGGGAAACGTGCTTCCAAACTCGAGGAGTTCACAGCGATAATGTGCTGTCGAGGGCAATTCTTAGGGACAGAGCGGGAATTAAATTCCATCCGTAAGGAACCAAGGGACGGAAAAAGGGAAATCCCAGAGTTAGAATTGAAAATGCAGCTCTGGTCCAGAGAAATCAAGTAAACCTCCTACCCACGGGGCAATACCATACCCAATGAGAATGAGCATACTGAGATCCCCAACACACAGTGTCAGCTAATGAAGCTACTGAGAAGACAGGAAGGGAGTTGGGAAATAAATGGACTGTTTTAATAGGAAGGTTATGGGAGGGGATTTTAACCTTCCAAACATAGACTGGGACTGCCATAGTCTGAAGAGTTTAGGTGGAGAGGAATTTATAAAGTGTGTACAAGAATGTTTTCTGATTCAGTATGTGGATGTACCCACTAGAGAAGGTGCAAAACTTGACCTACTCTTGGGAAATAAGGCAGGACAGGTGACTGAGGTGTCAGTGGGGGAGCACTTTGGGGCCAGTGACCATAATTCTATTAGCTTTAAATTAGTGATGAAAAAGGAGAGACCAGATCTAAAAGTGAAAGTTCTAAATCGGAGGAAGGCTAATTTTGACGGTATTAGGCAAGAACTTTCAAAAGCTGATTGGGGGCAGATGTTCACAGGGAAAGGGACGGCTGGAAAATGGGAAAACATAAAAAATGAGATAACGAAAGTCCCATGATAGTATATTCCTGTTAGGGTGAATAGAAAGGTTGTTAGGTGTAAGGAATGCTGGATGACAAAAGCAATTGAGGGTCTACTTAAGAAAGAGAAGGAAACATATCTCAGATATAGACAAGGTAGATTGAGTGAATCCTTACAAGAGTATAAAGGCAGTAGGAGGATACTTAAGAGTGAGATCAGGAGGGCAAAAAGGGGACATGAGATGACTTTGGTAAATAGGATTCAGGAGAATCCAAAGGGGTTTTACAAATACATTAAGGACAAAAGGGTAGCTAGGGAGAGAACAGGGCCCCTCAAAGATCAGCAAGGCGGCCTTTGTGTGGAGCCGCAGGAGATGGGGGAGACACTAAATGAGTATTTTGCATCAGTGTTTACTGTGGAAAAGGACATGGAAGGTATAGAATGTAAGGAAATAGATGGTGACATCTTGCAAAATGTCCATATTACAGAGGAGGAAGTGCTGGATATCTTAACATGCATAAAAGTAGATCAATCTCCAGTACCTGATCAGGTGTACCCTAGACCTCTGTGGGAAGCAAGGGTAGTGATTGCTGGGACCATTGCTGAGATATTTGTGTAATCGATAGTCACAGGTGAGATGCCGGAAGACTGGAGACTGGCTAACATGATGCCACTATTTAAGAAAGGTGGCGAGGACAAGCCAGGGAACTATACACTAGCGAGTCTGACGTTTGTAGTCGGCAAGTTGGAGGGAGCCCTGAGGGACAGCATGTACATGTATTTGGAATGACAAGGACTAATTAGGGAAGGTGAACATGGCTTTGTGTGTGAGAAATCATGTCTCACAACTCTTTTTTATCAAGTATCAAAGGGGATTGATGAGGGCGGAGCAGTGGATGTGATCTACATGGACTTTAGCAAGGCATTCAACAAGGCTCCCCATGGGAGACTGGTTCGGAAAGTTCGATCTCACGGAATATATGGAGAACTAGCCATTTGGAAACAGAAGTGGCTGAAAGGTAGAAGACAAGAGGATGGTGGCACAGGGTTGTTTTTCTGACTGGAGGCCTGTAAACAGTAGATTCCAACAAGGCTTGGTGCTGGGACCACTACTTTTCGTGATTTATGGAAATGTTATGTATGTGAGCATAAGAGGTATAGTGAGTAAGTTTGCAGATAACATCAAAATTGGAGATGTTGTGGACAGCGAAGAAAGCTACCTCAGATTAAAATGGGATCTTGATCAGATGGGCCAATAAGTGGAAGATTAAGTTTAATTTAGATAAATGCAAAGTGCTGCAGTTTGGGAAAGCAAATCTCAGGAGGACTTAATCACTTAATGTTAAGATCCGAGGGAGTGTAGATGAACAATGAGACCTTGGAGTGCAGGGTCATAGCTTCTTGAAAGTGGAGTCACAGGTAGATAGGAGAGTGAAGAAGGCGTTTGGTATGCTTTCCTTTATTGGTCAGGGTATCAAGTACAGGAGTTTGGAGGTCATGTTGCAGCTGTACAGGCTGTACACTGGTTTGGCCACTGTTGGAATATTGTGTGCAATTCTAGTCTCCTTCCTACTGAAAGGATGTTGTCAAACTTGAAAGGGTTCTGAAAAGATTTACAAGGATGTTTCCAGGGTTGCAGAATTTGAGCTATAGGGGAAGCTGTTTTCCCGGGAGCATCGGAGACTGAGGGGTGACCTTATTAGATTAGATTAGATTACTTACAGTGTGGAAACAGGCCCTTCGGCCCAACAAGTCCACACCGACCCGCCGAAGTGCAACCCACCCAGACCCATTCCCCTACATTTACCCCTGCCCCTAACACTACGGGCAATTTAGCATGGCCAATTCACCTAACCGGCCCATTTTTGGATTGTGGGAGGAAACCGGAGCACCCGGAGGAAACCCACGCAGACACGGGGAGAATGTGCATACTCCACACAGTCATTCGCTTGAGGCGGAAATTGAACCTGGGTCTCTGGCACTGTGAGGCAGCAGTGCTAATCACTGTGCCACCGTGCCGCCCATATAGAGGCTAATAAAATCATGAAGGGCATGGATAGGATAAATAGACTAAGCCTTTTCCCGGGTGTGGAGGAGTCCAGAACTTGAGGGCATAGGTTTAGAGTGAGAGGGGAAAGATATAAAAGAGCCCTAAGGGGCAGCTTTTTCATGCAGAGTGTGATATGTGTGTGGAATGAGCTGTGAGATGACGTGGTGAAGGCTGGTACAACTGCATCATTTAAAAGGCATCTGGATGGGTATATGAATAGGAAGGTTTAGTGGGATATGGGCTGGGTGCTGGCAGTTGGGACTAGATTGGGTTCGGATATCTCGTCAGCATGAACAGATTGGACTGAATGGTCTGTTTCCGTGCTATACATCTCTATGACTCTGAATCTATGACCTGGTCTGGCCTACATATGACTCCACACCCACAGCAGTGTGATTGATTCTCAGTTGCCCCCTGAACAGGCCTGGCAAGCCATTCAGTTGTACCAGTCATTGCAAAGTCTCAGAGAAATGAAACTGGACAGATCACCTGGCACCGCCCTCGGCACCGGAAAATGCAGGAACAGCCCTGTCGATCCTGCAACGTCCTCCTTACTGACATCTGGGGGCTACTGCCAAAACTGGGAGAGCTGTCCCATGGGCTAGTCAAGCAACAACCTGTCATAGTCATACTCACAGAAACATACCTTACAGACTCTGTCCTAGTCACCACCATCACCATCCCTGAATATGTCCTGACAGACCCAGCAGAGATGACAGCACCATGGGGAACAGTCAGGAGAGAGTTCCCCTGTGAGTCCTCCACATTGACCCCGGACCCCATGAAGTCTCATGGCTTCAAGCTAAACATGGGCAAAGAAACCTCATGCTAATTAACACGTACCACCTCCCTCAGCTGATGAATCAGTTCTCCTCCATGTTGAGAGGAGAAATGGAGGAGCCACTGAAGGTGACAATGGCACAACATGTACCCTGGGGAGGGGATTTCAATGTCCACCATCAAGAGTGTCTCAGCAGCAGTACGACTGATTGAGCTGGTCGGGTCAGAAAGGACAGAGCTGTTAGACTGGGTCTGCGGCAGGTGGTGAGGGAACCAACAAGAGGGAAAAACTTACTCGACCTCATCCTAACCGTGATGAGGCTGCTCCTTTAACAAGGTGATGTTGGCCTTGGTTTTATTTTCAGGAGTTCGTAAAAACACAGCTTCTGAAAAGACTGGGTTTGATGGGTTTTAGGGCCAGTTTGATTATAGCTAACAGATATTGCCTCAGGCAAAAGACTTGCGAGATTTAGAAAAAAAGGTGAAATGGGAAGTGGCCAGTTCTCCCAACTCAGCTCACACTGATTTGGTCTGGTTTTTGGCAGCCTGGCTATTCACTGAAAGCAGTCAGGCAGGTTGAAAGCTGCTGGATCCAAAGGAGCAGGTCCGTGCTGATCCTCCTCTCTCTCTGACATCTCTCCTGGAAGACCCTGTGTTTGAGTTTACCTTGTGTGCCCAGTAGGATTGTCACAAACATTTGGAACAGCATCATTAAGTTGGAATAATTTGTTGGGTTTTCAGGTAGGTTAAATTATTTGGTATACTGCTGTCTTTTTCCGTGTTTAATTTATCAATATTGTAAATAAATCCTGTTTTGTTTAAAACTATGTGATTTGACCAGTTGCATCCCTCCTGAAATATCTGCGTTACACCTTCTTCAAACAATTGGCAAAATGAGGGTCTGGGCTATTTTCTTGAAATGTTTTGAGGGGGTCGGGCCTGGTCTATAACAGATTGGGGGCTCTTTGTGGGATTTGTTCTGCATTCCAAATTGGGATTAGGGTTGTTGGTCTCGAAGACAGCGAGTGGCAGGTGTTTGTGTCTTTTGTTCCAGGTGTTGAATTTGGTCGGGTCAACCAGTGCTTGGGATAGCAATGACTCTTTCAGTCACCAAGAGGTTTCTGGGGATGGAAGAAGTGACTTTGGGGGTTTTACAAGCTGCTGGAATTAGCGGACAAGCTGGGGTTGGAGCTGTCTCCTTCCATAAGGAAAGGAGAGATAATTACATCGATTCAACACCTGGAACAGCAATAGCTCAGCATTTCAATTTGCAGAACAAAAAGGAAAAGAGAGAGAAAGAGAGAATAGGGCGAAAATGAGAGAGGAGAGTGAGGAAAAGTAGAAAGAGAGGGAGTTTGAACTTCAGAACATAGAACATTACCGTGCAGTACAGGCTTTTCGACCCTCGATGTTGCACCGACCTGTGAAACCTATCTGAAGCCCATCTAACCTACATTATTCCAATGACCATTTAAATGCCCTTAAAGTTGCCGGGTCTACTACTGTTACAGGCAGTGCATTCCACACCCCTCCTACTAAAGAAACTACCTCTGACATCTGTCTTATATCTCTGACCCGTCAATTTAAAGCTGTATTCCCTCATGCTGGAAATTGTCACTGCAACAGGAAAGCCAGTTTAAAGGGATGGTGCTGAACACTGAAGGGAAGCTTGATGAGGAGGAGAGTAAGGATGAGCAAACCCATGGTAGCCAAGAGGCTGGTGAGAAACTGTTTAAATATATTCAAGCATGGCCTCAAGTTGATGAGGAGGATGTGGAAACTTATTCCATCTCAGTTGAAAAGGTGGCTAGAAGAATGCAGTGGCCAGTGACAATGTGGGTTTTGTTGATCCAAACAAAACTTGTCAGTCGAGCTAGTGACATATTTGCATGACTATCAGAGGAGGTATCAGAGGAGATATCTGGGGGGTATGAGGAGGTGAACAAAGCCATTTTAAGTGTATTTGAGCATGTGCCAGAAGCCCACAGACAACGCTTCAGGAATCGAAGAAGGGAACCTGGTCAAACCTCCACTGAATTTGAAAGGATCAAACAAAGTAATTTTGATCAGTGCATTAAAAATGGAGCAAACATACAACGCTCAGACAGAAAAATGACTTTTTGGAGAAGTTCAAAAATTCACTCCTTGAGCAAGTGAGAACTCATGTGGAAGAGCAGAGAGTTAAACAACAAGGTTAGCAGCTGGAATGGCTGGTGGTTATGAGTTGGTCTATTAATCAAAGTTTGGCTTCCAACATCGATATCAATCCGTGAGGGATAGTAATTGGGGAAAAGAGAAATCCTGACGTGGAAAGGGAAATGTAGATCTCGGTGAGGATCATAAGGATAACTTACCCACAGGGTAAAAAAGAAACACTAGAAAGAGACAAAACAGCTCTGTTTTTTCACTGTAATAAATAGGCCGCATGAAATCACAGTGTTGGTGGGTTAGCAAAAGCATTGGGAAGCCAGATATAGGAAAACAGGATAAGCCAGTGAATTTTGTTAGAAAGATAACAAAAAGCACAGTGGAGGCGAGAAAGTTGCACTGGGAATGTACAAGCAGGTCGGAGGTTGATTGAGGAGGAAGTGCCAGACCTTCTTAAACCATACACCTGTGAAGGTAAAGTTTACTCACATAGGCCAGGAGCAGCAGGTAAAGAGGTTACAATGTTAAGAGATACAGGATCCTCTCGGTCTGTGATGATGAAAGATGAGGAGATATGTACCACTGAAGGTACATATTACCAGGAAAGATCCGAGTAACAGGAATTCACAGTGAGACAAGAAGCGCTCAGTTATGCAAAGTGAGGTTAGTGTGTCCAGTGAAGGGTGGAGATGTTGTGGTGGGTGTACTGAACAAACTCTCAGCTCCAGCAATACAGTTTGCCCTTGTTAATGATATCGCTGTGTCACAGGTAGGAGTGCTGCCTCCTGTGGTTGAAAAGCCAGTGGAAACTCAGGCAACTGTGCTATTGCAGGACCCGTATCCTGGGATTTTACCTGACAATGTGGTAACAAGGTCACAGAGTCACCAGTTGAAACAGAAGAGATCAAAGAGTAAAGATAAGAAAGTTGAAGTGGAATTAATAGAGACCACGTTTGATCACATGGTTGAGACAAGCCCGGAGCAGATAGATGACACAGCAGATATCTTTAGCTCAGATAGATGAACAGAGTTACAGCAGAAAGATGAAAATTTAAGGCAATTATATCAAAAGGCATACACAGTAAACCAATCCTAATGTATCCCTGAACGTTATTATCTTAAAAATTATGTCTTAATAGGAAATGGAGTCCATCACATATTCAGGCAGATGAGAAATGGGCAGAGGTTCATCAAGTTATATTGCCAGTGAGTTATAGAAAGGAGGTGTTGCGAGTGGTGCATGAGCTACCTCTAGGGGGTCAGTTAGGAGTGAGAAAAGATCACGCTGAAATACAAGAACATTTTTGCTCGCCTGGACTGCGCTGGTTGAATTTTGCCAGATATATCACATTTGTCAGGTAATTGGAAAACCCCAGGCGATAATAAAAGCTGCCCCTTTAATAACTGTTCCTGCATTTAAGGAACCTTTTATGAGAGTCATAATTGATTGTATAGGACCCCTACCAAAACCAAAAAGTGGGAATCAGTATATGTTAACAATCCAGGATGTGTCCACGAGATTTCCAGAGGCTGTCCCATTATGCAATATCACAGCTAAAAGGGTTGTAGAGGAGTTACCCAATTCTTTCACGAGGTATGGAGTACCCACAGAGAAAATCAGATGAAAGATAAAACTTTACAGCAAAATTATTCAAGGAGGTTATCCAGAGCTTAGGAATAAAACAATTCAAACCTACAGTGTACCATCCAGTATCACAGGGAGTACTGAAAAGGTGGTATCAGACATTAAAGACCATGTTGAGGCATTACAGTCAAAACTATCCAGATGGTTGGGATGAGGGAATTTATACTTCTTGCGATCAGAGATGCACCAAATGACTCGACCAAATTTAATCCATTTCATAGAATCCCGACTGCATGGCAACAGGCCCTTTGGCCCATCATGTCCACACCGATCCTCCGAAGAGTAACCCACCCAGACTCATTCCCCTACTCTGTATTTATCCCTGACAAATGCACATAACCTACACATCCCTGAACACTATGGGCAATTTAGCATGGGCAATTCACCGAACCTGGACATATTTGGT
Organism: Chiloscyllium plagiosum; assembly: GCF_037043375.1. NCBI lineage: Eukaryota > Metazoa > Chordata > Chondrichthyes > Orectolobiformes > Hemiscylliidae > Chiloscyllium > Chiloscyllium plagiosum. The sequence goes on from NW_028270150.1 coordinate 98,900,031, forward strand.
TTGGGGGAGCTAACCGGAGCACCCAGGGGAAACCCAAGCAGACACAGGGTGAATGTACAAACTCCACACAGTCAGTCGCTTGGGACAGCTCAGAAGAAAGAACCAAGTCCAGAGGATTCTGAATTGGGCATTCCTCAAATTAAATTGGACAATGAGAAAGTTGTCAAAAATTGGGATAAATGATTGAGTGACCTTCCAGTGGAAAATCAAAATGACCTGAAAGTTATTGCTCTCACATGGGGAGGTATGTGGGAAGAAGCTGGGAAGTACTTCCCGAATTACGTATGTTGTAGATAGAGGAGATGCTGTTCCGATTAAGCAAACTCCTTACAGGAATAATCCTCTAAAGTTGGCACAGGTTCAAAAGGAGATTGAACACATGCTCCAAGATGACATAATCGAAGCGAGTTACAGTGAGTAGAGCTAAACCATAGTCATGGTGCCAAAACCAAATAGTACCCAACGGTAAGGTGTGGGCTATTGCAAAGTCAACGCAGTTACAAAGTCTGAAGCATATCCACTTCCGTGTTTGGAAGACTGTGCTGAGAGTGAGGGAGAAGCAATGTGTATTTCTAAGTTAGATTGCTCAAAAGATACTGTCAGGTGCATTTGTCCGAAAGTGCAAAGACAATTTCAGCTTTCGTAACGCAGAATAGACTGTATCAGTTTAAAGTAATGTCGTTTGGAATGAAAAATGTGCCAGTCATGTTTCAGAGACTAACCAATAATATCACTGCTGGATTACCCAACTGTGTCATATATGTTGATGACCTGGTGATATTTAGTCACATATGGAATGAACATTTGCAACGATTTATCAGACTTGTTCCATCAACTTCGGAAGGCAGGCTTGGTGATAAACCTGGTTAAAAGTAAACGGTCAAAGCCCAGGTCACCTTCCTGGGCCATGTTATTGGACAGGGATAAATGACCCCATGGGATACAACAACCAAGGGAATTGGGGAGTATCCCATGCAATCGACAATAAACGCAGTACTACAATTCCTGGGATTGAGTGGACTTTACCAAATTTTAGCAGTATGGCTGCTCTACTCACGGAATTGCTAAAGAAAGGCAAGGCATTTCAGTGGACATTGGACTGTCAGAGGCATTTGACAGCCTGAAAACTGTGTTAGCTACCGTCGCAGTACTAGCTACACCAAATTGTGCAAAGCCATTCAAGGTGGCTATTGATGCAAGTGATGTGGGTGTTAGTGCTGTGCTCTTGTGGGAAGATGCATATCTGAGACAATCTTACACACTAATCATAACCCATTGAAATTTCTGGAGAAATTTAAGGGCAAAAATGCAGTCTGTTCAGATGGAGCCTGTTGCTTTAGCTATTCAATTTAAAAATTGTGCATGTGGCAGGATGACAAAACATGATTGCAGATGCAGTGGCGAGACTTGAATGAGAAATGGAGGCATTCATGGCAGGAATAAAATAGACTGAAATAAAGTGTACCAATGCATGTTTGTGTGATTGTTGTCATTGTAATGTATGTGTCTGTTATGAAGTACAAAGAGTTTACAGTTAAGGGGTTTTAAATTGAAGGCAGCTTTGGTTTAGTGGGTTCATTTCATTTTAGGGTGAGGTACGATGGTGCTGCTTGTTTAACAAGGTGATGTTATACTTGGTTTTAGTTTCAAAAGATTGTAAAAACACAGAGTCTGAAAAGTCTGGGCTCAGATGGGTTTTTGAGCCAGTTTGATTAACAAATAACAGATACTGCCTCAGGCAAAATGCTTTCAGCTTTTATATCAAAACAATGAAAGGGGAGAGGCCAGTTCTCACAGCTCAACTTTCCTGTGGTTTGTTTTGGGTTTTTTGGCAGTCGAGCTATTCATTGGAAGATGTCAAGATGTTGTAAAGCTGCTGGACCCAAAGGAGCAGGTCCATGCTGATCCTCCTCTCTCTCTCTGACATCTCTCCTGGAAGACCCTGTGTTTAATTTACCTATGGTCTTCCAGGGGTGTTTAAAGGGTTTTGTTGCATGCATTTGAAACAACATCATTCAGATGCGATAATATGTTGGGCTTTCAGATAGCTTACGATATTTGGTATGCAGTTGTCTTTTGTTTATGTTTCATTCAGTAATCTTGGAAATAAATTTGTTTTGCTTAAAACTATGTGGTTGGACCAACTGCATACCTCCTGGAATATCCACGTTACAATTGCTTTAAATAACGAACACAGTTAGGATCTTGACTACTGTAAGAATAATCGGGTAGTTATGGTCAGGGATTTTAACTTTCCAAACCTTGACTGGGACTGCCTTAGTGTTAAAGGTTTAGATGAAGAGGAATTTCTTAAGTGTGTACAAGGCAATTTTCTGATTCAGTATGTGGATTTACCTACTAGAGAAGGTGCAAAACCTGACCTATTCTTGGGAAAGAAGGCAGGGCAGGTGACTGAGGTGTCAGTGGGGGAGCACTTTGGGGCCAGCGACCATAATTCTATTTGTTTTAAAATAATGATGGAAAAGGATAAACCAGATCTAAAAGTTGAAGTTCGAAATTGGAGAAAGGCCAATTTTGACGGTATTAGGCAAGAACTTTCAAAAGCTGATTGGAGGCAGATATTCGCAGGTCAAGGGACGGCTGGAAAATGGGAAGCCTTCAGAAATGAGATAACAAGAATTCAGAGAAAGTATATTCCTGTCAGGGTGAAAGGGAAGGCTGGTAGGTATAGGGAATGCTGGATGACTAAAGAAATTGAGGGTTTGGTTGAGAAAAAGAAGGAAGCATATGTTAGGTCCAGACAGGATAGATCGAGTGAATCCTTAGAAGAGTATAAAGAAAGTAGGAGTATACTTAAGAGGGAAATCAGGAGGGCAAAACAGGGACATGAGATAGCTTTGGCAAATAGAATTAAGGAGAATCCAAAGGGGTTTTACAAATATATTAAGGACAAAAGGAAAACTAGGGAGAGAATAGGGACCCTCAAAGATCAGCAAGGCGGCCTTTGTGTGGAGCAACAGAAAATGGGGGGGATACTAAATAAATATTTTGCATCAGTATTTACTGTGGAAAAGGATATGTAGGGAAATAGATGGTGACATCTTGCAAAATGTCCAGATTACAGAGGAGGAAGTGCTGGATGTCTTGAAACGGTTAAAGGTGTATAAATCCCCAGGACCTGATCAGGTGTACCCGAGAACTCTGTGGGAAGCTAGGGAAGTGATTGCTGGGCCTTTTGCTGAGATATTTGTATCATCGATAGTCACAAGTGAGGTGCCGGAAGACTGGAGGTTGGCAAACGTGGTGCCACTGTTTAAGAAGGGCGGTAAAGACAATCCAGGGAAGTGTAGACCGGTGAGCCTGACCTCGGTGGTGGGCAAGTTGTTGGAGGGAATTCTGAGGGACAGGATGTGCATGTATTTGGAAAGGCAAGGACTGATGCAGGAGAGACAACATGGCTTTGTGCGTGGGAAATCATGTCTCACAAACTTGATTACGTTTTTGAAGAAGTAACAAAGAAGATTGATGAGGGCAGAGCAGTAGATGTGATTTATATGGACTTCAGTAAGGCGTTCGACAAAGTTCCCCATGGGAGACTGATTAGCAAGGTTAGATCTCATGCAGTACAGGGAGAACTAGCCATTTGGATACAGAACTGGCTCTAAGGTAGAAGACAGAGGGTGGTGGTGGAGGGTAGTTTTTCAGACTGGAGGCCTGTGACCAGTGGAGTGCCACAAGGATCGGTGCTGGGTCCTGTACTTTTTGTCATTTACATAAATGATTTGGATGCGAGCATAAGAGGTACAGTTAGTAAGTTTGCAGATGACACCAAAATTGGAGGTGTAGTGGACAGCGAAGAGGGTTACCTCAGATTAAAACAGGATCTGGACCAGATGGGCCAATGGGCTCAAATATGGACAAAAGAGCTGAATTCCAGAGGGGAGGTGAGAATATAGCGTAACATCAAGACCAATTGGACTGAGTGTGGTATCAAGGAGTGTGAGCAAAACTGGAATTAATGGAGGACAAGTTCCCCAGTGGTTGGAGTCAGGCCAGACAGAGAGGAAGATGGTTGTGATTATTGGAGGTCAGCCATCTTAGCTCCAGGACATCTCTGCAGGAGGTCCTCAGGGTAATTTCCTTGACCCAATCACCTCCAGCTGCTTCATGACAAGGTCCTGATAAGCAGCTTCCCTCCATCATAAGGTGAGAAGTGGAGATGTTCACTGATTATTTGACAGTTTTCAGCATCACTCACAAGTCCTCAGATATTGAAGCAGTTCGTGTTCAAATACAACAAGATCTGGACAATGTCCAGGCTTGGCTTGACAAGTGGCAAGTTATATTCACAGCACATACATGCCAGTCTATGACTATCATTAATACGAGACAATCTAACAACTGGCCCTTGAATTTAAATGGTGTGAACATCACTGAATCCTCAAATGTCAACATCCTGGGGATTATATTGACCAGAAACTCCACTGGATTCGCCACATAAACACAGTGGCAACAAGAACAGGTTAGAGGCAGGGTACACAGTGAGGAGGAAATCATCTCTTCACTTCCAAAAGCCTATCCGCCATCGACAAGGCAGAAGTCGGGAGTGTGAGAGAATACTCACCACTTGCCTGAATATGTGAAGTTCCAACAACACTCAGGAAGCTGACACCATCCAGGACAAAGCAGTCTGCTTGATTAGCACTACATCCATAAGCATCCATTCCCTCGACCTTCGATGTTCAGTTGTAGTGGTGTGTAGTATGTGCTGTAGAAAATCACCAAAGAACATCAGACAGCAACTTCTAAACCCACACCACTTCCATTCAGAAGGACAAGAGCAGAAGATATATAGGAATGCTACCTCCTTCAAGTTCCCCTTCCAGCCCCTCACCATCCAACTTTGAAATAGATCACCATTCCTCCACAATGACTGGGCCAAAATCCTGGAATTCCTTCCCTAATGGCATTGTGGGTCAACCCACAGCAGGTGGACTGCAACAGTTCAAGAAGGTAACTCACCACCACCTTCTCAAGGGGCAACTAGGGATGGGCAATAAATACCGGGCAGCCAGCAATGTCCAGATCCCACCAATGAATATGTAATTTCCTCAACACATCTCCATGCTGTTCTCTATACAGATTCATCCCCTGCACTGTGTGATACTCTGACTAGTGACATGGTGAATGCCTGTCACTCTGCACTAAACACTGAGATAAACCTGACAGACCACAAGTAAACACAAAGTGAATGAGCCTTTAGAAAGTTAGCTCAGAGCCAGATGGTGCATCCTATGTCGCTGCATGAAATGTGTCCATGCCCCTGACTGTGAACCAACCTGGCAGAAGCAGGTAAGACATCATTGTCTCTGAGCTCCACAGTGAGGGGTGAGTTAATCTGAAAGCAGCCAGAATGATGTGGTGAGGCTGGGGTTTGGTGATGCCCACACACACCGACAAAGTGTGGGAGAGGATAGTGTTGATGGAGCATGCAGTGAAATGGTGCTGATGCTGGAGATGGATGAAGACCTGGAGAAGCAAACAGTGAGCTCCTGCCTCCAGGTAACTGCCCAGGCTTTCCTGTTGGGAACTGGCACCATCTGGTTTCCATAGGAACTGAAGGAAGGATTAGAATCTCCATTGAAATGAGGCAAGACCAGCTCCTAATGAGATAGAACAGCATGAAAATGAAGTGGTCACCCCGCACTAGTGAGATACAGAATTCCCTGTTTAAACCAGAAATGGGAAAATTGGAAATAGGTTTCACAACAAAATCTCATGCTTTCATTCTTGACATATTTCCCCAACTTTCTTGTCTTTGCTCATACAACTCAAGGCAGCAGAAAATTCAACTCTATAAAAATTACTAACAATGTAATTTTTCATCTGCTGAAAGGATTGAGGATCCCACAATTGCTCTAGGCAAGTACTGTCAATGCTGGTCATCCTGCAGGACCAAATGGACACCAGAACCATGATCTGACCCCTGACCCCTGAGGGTCTTGAGCTCAACATGGAATAGAATTGGCCCTGTCAGTGACTTAGAATCCCTACAGTATAGAAACAGACCCATCAGCCCAACAAGTGCACACTGACCCTCCGAAGAATAACGCAAATAAAACCCCATTCCACTGTCTATATCTACCCCTGACTCATGCACCTAACCTACATCTCCCTGAACAATGGGATGGGCAATTTAACATGGTCAATTCAACAAACCTGCACATCTTTAGATTGTGGGAGGAAACCTGAGCATCCAGAGTAAACTTATGCAGACCCGAGAAGAATGTGCAAACACAGACATCACTCGAGGAATCAAACCCAGGTTCCTGGTACTGTAAGGCAGCAGTGCTAACCACTAAGCTAGCATGATGATGGTGTCCTGGCCATCGATAACAATATGGATGAACTCAGATTGAGGCTTACCTACCAGAGGGAACTCAGAGACTGTTGTGTGCTCTGCTTCACGGAGACTTGGCTCACTCCTGCCATTCCTGACAGCTTCCTACAAGCTGATGGGTTCTCCATACACCATATGGACCACACAGCAGCCTCAGGAAAAGTGAAGGGCAGTGGGATATGCTTCCTGAACAACACCTCCTGGTGCTCGGTTTCGTGACCCTGACAGACCATTGCTCCCCTCGACCTAGAATACCTTACAGCAAAATGCTGTCCCTACTACCTTCCATGAGAGTTCACCTCCACCATCCTGACAGCAGTCTACATCCCACCCCATGCGAATGTGATGAATGCCCTGGATGAAATTTACACTGCCATAAACATTCTGAGACAAAATTCCCCGAGTCCTTACTCACCTTGACTGGTGACATCAACATTTCAGGATTCCTGATGCTGGGCTTATAACTGAAATGACAATTCTCCACTCCTCAAATGTTGCCTGACCGGCCGTGCGTTTCCATCACCACACTCTTCGGTTGTGTCTGACGAGGCAGGAACGGGTCTAAACTTTGTGGAACAATAAACAAACACCCTGAATACTGACCTTATGATGGAGGGATTGTCCAGGATGAAGCAGTTGAAAGTAGGTGGGCCGAGGACACTTCCCTGATTTAATCTCTCCCTCGCTTCAGCCATATCATCTCAAGTGTGAGATATCTGACTTTCGTCCAATCAATTTTTCCTTAATTAATTTTAAAGGCACTCTAACTCTGTATCCGAATATTAACTCAAAGGGATTACACTGAGTAGATTCATTTGGGGCATCTCTAATGGCAAACAACATAAATGTGGGATTCCTTTATCCCAATCATTCAGGTAATCCTGACAGTAAGCTCTGAACGTTGTCTTCAGGGCCTGATGTCACCTTTCCAATGCTCCCCGGGTTTCAGGGTGGTATGCACTTGATTTAAAAGCTGTAAGCCTAAATTATCCAAGACTTCCTTAAATAGTTTATCAGTAAAATTAGACCCTTGGTCTGAGTGAATCTCCCTGGGTAGCCCATACCAGGTAAAGAAAGCTACCAACTCCTCCACCATCCTTTTAGCTTTAACACTCTGTAATGGAATTGCCTCAGGAAATCTGGTAGCCACGTCCATTATGGTGAGCGAATACTGGTTACCACTTTCAATTTTGGGGAGGTGAACTATACAATCGATCATAACCCTCGTGAAAGGCTTTTCAAATGTGGAAATTGCCAACAAAAGCTCTGGTTTATTACTAAGTTAAAGATCACACAACACCAGGTGAGAGTCCAACAGGTTTAATGGGAAGCACTAGCTTTCGCAGTGCTGCTCCTTCATCAGGTGGCTGTGGAGTATTTTATTGTTGCCTGGGGCTTACCTCCCATTTGGCACATATGACATGTACAACAAACATCAACCACATACATCCCTGTGCTGTCCAGGCCAACAGAAGTGGTTTTGTATCTTAGCCTGAATCTACCTCACACCTAGATGATCCCCAACAGGTAATTCGTGTGTGAGCCGTAACACGTCCTGTCTGTATGTTACTGGCAACACAAGCTGGTGCACTTTTCCCATTTCTCCTCTGTACTAACCTGCCGTGTCTCCACTTTCACCTTCCGATTGTCTCCTTTAGAGAATAACACTTTGGAATACATGCTGATTCCGTTACTGAGTATGCATCATGATATAGATATTTTACTGTCACATCTTTCATTAGTCTTTCAGGATTAAACACCTCTGCCTGACCCTCTGTCTGGTCAGGGTTTCCCTGCACCATTACATCAAACATGGTGTCAGCTAACTGAACCTCAACTCCTTCATCTTTCTCTTCACATTTTCCTTCTTGCTGTAATTGATGAGAGTGGGATCTTGTTACTCTACAGTCTCGGGTATTTTTCTTTTAACTCCTCAGTTTCCTGTTTTTTCTCTGGCTTCTCCACCACAAGGGGGTCACTCCTACCTTGGATCCTGCTAATTGGTTTTCTAGAACAATCTGTATTCCTGAAAGGGGCACTCTGTCCATCACTTCCATTTTCACTTTCAGTCTTTATTTGACTCTCCAACCTGACCTTACACAGGGCAACGATAGGTTTCTCTCCATCTATTCCATAAATTACCACCCTTTCAGGTAACTGTTGAGAAAGAGGGCAAATACTTTTAATTCTTTGTATTAGAGACTGACCTGATCACGTATCTCTTAAAATTGTAGCCTCTTTCCTGTCTCCCACTGTTCTTCCTGAGTAAACTTTGCCCACAGAGGTGAAGACTTTATTGAGATCAGGTATAAACTCAACACCTGGTCCCTGCCTATGCTGTGCACTCTCCTGCAGCTCACCGACCTCTCTTGTGGTTTCCATTACTACTTCCCCTAATCCCACTGGCTTAGCTTCTTTTACCACATCTTTTCCCACAGTGCCTTTCTTCAACAACCAGCACTGAGGCTTTTCGTGTCCCACCTTACCACAGGCCATTCACCTCCTTTTCACCCCAATGGGCTTCCTTTTGCCCCTGTGGTAAGCTATTGCAGAGTGAGCTAAATTTTATTTTCATCCACATCTTGAACTTGCTGTTCATACACCTAAGTTTTTAAACTCCTCCCACGGAATAATCTCTCTAAGATCCTCATATGTGTTGTCTATTTTGAAGGCCTGCACCCATCTCTCAAAATTGCTCTGTTTTTTTATTGAACTCAATGGAAGACTCACCTGGTTTCTTGTTTATGTTTCTGAACCGTTGTCCGTACGCGTCTGGTACTAATTCATAGACAATCAAATTAGACTGTTTGACATCAGCATCATCCCTTGACCTCTAATCTGACAGCGCTGCAAACACCTCACTAGCTCTGCCTCCCAGCTTCGTCTGAACGAGCATTACCCACAAGTCCTCTGGCCACTCCAGCTGCCTAGCCAGCTTTTCTATTGAAATACAACATGGCTTCAACAACTTCCTCATTGACATGTGGCAGAGTTTTAACATGTTTGTATACACCCCTACTTCCTCCCTTCATCTCCACCCTGTTACCTTGACTTTCCTGACTAATTCACAACTTCAGAAGCTCAAACTCTCCCTTTTTTTCTCTTTCTCCACACTCTCTCTTTCTTTTTGCTCCGTTAAGAATCTTCTCTCCCTTTCTTCTTCCTCTAACTCAAACTGCTTCATCTACAATTGAATTTTCATCATTTCCAAAAACTCTAATTGCCTTTGCAGCACATTTAAAAGTTGTGTTATTTCAGTTATGACCTCACCTTTTTTTTCAGAGACTCAGGCAACCCCAGCTCCAATGTGTCTGCCAATTATAGTAGCTTTGCCTTGCTCACCTTTTCCACAACTCCCAAAGTCATGTCTTCCAGCTCTGCAAAACATTTAATTACTGAAAGCGCCATTTCTCACACTTTTAATTGAACCACCTACAAGTAGCTGAAAATAAACAGATTTTCTCAACTGATTTATTTAAAGATCTGGGACACCCTAATCCCCAACTGTGTTTAAATCTCTCCAAATCCATTCATATCTGCTCAGATCCCAGATATGATCTGTGCAAATCCATCTAAATCTACCCAAACCTGTCCAAATCCTGGACCTGAGCCCCCAGTCTGTTCTGATGCAGAAGTCAAACCCTTCTGCTAATTAAAACAGAAACACCCAGAGAAGCTCGTCTCACCGCGTAATCTGTTCGAAATGTGAGGGAGTGAAAGAAAACTCTTGATTTCCACTGTGGAAAGAAAAAATAACAATTTATTTTCCTAACTCTAACAGTGAACACTAAACAAGAACTATTAACAAACCCGATACCGCTTTCTCTCAACTGATGACTAACTGACCCCAACCCTACTAAAATGCTGCTCCAATAACACAATTACAAAGCATTAAATTAATTTAATCTCTCAAAGTCCATACAGTCCAGTATGCTGTCTTCCTTCTGCTCTTCCAAATCTGCTGTTTCCTTCCATCCTTCCAACTCTGCTGTCTGCCCCACTCCCGAGCCATCTTGTATGATTTTCTTTTTGACTACGAGTATCTTTGTATAAAATTCCTTGGTTCCTTAACCTAGGGAGCTTTCTGAGATTTCTTTCAGAGTTGTTCAGTGCTGTTGGCTCTCTTTTGCTGGCACTTGCTCTTTCTCCCTGATTTTCAAAAAACACTTGTTTTGATTCCCCTGATTCCATATGAATTTCCTATCGTCGGATTGGTTTCAGGCTGTCAGTATTGTCAGATATTAAAATCAATTGGCTTTGAAGGGCTGAGTGTTTGGTCTAAATCAATTGGTCACACTTGAATTGTTGTCAAAACAGCAACCAAAACTCAGGTATCCATTTTACAGCCAATTGTTCCACGTGTCTCTTTGGAACAGCCTGTCTCCTGGCTGCTCTGTAAACTGGCAGCATTTGTGGTACCTTTAGCTCAGAAGCGCAGTTTTTCTCTTAAAAAGGACCATATGTTATTTCCACTCACTATTATTTAAATCAGTATTGTAACAGATGACTGCACACACGCACACGCACACACACTTGTACATATATAGTGACCAAAAGGCACACACACATACTCACACACACACGCACACGCACACTTGTACAAATATAGCGACCAAAAGGCACGCACACGCACACATACACACACACACGCACAAACACACACACACTTATTCATATATAGTGACTAAAAGGCACACACACATGCACACACACAGACAGCTATGCACAAATGCAGACACACAGATATCTGTATATACAGAGATAGTAATATACACTCTGACATGCATAGACAGACATACACACACACAGACACAGGCACATATAAATTTGAGGAGCTAATTGGTTTACTTTTCTCCTGCTTTGTATGTTTTTATGATTAGATTCCCTACAGCGTGGAAATAGGCCCTTCAACCCAATCAACCCTCTGAAAGGTAACGCACCCAGACCCATTTCTCTCTGACTCAAGCACCTACCACTATGGGCAATTTAGCATGGCCAATTCACCTGACCTGCACATTTTTGGATTGTGGGAGGAAACCGCAGCAACCAGAGGAAATCCACGCAGACACGGGGAGAATGTGCAAACTCCACACAGCCAGTCACCCATGGCTGGAATTGAACCTGGGACGCTGGTGCTCTGAGGCAGCAGTGCTTACCACTGAGCCAAGGATTATCAAGTTGACTCACATAGCAGGATAGTTTAATAGACAGAGCCCTGTTCTTGGGAGATGAATAAATCACGTACATGTACTACACCTGTTTCAATTCAAACAAAATAGACCACAGCCATTTGTTAAGGGCAATGTCCTAATTAGTCAGAGTCAATCTACTTGGTTTAAAATTTAAACAAAGCCTGGAGGTCAACTATCAATAAACAGTATAAAGGTTCCCATTGAATTGTATTCTTGCAGATTGTCCTGATGAGTGTCAGAGAAAAAAACTCTAACAGACATCTTTTTTCCAGTAATACACATGTTCTGTAATACCAAATAATGATTTTTTTTTTAAAACCAAGTACTTTCTCTTATTTGTATCAGGTATCTTTGTGGGACATGAAGTTTAGAATATGTGAACTGAATATCACTAAGTGGTTTCTATCAGTTTTATCAAGAATGTTCACGCAGACATTCATTCACACGATGTGGGCATCATCAGTAAAGATGGTATTTGCTGCTGATGCCGAATTTCCTCTGAGAAGGAAGGAGCGAGTTCAAATGGGGTCACATCAGTGACTGTCATCCCTGTCTTTTAAATATTACACAGAGTGAGCAGTTTAAATGTTTCTTGTTGTGAGCACGTTAAACAATATTTGTTGCAATGATTTCAGTGACATTTACTGTAGCTATTCTATAGTTGAAACTTTATTGCTGGAACAGCACAGCAGGTCAGGCAGCATCCAGGGAACAGGAGATTCGACGTTTCGGGCACAGGCCCTTCTTCAGGCCTGTGCCCGAAACGTCGAATCTCCTGTTCCCTGGATGCTGCCTGACCTGCTGTGCTGTTCCAGCAATAAAGTTTCAACTTTGATCTCCAGCATCTGCAGACCTCACTTTCTCCTCTATAGCTATTCTATAACATAGTTTTGCTTTTCATTATGCACTGTAATTACTTAAAGTTACATTCATGGTGACAGTTTAAAAAGTATTTGATGGAATCTTGGTTTCCAACTGTACTGCAGGAACTTTACACAGGGACATCTGCTGTAGAGTGTAGGACGTCATGTTGAGGTTGTACAGGATGTTGGTGAGGCCTCTTCTAGAGTACTTGTCCAGTTCATGTCACTTTGTTATAGGAAGGATGTTATTAAACTGGGAATAGATCAGAAAAGATTTACCAAGGTTTGCTGGGCTTTGAGGGATTGAGATATAAAAATAGAGAGGAAAGACTGGGATTTATTTCACTGGAGCGGAGTAGATTGAGAGGTGACCTTACTGAGGTTTGTAAACTCAGTAGGGACATGGATAAGGTGAATGACAGGGATGAGGGAATTCAAAAGCAGGGGTTATATATTTCGGGTGAGAGAGGAAAGATTGAGAAAGGGCATGTGGGGAGTGTTTTCTTACCCACAGAGACAGTGATGGGTTATATATTCAAAGTTTGTGAGAAGATTTGATCCGGATGCGATCCACGAACATCAACTAGCCACGAAACGACACGACCAGCTATCCCTAATAGCCACACACGCAGACGACAAGCATTTGACTGGGACAACACTACCATTATAGGGCAAGCGAAACAAAGAACAGCCAGGGAATTCCTAGAAGCTTGGCACTCATCCACAAACTCCATCAACAAACACATCGACCTGGACCCAATATACCGGCCACTACAGCGGACAGCTGAAACTGACAACCGTAAGCGGCAGGGACAGGCCACTATAAATGCTGGAGGAAACACCACAGAAGCGCTTCACAGGAGGGTCCCAAGCACTGAGGATGTCACCTAGACAGGGAACGAAACGTTTGCAACAAAAACTTCCAGCTCGGCGAACAGAACCACAGAAGCAGGGGTTATATATTTTGGGTGAGGGAGGAAAGATTGAGAAAGGGCATGTGGGGAGTGTTTTCTTACCCAGAGAGTGGTTTGTGTTTGGAATGCACTGTCAGAGACAGTGATGGATGCAGGTACAGTTACAGCATTTGAAAGACATTTGGATGAAGCTTGACCAGGAAAGGTTTGGACAGATATGGGCCAAGTGCAGGCAGATGGGAATCGTTTAGTTTGAGAACGCTGTTGGCACAGACTAGATGTACTGAGGGTCTATTTCCATGCTGTACGACTCTGATTGATCACAAGGAGTGATGCACAATGTCTAATGCAGCCAATATGTATCATTTACCCAGGGAAAGCATTGTGTTTGTCTCACTGATTCAGGAAGGACTGATCGATTGTACTGTGTCTGTTTCAGGGATCATGGGGAGTGTTGACTGAACGTATTCTCTGTATCTCACAGATGTCAGGGATAGCAGACTGATCTCACTGTGTATTTATCACTGACCAAGGGAGCCCGGATTGTTGGTTTGTGTGGGAGAGTGTTTGAGTAGTTTCAAAACAAAATGTTTGCAGCTGAATGTATATTGCATAAGTTAAAATTGGGTTTGTGTGTGTGTGTGCGTGTGTTGAGTGTGGGAGAGGAAGCAATGAGGGAGTGAAAATCGTGTGGAAAACTAACAGACAGAAGGTTCTAGAAAGAGAAGGGGCTGATCACTAAAATGGCAAACACTCTGTTGTTTGAATGAACTGATTGGAGGGAACTGAGGGGTGTGGGAGTGAGTATAAAATAGTGAGAATGGGAGCCTGGGGCGGGCAGTTCGGGCAACTTCAGGCCAGTCCGGGCAGTTAGAACCAGGAGAGAGTGGCTGCTTGTGTTACATGTGAAGTTTGAATAAAATGCAAAACTAACCATTCCCGGTGGCCTCGTATGTGCTTCCAACCCAATAATTCTCAAGCAAAATTGTTTGCAATCCCAGAATGCATCAATCCAACTCATCATTTCATACATCTCACTAATTGAGCCAATGGGTGTTTTACCATGTTCTTCAGCTGTTCTCTGAACTTAGTCTGGGTCACGGCATCTTTACATGTGTTTGTGCAGCAACTCAGGAGCTGGAGAATGAATCCTATTTCTCATTAACCTTAGTGCAAAACGACAGCCTTATAACCCAAGCAATACATCCGTCTCCACATAGAATACACCAGAAACATTGACCATAACAGGATGAAATTCCCTGAGATAACAAACATTAAAATGATGGATTTCCTTCGGCTCTCCAAGTGTCGGTCCTTGGAATGCTGCCCCCTGCTGTCAGACTGGAGTCTCCTGCGGGCTCTGCTGGCCACGAAAATGTACCTCCCAGTGAGAGCATTGAGCAGCAGAACCAGAACAAATGGGAGCACTGGGGTCAGAATATAGTGGTGGTGATAAAAGGTGAGGAGGGTACCTGAAACCTGCAGGAGGATATCAATGGACTGGGAAGCTGGGCAGAGCAGGGACAACAGGAACTCAACCTGGAAAAGGGTGCACTAGCCTTTGAGGAGGGGCTAACAAGGCAAGGGATTACTCTGTGAATGATAGAGCCGTGGAAATGACTGAATATCAGAGGGACCTTGGATGCATATCCACAGATCTCTGATGGTAGTAGTTCAGGTGGATAATGTGGTTAAGAAGGCTTTCTGGATATTTGTGTTTTATTAGCTGAGGCATGGAATAAAAGAGCTGGGGAGGGGGGTTTGTATTGAACCTGTATAAAACATTGGTCCGGCCACAACTGGAGTCCTGTCTGTAGTTCTGGTCACCACATTGTAGGAAGGATGTGATTGCACTCGAGAGGAAACAGAGGAGATTCACCAGGATGTTGTCTGGGCTGGAGGGTCTGAGCAATGAGGAAAGATTGGAAAGGCTGGGGCTGTTTACCTTGGAGCAGTAAGGACTGAGAGGGGACCTGATAGAGTCGTACAAGATTATGAGGGACAGAGATGGGATGAATAGAAAGGCACTTTTTCCATGAGTAGAGGGGTCAATAAACAGGAAGTCAGAGAAGTGAACCTGAGAGATAGAGGCAAAGAGGAAAGTTGAGGCCTTTTTTTCCCAGAGGGAGATGGGCGTCTGGAACTCACTGTTTGAAAAGGTATTGAGATGAAATGGTTTTAACCCTAAATCAGTCATTAAGTATTCACTTCTGTTTCCATAACCTACAGAGGTACAGGCCAAGAGCTGTACAATGGTATTAGTGTTGTCAGATCTTTGTTGACCAGCTGCCTTCAATGCTGTTTAAGTCGATGAGCCTATATTGACATCACCAGTTTTACTGAGGGATTTAACCTCGTGAGCATCACTGGCCGAGTCAATCAAGAAAGAACCCTTGTGGAGGGAGTGCATACGGGGGAATACAGAGTCACCACAACGACCATCTTAAATACATTCAGAACAACAGTCATCAATTCCATCGACAAAGTGTTACCAAGGGAAATGATACATCAGATGGGAACCAAATGGGTAGTGTGAAGGAGTTGGTGATCATCGTTATATTTTGTCTGAACATTCATTGATGAATTTGATGTTTATATCTTTGGGCCTTCTGCTGAAGACAGGATTTACATTAAAATACTGTAACATCTGTAAACTGAGAAAGGTACTCCTTATGAAATTGGCATGCATTGAAACGTATAACCCACCAGTTCTCTCTGACCTGGTGCACTGTGACCAGTGCTCAGCAACACACTTTAATAAGGACATGGAAACTTTGCAATGGGTATCAGGTCATTTTAACCAGTGCAGGTTCCAGCATTAAGGGATTGCAGATACATAGATAAACTGGAGAAATTGGAGTTATTCTCATGTGAGAAACCTACAGAATGCTTGAAAGGATAGACAAGATAGATACAGGAAGATATCGGTCAGGGAGAGCAGAAATAAGCATAATTTAAGAATAACAAACCTGCCATTTCAGATTGAGATGATGAGAAGGTGTTTTGCTCAATATCTTTGGAAATCTCTTTCCCATTGGACTGTGGAAGCTCAGCCTATGAGTCTATCTAAAGTAGTGGTTAATACATTTTTGATCATCAATCACACAAAGAGTTAGAAGGATATTGAAGTGTCCAGTCAGCCAGGATTGAATTAAATGACGGAGAAGACTTAATGGGCTGAATGGCATCCTCCAGTTCCTACGTTCTCAAAGACCTGTAAAGGCAATAATCAGAGCCCACAGAATTAATAAGTTTGGCAAAAAGAAGCAGAGAGTGACTGCTCCACACAATGAGTGATTAGGATTTGGAATACAAAGTGAGTGACACATATCGATTTAATAGTTGATTATAAATATGGAACTGGAGAAATACGTGAGGCAGGAAAAGTTAAAGTTAAAATGGAGAAACTTAGAGATGGAGGGAGAGAATAGTGGGCCCAAGACCGGTGTTGTAATTTTAAGTAAGGGTAGATCTAAGAGTTTTAAAGTAGACCGAACTAAACAGAACAGGGAAATGATGTTCAGCAGAACACAGTGGTAGGAGACATTTAAGGACATAATTCAGATTACACACGACAAATGCATTCAAAATGAGAAAGGAAAATTTCCAAATGGAACACCCACCATCCGTGTTAAAAATGGCATCGAACTTCAATGAAAAGCCGATAATTGTGAAACATTGGCTGGTAGGTCAGGAAAAGAAAATAAAAGTCAGCACAGAATGGCTAAAAGATGAACAAGGAGTGAACAATTAGAGTACAAGAGAAACCTCGCGAGCAATACAGGGGCAAGAACATGGTGGGCTACAGTGAGAGGCCTTTATCGACATTGCTCATTATTACCCTCATTAACACCAAATCTCACCTCATTAATATGCAGATTCCCATTCTACCATCCACTAGATAGAAACTAGACACAGAATTCCCAATGTGGAAGTCTGACTGGGAACCTGGTTACTCCAGCTCACTGCTTGTTCCTCCAGCCCTCCAGCTTGGAACCCCAGCACCAACAGCTCAAGGTCCGGTTTCTGGGTGGTGACCGCACACAGCTCACGGTCACAGACATTGGAATCCGACATGTGCCAGTCTCACCACACACCATCCTGGCACATCTCCGAGCCACTCGTAGGGCACTGCCAAGGAGGCCACTCCTGTGGAATAACGGCGGGGAGCATAACAGTGGGAATCGGAGTTGGGAAGCTGGGGAATGATGATACTGAAGGGAGACAACTCACTATGTAAGGGGCAGGGGTTCAGTGAGAGTCAGCAACACCCTGGATACAAGGAGGGGGCCAGTGCATTCCCAGCCCTGGCATATCGACCCGACCGAACTGGGGTTAGAGCTGGAGGGTACATAGATGCAGATGGGTTGGGCAGGGACTTGGGGACGAGTGAAGTCTGAGATGTTACCGGGGTGGGGGAGGTACTAGCAAGGGGGGGCATTTAATTCCTGAAGGTTCCTCTGCATGCAGAGGAGGAGGCTGGAACTCAGTGTCTGAGGGAAGCCTGCTCTTGCCTTCCATCCTGCTGTGACTCAGAAATGAAGATGGCTGCACCTGAACATGAGGCCAGCAGGGTAAGTGTTTGGATGTGCGACCTCGGGTGGGGGTGGGGTATCTGCAAGTCCGTGCAATGGGAGGCCCCTTCAAAGGGCAAGGTCACTCGGCACACACCCAGACACTGAAGGGCAGACCCTTTAATATTGTACATTGCAGCTCATTCCCCAAACAGCTCAGAGCATTTAGTGTCATACAGGTTTACAGCATGGAAACAGGCCTTTCAGCCCAACTTGTCCATGCTCCCCAGTTTGCACAACGAAACCTGTCCAGATTGTATACATTTAGTCCATATCCCTCCATACCTGTCCCAACCATGTATCTGTGTAAATGTTTCTTAAATGACAACATTGTACTCACTATCACCGCTACCTCTGGGAGCCCATTCCAGACACTCACCATCGTCTCTGGGCAAATGTTGCCCCTCTGGACCTATTTGTGTCTCTCCCCTCTCAGCCTAAACCTGTGCTCTCTAGTTTTAGACTCCCCGAGCACGGGAAAAATTTGTTGGCTATCTACCTTATCTCTGCCTCGCATGATCTATGAGGTCACCCCTCAGTCTCATATTCTCCAGGGAAAACACGTCCAGCTTGTCCAGACTCTCCTGAAAGCTCAAAACCTCTAGTCCGGGAAGCATCCTAGCAAACTTTCCAGTGCTCTTTCCAATTTAATTTTATCCTTCCTATAGCAGGGTGACCAGAACTGCACGATGTACTCCATTTGTGGCCTTTCCAACACGCTGTGCAGCTGCACCAAGACGTCCCAACATTTATACTCAATGCTCTCCCAAATGAAAGCAAGCATGCTGAAAGCCTTCTTGACCACCCTGTCTATCCGTGACTCCAGCTTCAAGGAGTAATAAACCTGTATCCCTAGATCTCCTTGTTCTATAACACTCCCTATGGCCTGACCAATGACTAGGTAAGTCCTGCCATGGTTTAACCCAACAAAATTTAACACCTCGCATTTATCAAAATTAAATTCCATCAGCCATTCCTCAGCCTCTTGGCCCAATTGATCAAGATCTCACTGTATTCCCAGGTAACCTGCTTCACTGTCCACTGTACCAGCAATTTTCGTGGCATCCATACACTTACTAATCATACCTCCTAAATTATCAGCCAAATTCTTTCAATGAATGATGAATAACAGTGGACTCGTCATTGATCCCTGTGGCACACCCACTGGTCACAGCCATGTTTCTGTAATAGCTGTAATGTCCCAGTCCCATGTATCCATCCATGCCCTGAATTAACTTCCCTTCCCTGTCAGGCCTCTTGCTTTGAAATAAATGCAGTTTAACCCTGACTTCCCTTGCTTCCTGCCTACTCTTGTCTTCCCTGTCTAGTGCGAGGATTACCAACACGGCCTCGACTGTTTAACTCGCTCCCATTAACTTTTTTTTTAGATTAGATTACATTACAGTGTGGAAACAGGCCCTTCGGCCCAACAAGTCCACACCGACCCGCCAAAGCGAACCCACCCATACCCCTACATTTACCCCTTACCTAACACTACGGGCAATTTAGTACGGCCAATTCACCTGGCCCTGCACATCTTTTTGGACTGTGGGAGGAAACCGGAGCACCCGGAGGAAACCCACGCAGACACGGGGAGAACGTGCAAACTCCACACAGTCAGTCGCCTGAGGCGGGAAGTGAACCCGGGTCTCTGGCGCTGTGAGGCAACAGTGCTAACCACTGTGCCACCGTGCCGCCCACGATGCCGCCCAGGTTATATTGTCATCAACCTTCTCTTATGTCTCCCTACTCCTTTGGATCCCCCCCAACACCCATCCTCTCCTCCCTGCGAGGCTAGTTTACCCCATCCCAAGTGGCTCTCGCAAATCTCCCCACCAGGATATTGGCCCCCCTCAAGTTCAGGTACAACCTGTCCCATTTAGAGAAGTCAGCTCTGTCCCAGAACAGGTCTCAATGATCCAAGAATCTGAATCCTTGATCCCTCCATCGGCTCTCAGTCACGCATCCATCTGCCAAATCCTCCTTTTCCTATTCTCGCTAACATTTGTAGTCCCCAAATTACTATCCTTGAGATCCTCCATTTTAACCTGTTGCTTAACTCCCTTTCATTACTCTTCAGGACCTCATTCCTTTTCCTCCCTATGTCGTTGGTACCAATGTGTACAATGACCTCTGCCCGCTCACCCTCCCCCTGAGGAATTTGATACAATGTTCAGAGACGTCCTCAGCCCTGACACCAGGGAGGGAGCACACCATCCTGGAGTCTCGGTCACAGCCACAGATACCCTGTCTGTGACCCTGACTAGCGAGTCCCCTCATGTGCTGTTTCAATTGCCTTCCCAAAGGTTTGTGGCTAAGCTAGTCATGATACTACAGGCCTGTCTGCTGCAGTTGTACTCCCCCGAGGAAGTATCCCAAACGTTATCCCTGTTAGAGAGGGGAATAGCCACTGGAGACTCCTGCACTACCTGCCTCTCCTGGCAGTCACCCATCTCCCTGACTGAACCTGTGGTGCGGCCACATCACTGTAACTAGTGTCTATCACACTCTCTGCCCCCTGTATGCTCCTCAGTGTGTCCGGCTCCCTCTCCAACTGAACCACGCTGTCTGTGAGGAGCTGTAGCCGGTCACACTTCCTGCAGACACAGTCATCAGGGACACTAGACTATTCCCTGATCTCCCACATCTGCCGGGAGGAGCATTCCACTGCCCTAACTGCCATCTCTGTCACCTCACAGTAACACAAAGAACAGAATCTTACCTTACCCTGACCTTGTTGCTGATCACCCTCCTCACCGGGTATCCCAGTATCCACAAAAACTCACACTTAAACCACCAGCAGCACTTCAACAACAAAGCAGCCCTTCTCAAAATGGCCGCTCCAACAATGGCCTCTCGGCTGGAGCTTGCCTCCTTTTGGTTCACTCCTGGTGGCTGAGCTGATTCCTCCCAGAATCCTCCTCAGTCTCTTCTCAGCAGCCCCTTTTTTCACTTGGGAATAACTTGGATAAGTCGGGAAGTCCAGTCATTTCTGCAGCACATTGTTGTCCCTAAAAAGTGAGAATGTAGCTGCCAGGGTGACAGTGACCTGTGATGTCCCTAATGCCTGGATACGGTAGCAATGGGTTACCTCCCACTTGGGGTGAGGGAGCGGTGTGCAGTGACAGGGATGGCTGGCTCCAGTCCCTGTAAAGTCAGATTTGCAGCCGTACAGAGGCTCAAAAACAGAGCTGATTGAAAAGGGTGAACACATAGATGTGGAAAACTATTTACAATAAAATGTCGCCCGTGCCACCAGGACATCTTCTTTCTCGCTCTACCGCCAGGTCGAGGTGCATTCCCAGGGTCTGTGGCTGGGCTGGAAGAAGCCTGCTCTCCACTGGAGCCCATTGCCCTTGGAGGGTCTGGTTGAGTGACCCTGGGGGTGAGTGTATGTGCAGGGCCCTCACACCCTGAGCAACAGAGGCAGGTGCACCTCCCTCGGTCTGACCACTCAGAGAACAGGGAGACAGTAGAGAGAGAGTTGAGGGTGAGTGGGGGGGGGGGGGGTGAAGTGAGAGAGAGAGAGAGAAAGAGAGAGAGAGTTAAATAGGAAAAGAGGCAGTGGGATAGAGATAGAAAAAATAAGATGTTGAATAGGGAGAGACAAATCGAAAGAAATTAATTTTCAGAATGGAATTGTATAAAAATTAGAAGGGGATAGACTTGCAGTACGATGGGGAGAGAACTGAGAGGGGGAGAGGTGCTGTGTCTTTGTGACTCTACTTACAGGACAATAGGCACCTGACCGGGGGTGGGAATAATTGGACAGGTCAGGCTTTGAAGGAATTTGGACTCAAAATGAGAATATTAAAATGGGAAGTTGATGTATCAAGAAAGTTTGTTGTCAATGAGCACAAATAGAAATGGTAAACCAAACATGATGAGAGTTCAGACCGGGCAGCAGAACTTTGGATGGGTTCTGGTTTATTGAGGTTTGACACTGTGAGGTTAAAGATGATATCAGTGGAATACTCGAGCCTAGATTCATCAAACCCAGAGATGGTGTGGTGTGCAGCATACTGGATGAAGCAGGCAGGAGACACTAATATTACAGATTCTGATCTGTCATCTCTCCCCGTTTCGAGGAATGTTGCAGCTGAGACTCATTTATTAATAGAAGGAGGAATCCACCCAGAGACTCAGTTCGGGCCCACAGAGATTGACATTAATTACAGTCACTGAACAAACAGGGTCATTGAACTCCTTTCAATCCAGTGCATTTGTCCCAGAGTAAAGTTAAACTTATACCTGGTCTGGGTAGAATGTGTGAGGGATGCTGAGTAAAGGAACAATGAAAATATGGGAGTGGGCCAAGAGGCATGGATGTTTGTATTATTTAGCTCTGTCCATCACTTGTTGTTTATGCTGATTGGCATGCAATTAGTTCAGCTTAGTGACTGCACCAGGTTGATACCTCACCTTCAGCAATGTCTGGTGTTGGTCCTGGCATGCCCTCCTGCACTCTCTACTGAAACAGAGTTGGTCCCCTGACTTGATGGTCATGGTTGAGTGGGGGATGTGCTGGACCATGTGCTGCTGTTAATGGCCCACAATCACATCATCGATGCCAAGTCTTGAATTGCTAGATCTGTTTGAAATCTGTCCCATTTAGCACAGTGATACTGCCACACAACACGATGGAGGTTATTCTCAATGTGAAGACAGGGTAGAATTGACTGGGAGAGGAGCCGAGCAGGAAAGACAGTGAGCAGCAATGGCAGGGGTTTCTGGGAGTAATTCAGGAGACACAGCAGAAATTCATCCTGAGAAAAAGGAAGCATGGTGCAGGGAGGATGAGGAAACCATGTCTGACTAGGGACGTCAGGGATCGCATAAAAGTAAAAGAGAAAGTATATCATGGGCAAAAGGCAGTGGGAAACCAAAGGATTGGGAAGCTTTAAAAGATCAACAGAGGGCAATAAAAAAGAAATAAGGAGGGAAAAGATTAAATGTGCGATTATATATAAAATATATTAGATATTTAGAAGGCAA
Organism: Chiloscyllium plagiosum; assembly: GCF_037043375.1. Taxonomy (NCBI): domain Eukaryota; kingdom Metazoa; phylum Chordata; class Chondrichthyes; order Orectolobiformes; family Hemiscylliidae; genus Chiloscyllium; species Chiloscyllium plagiosum. The sequence goes on from NW_028270150.1 coordinate 98,922,930, forward strand.
TAAAGCAAATGATGGGAAATAACAGACTGATTTGACTAGCCTCAGTCATGGTTAAGATCCTTGAATCCATTGTGAAGGGTGAGAGTTCTGAATTCTTGTAAGTGTACGGTAAAGTAGGGCAAAGTCAGCATGGTTTCATCAAGAGGATTATCAAATCTGCTTGAATTCTTTGAGGAAGTAATGAGCAGGTTAGATGTTATGTACCTGGATTTCAAGAAGGCCTTTGACAAGGTGCTGCACAGGATGTAAGGGCCATGGTGTTGGAGGCAAGGTGCTGGCATGGATAGAAGCCTGGCTGTCTGGCACGGAGCTGAGAGTGAGAATGAAAGGCTCCTTCTCAGGATGGCAGCCAGTGACAACTGGTATTCTGCAAGGCTCAGTGTTGGGGCCACAACTTTTCACTTTATACATTAATGATCTTGATGAAGGAACAGAGGGCATTCTGGCTAAGTCTCCAGATGATACAAAAATAGGTGGACGGACAGGCAGCATTGAGGAGGCACTGTGTCATCAGTAAATTTAGCTCCATACCTTCGATCGAACTATCTAAAACATTTGTGTAAATTGTAAAGAGTTGAGCCCATTGTGTCCCATTTCCCCGTTTGCCGCTCCTCCCTGTACATTCAGATGTGGGTCCTGATTGCTGACACCACGGGTCCCTCTCCTGCCTGAGTAGCTGCCTGGTCACTGCCGGTCCCTCCGAGTGCCAGCGGCCTGGGGCATTTCTTCCTCAGCCAGCAGCGGAGCTGTGGCAGTGAGGTGCTCACCAGCTTGTGCTCCCACACTCTCTAAGGCTAACCTTCCCACCGAGGTCTCAGGGTCTGAGCTGGTGGGTGCCTTTTACACCTCAGTACTCTCATCCTCACAGGGGGAGGAGGTGGCTTGTGTGGGAAATGTCTACGTCACTGTCGGGGTGGTGGAAATGCTGGCGGAACCCAAAAAGCACAGAGAGAGAGAGAGAGACAGAGAGAAAGAAAGACAGAGAGACAGAGAGAGAGACAGACAGACAGTGCCATGGCAACTGGTTGGAAGTGGTGTACAATGAACGAGACTGACGGAGCAGTTACTGGGAAAGTGGGAAAAAAGCTTACCACAGAGGAACCTTCCAGCCTCAAGGACTCAATATTGATCTCCACAGCTTCAGATCTTGACTGTGTGATGTCTCTGATTCCTACAATCTCCTTCACACACACAGTTTTCTTATTTGTGCCTTATTTACATTGCTTCTTTTACTCTTTCAACCCCATTAACAATTTCTTTATATTCTACACTGGACCTCGACACTATTTCACCTGATGTCCTCCTCTGTGAAAAGTGTAAAATAAGCCAATTTGCCAAACCTCTCAGCTCTGAAATGAAGCATTAACTCTGTTTCTCTATCCATGGGATGCTGCCTGGTCTGCAGCATTCTGTGTGTGTTTTAGTTTTGCAGCATCAGCAAAATTTTACTTTAAATGATCTTCCGATGTCTGATCCTGTCCTCCTCACTCTTCACTATCTTTCTATCTCACTTGTTATCTCCAAATCTTGAAATCATGTCCTTTTTAAATAACAGATTTGCCTTTGTCATTTCTATATGTATTATAAACATCTCTGATTCTAATATTGGTCATGAGGGAGGAACAGTATATTTTCTTGCAGTCTATCTACCTTCTAACCAACCTGCCCCCGAGGTGTTATTACACACCTCTGGAACAGGTGGGATTTCAGCCCAAGATCTCTTGCCTGAGACACTATCACTGCGCCACAAGAGCCCTCTTCCTGCAGCTAATCATTACCTGCTCAGTGTTTCTCTCTGAGTTATGTCCCTCAGTCAATGTGAAACTCAGAATGCCAAGGTCCTTCAATTCACATGTTTGAATTTTCCGAATCAGTTAATTAAATTACACTACACCTTTTGGCAGTCATGATCCTTTTGGAACATGAAACACGCTGTACTCAACATTTCCAAAGCACTTTCCTTTATCGAAGAACTCCATTAAGCCCATACTAGCTGTCACTTGTTCAACTCTTCTTCAAAGGAACAAACCTATATTTTATCTAGAATCATCAGGGGAGCTATTACAGACATCCAGCCCTCTTGGCCCACTCCCATATTATCATTGTTCCTTTACTCAGCATCCCTCACACATTCTACCCAGACCAGGTATAAGTTTAAGGAGAAAGTGAGGTCTGCAGACGCTGGAGATCAAAGCTGAAACTTTATTGCTGGAACAGCACAGCAGGTCAGGCAGCATCTAGGGAACAGAAGATTCGACGTTTCGGGCACATGCCCTTCTTCAGGAAGAATCTTCTGTTCCCTAGATGCTGCCTGACCTGCTGTGCTGTTCCAGCAATAAAGTTTCAGGTATAAGTTTAACTTTACTCTGGGACAAAGGCACTGGATTGAAAGGAGTTCAATGAACCTGTTTGTTCAGTGACTGTAATTAATGTCAATCTCTGTGGGCCCGAACTGAGTCTCTGGGTGGATTCCTCCTTCTATTAATAAATGAGTCTCAGCTGCAACATTCCTCAAAACAGGGAGAGATGACAGAGCAGAATCTGTAATATTAGTGTCCCCTGCCTGCTTCATCCGGGATGCTGCACACCACACCGCCTGTGGGTTTGATTAATCTAGGCTCGAGTATTCCACTGATATCATCTTTAACCTCACAGTGTCAAACCTGAATAAACCAGAACCCATCCAATGTTCTGCTGCCCGGTCTGAACTCCCATCAAGTTTGGTTTACCATTTCTCTTTGTGCTCATTGATCAAAATAAACTTTTCTGATGCAACAACTTCCCATTTTAATACTCTCAATTTGAGTTCAAATTCCTTCAAGACCTGACCTGTCCAATTATTCCCATCCCCAGTCCTGTCCCTATTGTCCTGTAAGGAGAGTCACAGAGACACAGCACCTCTCAGTTCTCTCCCCATCCATTTCCATTCTGAAAATTATTTTCTTACGATTTGGCTCTCCCTATTCGACATCTTATTTTTTCTACCTCTATCACTCTCTCTCTTCTCCATTTAACTCTCTCTCCCTTCCCTCCCATCCCCCCCCCCAACCTCCCCCACCACCCAACTCTCTCTACTCTCTTCCTGTTCTTTGGGTGGTAAGACCAAGGGAGGTGCACCTGCCTCTATTACTCAGTGCGTGAGGGCCCTGCACACACACCCACCCCCAGGATCACGCAACCAGACCCTCCAAGGGCAATGAAATCCAGCATGGGGCAGGCTTCCTCCAGCCCAGCCGCTGACCCCAGGAATGCACCTAGCCCTGGTGGTAGAGCAAGAAAGAAGATGTCCTGGTGGCATGGGCAACACTTTATTGTAACTAGTTTTCCAAATCTATGTGTTCACCCTTTACGTTCAGCTCTGTCTTTCAGTCTCTGTCCGGCTGCAAATCTGACTTTACAGAGACTGGACCCAGCCATCCCTGTCACTGCACACCGCTCCATCGCCCCAAGTGGGAAGTAACCCATAGCAACCGTACCAAGGAAATGGGGAAATCACAGGTCACTATCACACTGGCAGCTACGCTCTCACTTTTTAGAGACACCAATGTGCTGCGGAAATGACTGGACTTACTGAGTTATCCAAGTTATTCCCAAGTTAACAAAAGGTGCTGCTGAGAAGTGACTGAGGAGGATTCCTGGAGGAATCAGCTCAGCCACCAGGAGTGAACAAAAAGGAGGCAAGCTCCAGCCGAGAGGCCATTGTTGGAGCGGCCATTTTGAAAAGGGCTGCTTAGCTGTTGACGTGCTGCTGGTGGTTTAAGTGTGGGTTTTGGTGGATACTGGGATACCCGGTGAGGAGGGTGATCAGCAACGGGGTATGGGTAAGGTAAGATTATGTTCTTTGTCTTCCTGTGAGGAGACAGAGATGGCAGTTAGGGCAGTGGTATGCTCCTCCTGCCAGATGTGGGAGATCAGGGAATAGTCTAGTGTCCCTGACGACTGTGTCTGCAGGAAGTGTGACCGGCTACAGCTCCTCACAGACCGTGTGGTTCAGTTGGAGAGGGAGTTGGACACACTGAGGAGCATACAGGGGGCAGAGAGTGTGATAGACACTAGTTACAGTGATGAGGCCACTCCACAGGTTCAGTCAGGGAGATGGGTGACTGCCAGGAGAGGCAGGTAGTGCAGGAGTCTCCAGTGGCTATTCCCCTCTCTAACAGGAATACTGTTTGGGATACTCTCTCGGGGGAGTACAACAGCAGCAGACAGGCCTGTGGCATTACAACTGGCTTAGATGCAAACCTTCGGGAAGGCAATTGAAACAGAAAATGAGGGACTCATCAGGGTCACAGACAGGGTCTTTGGATGTGCCCGAGACTCCAGGATGGTGTGCTCCCTCCCTGGTGCCAGGGCTGAGGGCGTCTCTGAACATCGAATTCCTAAGGGGGAGGGTGAGCAGCCAGAGGTCATTGTACACATTGGTACCAACGACATAGGGAGGAAAAGGAATGAGGTCCTGAAGAGTAATGAAAGGGAGTTAAGCAACAGGTTAAAATGGAGGATCTCAAGGATAGTAATTTGGGGACTACAAGTGTTAGCGAGAATAGGAAAAGGAGGATTTGGCAGATGGATGCGTGACTGAGAGCCGATGGAGGGGTCAAGGATTCAGATTCTTGGATCATTGGGACCTGTTCTGGGACAGAGCTGACTTCTCCAAATGGGACAGGTTATACCTGAACTTGAGGGGGCCAATATCCTGGTGGGGAGATTTGCGAGAGCCACTTGGGACGTGGTAAACTAGTCTGGCAGGGAGGAGAGGATGGGTGTTGGGGGGGATCCAAAGGAGTAGGGAGACATAAGAGATGGTTGATGACAGTACAGAAGTTAATGGGAGCGAGTTAAACAGTCGAGGCAGTGTTGGTAATCCTCGCACTAGACAGGGAAGACAAGAGTTGGCAGGAAGCAAGGGAAGTCAGGGTTAAACTGCATTTATTTCAAAGCAAGAGGCCTGACAGGGAAGGGAAGTTAATTCAGGGCATGGATGGATACATGGGACTGGGACATTACAGCTATTACAGAAACATGGCTGTGACCAGTGGTGTGCCACAGGGATCAGTGATGGGTCCACTGTTATTCATCATTTACGTAAAGAATTTGGCTGATAATTTAGGAGGTATGATTAGTAAGTGTATGGATGCCACAAAAATTGCTGGTACAGTGGACAGTGAATGAGGATTCCTGGGAATACAGTGAGATCTTGATCAATTGGGCCAATGGGCTGAGGAATGGCCGATGGAATTTAATTTTGATAAATGTGAGGTGATGCATTTTGCTGGTTCATACCAGGACAGGACCTCCCCAGTCATTGGTCAGGCCATAGGGAGTGTTATAGAACAAGGAGATCTAGGGATACAGGTTTATTGCTCCTTGAAGCTGGAGTCACCGATAGACAGGGTGGTCAAGAAGGCTTTCAGAATGCTTGCTTTCATTAGGGAGAGCATTGAGTATAAATGTTGGGATATCTTGTTGCTGCTGTACAGCGTGTTGGAAAGGCCACAAATGGAGTACATCATGCAGTTCTGGTCACCCTGCTATAGGAAGGATAAAATTAAACTGGAAAGAGCACTGGAAAGTTTGCTAGGATGCCACTGGGATTTGAAGTTTTGAGCTTTCAGGAAAGTCTGGATAAGCTGGATGTGTTTTCCCTGGAGAATATGAGACTGAGGGGTGACCTCATAGATCATGCGAGGCAGAAATAAGGTAAATAGCCAACACATTTTCCGAGGGCTCGGGGAGTCTAAAACTAGAGAGCACAGGGTTAGGCTGAGAGGGGAGAGACACAAAAAGTCCAGAGGGGCAACATTTTCCCAGAGACGATGGTGAGTGTCTGGAATGGGCTCCCAGAGGTAGCGGTGATAGTGAGTACAATATTGTCATTTAAGAAACATTTAGACAGATACATGGTTGGGACAGGTATGGAGGGATATGGACTAAACGGAAACAATCTGGACAGGTTTCGTTGTGCAAACTTGGTAGCATGGACAAGTTCGGCTGAAGGGTCTGTTTCCATGCTGTCAACCTGTATGACACTAAATGCTCTGAGCTGTTTGGGGAAGGAGCTGCAATGTACAATATTAAAGGGTCTGCCCTTCAGTGTCTGGGTGTGTGCCGAGTGACTGTGCCCTTTGAAGGGGCCTCCCATTGCACGGACTTGCAGATACACAACCCCCACCTGAGGCTGCACATCCAAACACTTACCCTGCTGGATTAGTGGTGCTGGAAGAGCACAGCAGTTCAGGCAGCATCCAAGGAGCTTCCAAATCGACGTTTCGGGCAAAAGCCCTTCATCAGGAATAAAGGCAGTGAGCCTGAAGCGTGGAGAGATAAGCTAGAGGAGGGTGGGGGTGGGGAGAAAGTATCATAGAGTACAATGGGTGAGTCGGGGAGGGGATGAAGGTGATAGGTCAGGGAGGAGAGGGTGGATTGGATAGGTGGAAAAGTAGATAGGCAGGTAGGACAAGTCCGGACAAGTCATAGGGACAGTGCTGAGCTGGAAGTTTGGAACTAGGGTGAGGTGGGCGAAGGGGAAATGAGGAAACTGTTGAAGTCCACATTAATGCCCTGGGGTTGAAGTGTTCCAAGGCGTTCTTCCTCCAGGCGTCTGGTGGAGAGAGAGCGGTGGTGAAGGAGGCCCAGGACCTCCATGTCCTCGGCAGAGTGGGAGGGGGAGTTGAAATGTTGGGCCACGGGGCGGTGTGGTTGATTGGTGCGGGTGTCTCAGAGATGTTCCCTAAAGTGCTCTGCTCGGAGGCACCTAGTCTCCCCAATGTAGAGGAGACCGCATCGGGTACAACGGATACAATAAGTGATTTAGTGGATGTGCAGGTAAAACTTTGATGGATGTCGAAGGCTCCTTTAGGGCCTTGGATGGAGGTGAGGGAGGAGGTGTGGGCGCAGGTTTTACAGTTCCTGCGGTGGCAGGGGAAAGTGCCAGGATGGGAGGGTGGGTTGTAGAGGGGCATGGACCTGACCAGGTAGTCACGGAGGGAACGGTCTTTGTGGAAGGCGGAAAGGGGTGGGGAGGGAAATATATTCCTGGTGGTGGGTTCTGTTTGGAGGTGGCGGAAATGTCGGTGGATGATTTGGTTTATGCAAAGGTTGGTAGGGTGGAAGGTGAGCACCAGGGGCGTTCTGTCCTTGTTACGGTTGGAGGGGTAGGGTCTGAGGACAGAGGTGCGGGATGTAGACGAGATGCGTTGGAGGGCATCTTTAACCACGAAGGGAAGGGAAATTGCGGTCTCTAGAGAAGGAGGCCATCTGGTGTGTTCTGTGGTGGAACTGGTCCTCCTGGGAGCAGATACGGCGGAGGCGGAGGAATTGGGAATACGGGATAGCATTTTTGCAGGAGGTAGGGTAGGAAGAGGTGTAATCCAGGTAGCTGTGGGAGTCGGTGGGTTTGTAAAAAATGTCAGTGTCAAGTCGGTCGTTACTAATGGAGATGGAGAGGTCCAGGAAGGGGAGGGAGGTGTCAGAGATGGTCCAGGTAAATTTAAGGTCAGGGTGGAATGTGTTGGTGAAGTTGATGAATTGCTCAACCTCCTCGCGGGAGCACGAGGTGGCGCCAATGCAGTCATCAATGTAGCGGAGGAAGAGGTGGGGAGTGGTGCCGGTTGAATTATGGAAGATCAACTGCTCTACGTAGCCAACAAAGAGACAGGCATAGCTGGGGCCCATACGTGTGCCCATGGCTACACCTTTGGTCTGGAGGAAGTGGGAGGATTCAAAGGAAAAATTGTTGAGGGTGAGGACCAGTTCGGCCAAACGAATGAAAGTGTCGGTGGAAGGGTACTGTTGGGGACGTCTGGAGAGGAAAAAACGGAGGGCTTGGAGGCCCTGGTCATGGCGGATGGAGGTGTAGAGGGTTTGGATATCCATGGTGAAGATGAGGCATTAGGGGCCGGGGAAACGAAAGTCTTGGAGGAGGTGGAGGGCGTGGGTGGTGTCTCGAACATATGTGGGGAGTTCCTGGACTAGGGGGGATAGGACAGTGTTGAGGTAGGTAGAGATGAGTTCAGTGGGGCAGGAGCATGCTGAGACAATGGGTCGGCCAGGGTGGTCAGGCTTGTGGATCTTGGGAAGGAGGTAGAACCGGGCAGTGTGGGGTTCCCGGACTATGAGGTTGGAAGCTGTGGGTGGGAGATCTCCTGAGGTGATGAGGTTCTGTATGGTCTGGGAGATGATGGTTTGGTGATGGGGGATGGGGTCATAGTCGAGAAACGGTCGGAAGAGGTGTTTCCTCGAGTTGGCGTCTGGCTTCAGCGGTGTAGAGGTCAGTGCGCCAGACTACCACTGCGCCCCCTTTATCCGCTGGCTTGATGGTGAGGTTGAGATTGGAGCAGAGGGATTGGAGGGCTGCGCGTTGTGAGGGTGAGAGGTTGGAGTGGGGGAGGGAGGTAGACAGGTTGAGGCGGTTAATGTCCCAGCGGCAGTTGGAAATGAAGAGGTCGAGGGCAGGTAATAGGCCAGCACGGGATGTCCAGGTGGATGCAGTGTGTTGGAGGTGGGCAAAGGGGTCCTCGGAAGGTGGGCGGGGGTCCTGATTGTGAAAGTAAGCTCGCCTCATGTTCAGTTGTGGCCATCTTCATTTCTGAGTCACAGCGGGATGGCAGGCAAGAGCAGGCTTCCCTCAGACACTGAGTGACAGCCTCCTCCTCTGCACACAGAGGAACCTTCAGGGATGAAATGTCCCTCCTTGTTAGAACCCCCCCACCCTGGGAACCTGTCAGACTTCACTCCTCCCCGAGTCCCCGCCCAACCCATCTGCATCTATGTACCCTCCAGCTCTAACCCCAGTCCCGAAGGGTCGATATGCCAGGGCTGGGAATGCACTGGCCCCCTCCTTGTATCCAGGGTGTTACTGACTCTCACTGAACCCCTCCCCCTTACATAGTGAGTTGTCTCCCTTCAGTATCATCATTCCCCAGCTTCCCAACTCCGATTCCCACTATTATGTTCCCCAGCCATCCTTGGCAGTGCCCTACGAGTGGCTCGGAGGTGTGCCAGGAAGGTGTGTGGTGAGACTGGCACATGTCGGATTCCAATGTCTGTGACCGTGGGCTGTGTACGGTCACCACCCAGAAACCGGACCTTGAGCTGTTGGTGCTGGGGTTCCAAGCTGGAGGGCTGGAGGAACAAGCAGTGAGCTGGAGTCACCAGGTTCCCAGTCAGACTTCAACGTTGGGCATTCTCAGCATCTAGTTTCTATCCAGTGGATGGTAGAATGGGAATCTGCATATTAATGAGGTGAGATTTGGTGTTAATGAGGGTAATAATGAGCAATGTCGATAAATGCCTCTCACTGTAGCCCACCATGTTCTTGCATCCCAATTCCATAAGAAGTACCTTTCTCAGTTTACAGATGTTACAGTATTTTAATGTAAATCCTGTCTTTAGCAGAAAGCCCAAAGATATAAACATCAAATTCATCAATGAATGTTTAGACAAAATATAACGATGATCACCAACTCCTTCACACTCCCCATTTGGTTCCCATCTGATGTATCATTTCCCTTGGTAACGCTTTGTCGATGGAATTGATGACTGTTGTTCTGAATGTATTTAAGATGGTCGTTGTGATGACTCTGTATTCCCCCGTATGCCCTCCCTCCACAAGGATTCTTTCTTGATTGACTCGGCCAGTGATGCTCACGAGGTCGAATCCCTCAGTAAAACTGGTGATGTCAATATAGGCTCATCGACTTAAACAGCATTGAAGGAGGCTGGTCAACAAAGATCTGACAACACTAATACCATTTTACAGCTCTTGGCCTGTACCTCTGTAGGTTATGGAAACAGAAGTGAATACTAAATGACTGATTTAGGGTTAAAACCATTTCGACTCATTACCTTTTCAGACAGTGAGTTCCAGACGCCCATCTCCCTCTGGGAATAAAAGTCCTCAACTTTCCTCTTTGCCTCTATCTCTCAGGTTCACGTCTCTGACTTCCTGTTTATTGACCCCTATACTCATGGAAAAAGTGCCTTTCTATTCATCCCATCTCTGTCCCTCATAATCTTGTACGACTCTATCAGGTCCCCTCTCACTCCTTACTGCTCCAAGGTAAACAGCCCCAGCCTTTCCAATCTTTCCTCATTGCTCAGACCCACCAGCCCAGACAACATCCTGGTGAATCTGCTCTGTTTCCTCTCTCATGCAATCACATCCTTCCTACAATGTGGTGACCAGAACTGCAGTCAGGGCTCCAGGTGTGGCCGGACCAATGTTTTATACAGTTTCAACACAAACCCCCCTCCCCAGCTCTTTTATTCCATGCCTCAGCTAATAAAACACAAATATCCAGAAAGCCTTCTTAACCACATTATCCACCTGAACTACTACCACCAGAGATCTGTGGATATGCATCCAAGGTCCCTCTGATATTCAGGCTTTTCCACGGCCCTATCATTCACAGAGTAATCCCCTGCCCTGTTAGCCCCTCCTCAAAGGCTAGTGCACCCTTTCCCAGGTTGAGTTCCTGTTGTCCCTGCTCTGCCTAGCTTCCCAGTCCATTGATATCCTCCTGCAGGTTTCAGGTACCCTCCTCACCTTTTATCACCACCACTACATTCTGACCCCAGCGCTCCCATTTGTTCTGGTTCTGCTGCTCAATGCTCTCACTGGGAGGTACATTTTAGTGGCCAGCAGAGCCCGCAGGAGACTCCAGTCTGACAGCAGGGGGCAGCATTCCAAGGACCGACACTTGGAGAGCCGAAGGAAATCCATCATTTTAATGTTTGTTATCTCAGGGAATTTCATCCTGTTATGGTCAATGTTTCTAGTGTATTCTATATGGAGACAGATATATTGCTTGGGTTATAAGGCTGTCGTTTTGCACTACGGTTTATGAGAAATAGGATTCATTCTCCAGCTCCTGAATTGCTGCACAAACACATGTTAAGATGCCGTGACCCAGACTAATTCAGAGAACAGCTGAAGGACATGGTAAAACACCCATTGGCTCAATTAGTGAGATGTATGAAATGATGAGTTGGATTGAGGCATTCTGGGATTGCAAACAATTTTGCTTGAGAATTATTGGGTTGGAAGCACATACGAGGCCACCGGGAATGGTTAGTTTTGCATTTTATTCAAACTTCACATGTAGCACAAGCAGTCACTCTCTCCTGGTTCTAACTGCCCGGACTGGCCTGAAGTTGCCCGAACTGCCCGCCCCAGGCTCCCATTCTCACTATTTTATACTCACTCCCTCCCCCCTCTGTTCCCTCCAATCAGTTCACTCAAACAACAGGGTGTTTGCCATTTTAGTGATCAGCCCCTCCTCTTTCTAGAACCTTCTGTCTGTTAGTTTTCCACACAATTTTCACGCCCTCATTGCTACCCCTCCCACACATGGGGGCACAGTGGTTAGCACTGCTGCCTCACAGCGCCAGAGACCTGGGTTCAATTCCCGCCTCAGGCGACTGACTGTGTGGAGTTTGCACGTTCTCCCCGTGTCTGCGTGGGTTTCCTCCGGGTGCTCCGGTTTCCTCCCACAGTCCAAAGATGTGCAGGTCAGGTGAATTGGCCATGCTAAATTGACCATAGTGTTAGGTAAGGGGTAAATGTAGGGGTATGGGTGGGTTGCGCTTCGGCGGGTAGGTGTGGACTTGTTGGGCCGAAGGGCCTGTTTCCACACTGTAAGTAATCTAATCTAATTCTAATTCAAACTCAACAAACACACACACACAAACCCAATTTTAACTTATGCAATATAAATTCAACTGCAAACATTTTGTTTTGAACCTACTCAAACACTCTCCCACACAAACCAACAATCCGGGTTCCTTAGGTCAGTGATAAATACACAGTGAGATCAGTCTGCTATCCCTGACATCTGTGAGATACAGAGAATAGGTTCAGTCAACACCCCATGATCCCTGAAACAGAAACAGTGCAATCGATCAGTTCTTCCTGAATCAGTGAGACAAACACAATGCTTTCCCTGGGTAAATGATACACATTGGCCGCATTAGACATTGTGCATCACTCCTTGTGTTCAATCAGATTCGTACAGCATGGAAATAGACCCTCAGTACATCTAGTCTGTGCCAACAGCGTTCTCAAACTAAACGATTCCCATCTGCCTGCACTTGGCCCATATCTGTCCAAACCTTTCCTGGTCAAGCTTCATCCAAATGTCTTTCAAATGCTGTAACTGTACCTGCATCCATCACTGTCTCTGACAGTGCATTCCAAACACGAACCACTCTCTGGGTAAGATAACACTCCCCACATGCCCTTTCTCCATCTTTCCTCTCTCACCTGAAATATATAACCCCTGCTTTTGAATTCCCTCATCCCTGTCATTCACCTTATCCACGTCCCTACTGAGTTTACAAACCTCAGTAAGGTCACCTCTCAATCTACTCCGCTCCATGAAATAAATCCCAGTCTTTCCTCTCTATTTTTATATCTCAATCCCTCCAAGCCCGGCAAACCTTGTTAAATCTTTTCTGATCTATTCCCAGTTTAATAACATCCTTCCTATAACAAAGTGACATGAACTGGACACAGTACTCTAGAAGAGGCCTCACCAACATCCTGTACAACCACAACATGACGTCCTACGCTCTACAGCAGATGTCCCTGTGTAAAGTTCCTGAAGTGCAGTTAGAAACCAAGATTCCATCAAATACTTTTTAAACTGTCACCATGGATGTTACAGTGCATAATGAAAAGCAAAGCTACGTTATAGAATAGCTACAGCAAATGTCACTGAAATCATTGTAGCAAATATTGTTTAACGTGCTCACAACAAAGAACGTTTAAACTGCTCACTCTGTGTAATATTTAAAAGACAGGGATGACAGTCACTGATGTGACCCCATTAGAACTTGCTCCTTCCTTCTCAGAGGCAATTCGGCATCAGCAGCAAATACCGTCTTTACCGATGATGCCCACGTCGTGTGAATGAATGTCTGTGTGAACATTCTTGATAAAACTGATAGAAACCACTTAGTGATATTCAGTTCACATATTCTAAACTTCAGGTCCCACAAATGATACCTGATACAAGTAAGAGAAAGTACTTGGTTTTAAAAAAAATTGATCATTATTTGGTATTACAGAACATATGTATTACTGGAAAAAAGATGTCTGTTAGAGTTTTTTTTCTCTGACAATCATCAGGACAATCTGCAAGAATACAATTCAATGGGAACCTTTATACTGTTTATTACTGATGATTGATAGTTGACCTCCAGGTTTTGATTAAATTTTAAACCAAGTAGATTGACTCTGACTAATTAGGGCATTGCCCTTAACAAATGGCTGTGGTCTATTTTGTTTGAATTGAAACAGGTGTAGTACATGTACGTGATTTATTCATCTACCAAGAACAGGGCTCTGTCTATTAAACTATCCTGCCATGTGAGTCAACTTGATAATCCTTGGCTCAGTGGTAAGCACTGCTGCCTCAGAGCATCAGGGTCCCACGTTCAATTCCAGCCTTGGGTGACTGACTGACTGGAGTTTGCACATTCTCCCCGTGTCTGCGTGGATTTCCTCTGGTTGCTGCGGTTTCCTCCCACAGTCCAAAAATGTGCAGGTCAGGTGAATTGGCCATGCTAAATTGCCCATAGTGTTAGGTGCATGAGTCAGAGGGAAATGGGTCTGGGTGCGTTACCTTTCGGAGGGTTGATTGGGCTGAAGTGTCTATTTCCACGCTGTAGGGAATCTAATCATAAAAACATACAAAGCAGGAGAAAAGTAGACCAATTAGCTCCTCAAATTTATATGTGCCTGTGTCTGTGTGTGTGTATGTCTGTCTATGCATGTCAGAGTGTATATTACTATCTCTGTATATCTGTGTGTCTGCATTTGTGCATAGCTGTATGTGTGTGAGCCTTTTGGTCACTATATATGAATAAGTGTGTGTGTGTTTGTGTGTGTGTGTGTGTGTATGTGTGTGTATGTGTGCATGTGTGCGTGTGCGTGTGTGTGCATGTGTGTGCCTTTTGGTCACTATATATGTACAAGTGTGTGTGTGTTTGTGCATGTGTGTGTGTATGTGTGTGCATGTGTGTGTGTCTTTTGGTCGCTATATATGTACAAGTGTGCGTGTGTGTGCGTGTGTGTGCATGTGTGTGTGTCTTTTGGTCGCTATATATGTACAAGTGTGCATGTGCGTGTGCGTGTGTGCAGTCATCTGTTACAATGCTGATTCGAATAATAGTGAGTGGAAATAACATATTGTCCTTTTTAAGAGAAAAACTGCTCTTCTGAGCTCAAGGTACCACAAATGCTGCCGGTTTACAGAGCAGCCAGGAGACAGGCTGTTCCAAAGAGACACGTGGAACAATTGGCTGTTAAATGGATACCTGAGTTTTGGTTGCTGTTTTGACAACAATTCAAGTGTGACCAATTGATTAAGACCAAACACTCAGCCCTTCAAAGCCAATCGATTTTAATACCTGACGATACTGACAGCCTGAAACCAATCCGACGATAGGAAATTCATATGGAATCAGGGGAATCAAAACAAGTGTTTTTTGAAAATCAGGGAGAAAGAGCAAGTGCCAGCAAAAGAGAGCCAACAGCACTGAACAACTCTGAAAAAAATCTCAGAAAGCTCTCTAGGTTAAGGTACCAAGGAATTTTATACAAATATACTCGCAGTCAAAAAGAAAATCATACAAGATGGCTCGGGAGTGGGGCAGACAGCAGAGTTGGAAGGATGGAAGGAAACCGCAGATTCAGAAGAGCAGAAGGATTGCAGCATACGTGACTGTATGGACTTTGAGAGATTAAATTAATTTAATGTTTTGTAATTGTGTTATTGGAGCAGCATTTTAGTAGGGTTGGGGTCAGATAGTCATCAGTTGAGAGAAAGCGGTATCGGGTTTGTTATAGTTCTTGTTTCGTGTTCACTGTTAGAGTTAGGAAAATAAATTGTTATTTTTTCTTTCCACAGTGGAAATCAAGAGTTTTCTTTCACTCCCTCACATTTCGAACAGATTACGCGGTGAGACGAGCTTCTCTGGGTGTTTCTGTTTTAATTAGCAGAAGGGTTGGACTTCTGCATCAGAACAGACTAGGGGGCTCAGGTCCAGGATTTGGACAGGTTTGGGTAGATTTAGATGGATTTGCACAGATCAGGTCTGGGATCTGAACAGATCTGAATGGATTTGGAGAGATTTAAATACATTTGGGGATTAGGGTGTCCCAGATCTTTAAATAAAGCAGTTGAGAAAATCTGTTTATTTTCAGCTACTTGTCGGTGGTTCAATTAAAAGTGCGAGAAATGGCACTTTCTGTAATTAAATGTTTTGCAGAGCTGGAAGACATGACTTTGGGGGTTGTGGAAAAGGTGAGCAAGGCAAAGCTACTGTAATTGGCAGACACAGTGGAGCTGGGGTTGTCTGAGTCTCTAAAAAAAAGGTGAGGTTATAACTGAAATAACACAACTTTTAAATGTGCTGCAAAGGCCATTAGAGTCTTTGGAAATGATGAAAATTCAATTGTAGATGAAGCAGTTTGAGTTAGAGGAAGAAGAAAGGGAGAGAAGATTCTTAATGGAGCAAAAAGAAAGAGAGAGTGTGGAGAAAGAGAAAAAGAGGGAGAGTTTGAGCTTCTGAAGTTGTGAATTAGTCAGGAAAGTCAAGGTAACAGGGTGGAGATGAAGGGAGGAAGTAGGGATGTATACAAACATGTTAAAACTCTGCCACATGTCGATGAGTAAGATGTTGAAGCCATGTTGTATTCCAATTGAAAAGCTGGCTAGGCAGCTGGTGTGGCCAGAGGACTTGTGGGTAATGCTAGTTCAGACGAAGCTGGGAGGCAGAGCTAGTGAGGTGTTTGCAGCGCTGTCAGATTGGAGGTCAAGGGATGATGCTGATGTCAAACAGTCTAATTTGATTGTCTGTGAATTAGTACCAGACGTGTACAGACAACGGTTCAGAAACATAAAGAAGAAACCAGGTGAGTCTTCCATTGAGTTCAATAAAAAACAGAGCAATTCTGAGAGATGGGTGCAGGCCTTCAAAATAGACAAGACATATGAGGATCTTAGAGAGATTATTCTGTGGGAGGAGTTTAAAAACTTAGGTGGATGAACAGCAAGTTCAAGATGTGGATGAAAATAAAAATTAGATCACTCTGGAAATAGCTTACCACAGGAGAAAAAGGAAGCTCATTGGGGTGAAAAGGAGGTGAATGGCCTGTGGTAAGGTGGGGCATGAAAAGCCCCAGTGCTGGTTGTTGAAGAAAGGCACTGTGGGAAAAGATGTGGTAAAAGAAGCTAAGCCAGTGGGATTAGGGGAAGTAGTAATGGAAACCACAAGAGAGGTCGGTGAGCTGCAGGAGAGTGCACAGCATAGGCAGGGACCAGGTGTTGAGTTTATACCTGATCTCAATAAAGTCTTCACCCCTGTGGGCAAAGTTTACTCAGGAAAAACAGCGCGAGACAGGAAAGAGGCTACAATTTTAAGAGATACGTGATCTGGCCAGTCTCTAATACAAAGAATTAAAAGTATTTGCCCTCTTTCTGAACAGTTACCTGAAAGGGTGGTAATTTATGGAATAGATGGAGAGAAACCTATCGTTGCCCTGTGTAAGGTCAGGTTGGAGAGGCAAATAAAGACTGAAAGTGAAAATGGAAGTGATGGACAGAGTGCCCCTTTCAGGAATACAGATTGTTCTAGAAAACCAATTAGCAGGATCCAAGGTAGGAGTGACACCCTTGTGGTGGAGAAGCCAGAGAAAAAACAGGAAACTGAGGAGTTAAAAGAAAAATACCCGAGACTGTAGAGTAACAAGATCCAACTCTCATCAGTTACAGCAAGAAGGAAAATGTTAAGAGAAAGATGAAGGAGTTGAGGTTCAGTTAGCTGACACCCTGTTTGATGTAATGGTGCAGGGAAACCCTGACCAGACAGAGGGTCAGGCAGAGGTGTTTAATCCTGAAAGACTAATGAAATATGTGACAATAAAATATCTATATCATGATGCATACTCAGTAACGGAAGCAGCATGTATTCCAAAGGGCTATTCTCTAAAGGAGACAATCGGAAGGTGAAAGTGGAGACACGGCAGGTTAGTACAGAGGAGAAATGGGGAAAGTGCACCAGCTTGTGTTGCCAGTAACATACAGACAGGACGTGTTACAGCTCACACACGAATTACCTGTTGGGGATCATCGAGGTGTGAGGTAGATTCAGGCTAAGATACAAAACCACTTCTGTTGGCCTGGACAGCACAGGGATGTATGTGGTTGATGTTTGTTGTACATGTCACATGTGCCAAATGGTAGGTAAGCCCCAGGCAACAATAAAATACTCCACAGCCACCTGATGAAGGAGCAGCACTGCGAAAGCTAGTGCTTCCCATTAAACCTGTGGGACTCTCACCTGGTGCTGTGTGATCTTTAACTTAGTAATAAACCAGAGCTTTAGTTGGCAATTTCCACATTTGAAAAGCCTTTCACGAGGGTTATGATTGATTGTATAGTTCACCTCCCGAAAACTGAAAGTGGTAACCAGTATTCGCTCACCATAATGGACGTGGCTACCAGATTTGGGCGGCACGGTGGCACAGTGGTTAGCACTGCTGCCTCACAGCGCTAGAGACCCGGGTTCAATTCCCGACTCAGGCGACTGACTGTGTGGAGTTTGCACATTCTCCCCATGTCTGCATGGGTTTCCTCCGGGTGCTCCGGTTTCCTCCCACAGTCCAAAGATGTGCAGGTCAGATGAATTGGCCATGCTAAATTGACCGTAGTGTTAGGTAAGGGGTAAATGTAGGGGTATGGGTGGGTTGCGCTTCGGCGGGTCGGTGTGGACTTGTTGGGCCGAAGGGCCTGTTTCCACACTGTAAGTAATCTAATCTAATTTCCTGAGGCAATTCCATTACAGAGTGTTATAGCTAAAAGGATGGTGAAGGAGTTGGTAGCTTTCTTTACCTGGTATGGGCTACCCAGGGAGATTCACTCAGACCAAGGGTCTAATTTTACTGATAAACTATTTAAGGAAGTCTTGGATAATTTAGGCCTACAGCTTTTAAATCAAGTGCATACCACCCTGAAACCCAGGGAGCATTGGAAAGGTGGAATCAGGCCCTGAAGACCACGTTCAGAGCTTACTGTCTGTCAGGATTACCTGAATGATTGGGATAAAGGAATCCCACATTTGTATTGTTTGCCATTAGAGATGCCCCAAATGAATCTACTCAGTATAATCCCTTTGAGTTAATATTCGGATACAGAGTTAGAGTGCCTTTAAAATTAATTAAGGAAAAATTGATTGGACGAAAGTCAGATATCTCACACTTGAGATGATGTGGCTGAAGCGAGGGAGAGATTAAATCAGGGAAGTCTCCTCGACCCACCTTCTTTCAACTGCTTCATCCTGGACAATCCCTCCATCATAAGGTCAGTATTCAGGATGTTTGTTTATTGTTCCACAAAGTTTAGACCCGTTCCTGCCTCGTCAGACACTACCGAAGAGTGTGGTGCTGGAAACGCATGGCCGGTCAGGCAGCATTTGAGGAGCAGGAGAATTGTCATTTCAGTTATAAGCCCAGCATCAGGAATCCTGAAATGTTGATGTCACCAGTCAAGGTGAGTAAGGACTCGGGGAATTTTGTCTCAGAATGTTTATGGCAGTGTAAATTTCATCCAGGGCATTCATCACATTCGCACGGGGTGGGAAGTAGACTGCTGTCAGGATGGTGGAGCACTCGGAGGTGTGGTTCAGGAAGCATATCCCACTGCCCTTCACTTTTCCTGAGGCTGCTGTGTGGTCCATGTGGTGTATGGAGAAGCCATCAGCTTGTAGGAAGCTGTCAGGAATGGCAGGGGTGAGCCAAGTCTCCGTGAAGCAGAGCACACAACAGTCTCTGAGTTCCCTCTGGTAGGTAAGCCTCGATCTGAGTTCACCCATATTGTTTTCGATGGCCAGGACACCATCATCATGGTAGCTTAGTGGTTAGCACTGCTGCCTTACAGTGCCAGGAACCTGGGTTTGATTCCTCGAGTGATGTCTGTGTTTGCACATTCTTCTCGGGTCTGCATAAGTTTACTCTGGATGCTCAGGTTTCCTCCCACAATCTAAAGATGTGCAGGTTTGTTGAATTGACCATGTTAAATTGCCCATCCCATTGTTCAGGGAGATGTAGGTCAGGTGCATGAGTCAGGGGTAGATATAGACAGTGGAATGGGGTTTTATTTGAGTTATTCTTCGGAGGGTCAGTGTGCACTTGTTGGGCTGATGGGTCTGTTTCTATACTGTAGGGATTCTAACTCACTGACAGGGCCAATTCTATTCCATGTTGAGGTCAAGACCCTCAGGGGTCAGGGGTCAGATCATGGTTGTGGTGTCCATTTGGTCCTGCAGGATGACCAGCATTGACAGTACTTGGCCTGAGCAATTATGGGATCCTCAATCCTGTCAGCAGATTAAAAATTACATTGTTAGTAAGTTTTATAGAGTTGGATTTTCTGCTGCCTTGAGTGGTCTGAGCTAGGACAAGAAAGTTGGGGAAATATGGCAAGAATGAAAGCATTAGATTTTGTTGTGAAATATATTTCCAATTTCCCCCTTTCTGGTTTAAACAGGGAATTCTGAATCTCACTAGTGAGGGGTGACCACTTCATTTTCATGCCGTTCTATCTCATTAGGAGCTGGTCTTGCCTCATTTCGATGGAGATTCTAATCCTTCCTTCAGTTCCTATGGAAACCAGATGGTGCCAGTTCCCAACAGGAAAGCCTGGGCAGTTACCTGGAGGCAGGAGCTCACTGTTTGCTTCTCCAGGTCTTCATCCATCTCCACCATCAGCACCATTTCACTGCATGCTCCATCAACACTGTCCTCTCCCACACTCTGTCGGTGTGTGTGGGCATCACCAAACCCCAGCCTCACCACATCATTCTGGCTGCTTTCAGATTAACTCACCCTTCACTGTGGAGCTCAGAGTCAATGATGTCGTACCTGCTTCTGCCAGGTTGGTTCACAGTCAGGGGCATGGGCACATTTCATGCATCTGGCTCTGAGCTAACTTTCTAAAGGCTCATTCACTTTGTGTTTACTTGAGGGCTGTCAGGTTTATCTCAGTGTTTAGTGCAGAGTGACAGGCATTCACCATGTCACTAGTCAGAGTATCACACAGTGCAGAGGATGAATCTGTATAGAGAACGGCATGGAGATGTGTCGAGGAAATTACTTATTCATTGGTGGAATCTGGGCATCGCTGGCTGCCCGGTATTTATTGCCCATCCCTAGTTGCCCCTTGAGAAGGTGGTGGTGAGTTAACTTCTTGAACTGCTGCAGTCCGCCTGCTGTGGGTTGACCCACAATGTCATTAGGGAGGGAATTCCAGGATTTTGGCCCAGTCATTGTGGAGGAATGGTGATCTATTTCAAAGTTGGATGGTGAGGGGCTGGAAGGGGAACTTGAAGGAGGTAGCATTCCTATGTATCTTCTGCTCTTGTCCTTCTGAATGGAAGTGGTTGTGGGTTTAGAAGTTGCTGTCTGATGTTCTTTGGTGATTTTCTACAGCACATACTACACACCACTACAACTGAACATCGAAGGTCGAGGGAATGGATGCTTATGGATGTAGTGCAAATCAAGCAGACTGCTTTGTCCTGGATGGTGTCAGCTTCCTTAGTGTTGTTGGAACTTCACTTATTCACTCATTCTCTCACACTCCCGACTTCTGCCTTGTAGATGGCGGATAGGCTTTTGGAAGTGAAGAGATGATTTCCTCATCACTGTGTTCCCTGACTCTGACCTGCTCTTGTTGCCACTGTGTTTATGTGGCGAATCCAGTGGAGTTTCTGGTCAATATAATCCCCAGGATGTTGACATTTGAGGATTCAGTGATGTTCACACCATTTAAATTCAAGGGCCAGTTGTTAGATTGTCTGTTATTGATGATGGTCATAGACTGGCATGTGTGTGCTGTCAATAGAACTTGCCACTTGTCAAGCTAAGCCTGGACATTATCCAGATCTTGTTGTATTTGAACACGAACTGCTTCAATATCTGAGGAGTTGTGAGTGATGCTGAAAACTGTCTAATAATCGGTGAACATCTCCACTTCTCACCTTATGATGGAGGAAGCTGCTTATCAGGACCTTATCATGAAGCAGCTGGAGATGATTGGGTCAAGGAAATTACCCTGAGGACCTCCTGCAGAGATGTCCTGGAGCTAAGATGGCTGACCTCCATTAATCACAACCATCTTCCTCTGTGTCTGGCCTGACTCCAACCACTGGGGAACTTGTCCTCCATTAATTCCAGTTTTGTTCAGACTCCTTGATACCACACTCAGTCCAATTGGTCTTGATGTTACGCTATATTCTCACCTCCCCTCTGGAATTCAGCTCTTTTGTCCATATTTGAACCAAGGCTGTAATGAGGTCAGGAGCTGGGTGGACCTGGTGAACCCAAAATGGCTGTCACTGAGTAGGTTATTGCTGACTGGGAGCTGCTCAATAGCACGGCTGATGTCACCTTCCACCACTTTACTGGTGATCGAGAATAGATGGAAGGGCGCGGTAGCTGGCCGGGTTGAATTTGAAATGCTTAATAGAAACAGGACGTATCTGGGCAATTTTACACATGGTTGAGTAAATGCTAATGTTGTCAGTGTACTGGAACAGCTTGGCTTGGGGAGCAACAAGTTCTGGAGCACATGACTCCAGTATTATTGCTGGAATGTTGTCAGGGCCTATAGCCTTTGCAGCATCCAGTGTATCCAGCCATTTTGTGATGTCATGTGCAGTGAATCGAATTGCCTTAAGACTGGTACCTGTCATACTGGGCAACATTGGAGGAGGGTGAGATGGATCATCCACTCAGTACTTCTGGCTGAAGTTTGCTGCAAAATGTTCATCCTTATATTTTTGGAACTGATTTGCTGGAATCTTCCATCATTCAGGATTGGAATATTTGTGGAGCCTCCTCCTCCAGTGAGTTGTTTAATTGCCCATCACCATTCACGATTGGATGTGGCAGGACTGCAGAGCTTCGATCTGATCCATTCGTTATGGGTTCGCTTAGCTCTGTCTGTCACTTGCTGTTTATGCTGATTGACATGCAAGTAGTTCAGTTTGGTGGCTTCACCAGGTTGATGCCTCATCTTCAGCTGTGCCTGGTGTTACTGCTGGCATGCTCCCCTGCACTCTCCATTGACCCAGGGTTGATCCCTGGCTTGTTGGTCATGGTTGAGTTGACGATGAGCTGGACCATGAGGTCACAGACTGTGCTTCTGTTAATGGCCCACATCACACCATGGATGTCAACCCATGAGTTGTTAGATCTGTTTGAAGTCTGTCCCATTTAGCATTGGGATAGAACCACTCAACACGATGGAGGTTATTCTCAATGTGAAAGGGAGACTTTGTCTCCTTAAGGACTGTATGGTGATCGCTGTTCCTGACACTGTCATGGACAGATGTATCTGCTCATGGCAGATTGCTGAGTGTTACAACCAGGTCAGACACCCTCAAAACATTTCAAGAAAGTCACAGAGTCGTTGAGATGTACAGCATGGAAACAGACCCTTCAGTCCCACTCGTCCATGCCAACCAGATATCCCAAACCAATCTAGTCCCACCTGCCAGTGCCCGGCCCTTATCCCTCCAAACCCTTCCTATTCATATACCCATCCAAATGCCTCTTAAATGTTACAATTGTACCAGCCTCCACAACATCCTCTGGCAGCACATTCCATACACGTTCCACCCTCTGTGTGAAAAAGTTGCCCCTGAGGCCTCTTTTATATCTTTCCCCTCTCACCCTAAACCTATGCCCTCTAGTTCTGGATTCCCCGACCCCAGGGAAAAGACTTTGTCTATTTCTCCTATCCATACCCCTCATAATTTTGTAAACCTCTATAGGATCATCCCTCAGCCTCCGACACTCCAGAGAAAACAGCCCCAGCCTGTTCAGCCTCTCCCTGTAGCTCAGATACTCCAACCCTGGCAATATCTTTGTAAATCTTTTCTGAACCCTTTCAACTTTCACAACATCTTTCTGATAGGAAGGAGACCAGAATTGCACGCAATATTCCAACAGTGGCCTAATCAATGTCTTGTACAGCCGCAACATGACCTCCCAACTCCTGTACTCAACACTCTGACCAATAAAGGAAAGCATACCAAACACCTTCTTCACTATCCTATCTACCGGCGAGTCCACTTTCAAGGAGCTATGAACCTGCACTCCAAAGTCTGTTTGTTCAGCAACAGGATTTATACACTTACCATTTAGTGTATAAATCCTGCTAAGATTTGCTTTACCAAAATGCAGCACCTCGCATTTATCTGAATTAAACTTGATCTGCCACTTCTCAGCCCATTGGCCCATCTGGTCCAGATCCTGTTTTAATCTGAGGTAACCCTCTTCGCTGTCCACTACACCTCCAATTTTGGTGTCATCTGCAAACTTACTAACTGTACCTCTTATGCTCGCATCCAAATCATTTATGTAAATGACAAAAAGTACAGGACCCAGCACCGATCCTTGTGGCACTCCACTGGTCACAGGCCTCCAGTCTGAAAAACTACCCTCCACCACCACCCTCTGTCTTCTACCTTTGAGCCAGTTTTGTATCCAAATGGCTAGTTCTCCCTGTACTGCATGAGATCTAACCTTGCTAATCAGTCTCCCATGGGGAACTTTGTCGAACGCCTTACTGAAGTCCATATAAATCACATCTACTGCTCTGCCCTCATCAATCTTCTTTGTTACTTCTTCAAAAACGCAATCAAGTTTGTGAGGCATGATTTCCCATGCACAAAGCCATGTTGACTCTCCTGCATCAGTCCTTGCCTTTCCAAATACATGCACATCCTGTCCCTCAGAATTCCCTCCAACAACTTGCCCACCACCGAGGTCAGGCTCACCGGTCTACACTTCCCTGGATTGTCTTTACCGCCCTTCTTAAACAGTGGCACCACGTTTGCCAACCTCCAGTCTTCCGGCACCTCACCTGTGACTATCGATGATACAAATATCTCAGAAAAAGGCCCAGCAATCACTTCCCTAGCTTCCCACAGAGTTCTCGGGTACACCTGATCAGGTCCTGGGGATTTATACACCTTTAACCGTTTCAAGACATCCAGCACTTCCTCCTCTGTAATCTGGACATTTTGCAAGATGTCACCATCTATTTCCCTACATATCCTTTTCCACAGTAAATATTGATGCAAAATATTCATTTAGTATCCCTCCCATTTTCTGTTGCTCCACACAAAGGCCGCCTTGCTGATCTTTGAGGGTCCCTATTCTCTCCCTAGTTATCCTTTTGTCCTTAATATATTTGTAAAACCCCTTTGGATTCTCCTTAATTCTATTTGCCAAAGCTATCTCATGTCCCTGTTTTGCCCTCCTGATTTCCCTCTTAAGTATACTCCTACTTTCTTTATACTCTTCTGAGGATTCACTCGATCAATCCTGTCTGGACCGAACATATGCTTCCTTCTTTTTCTCAACCAAACCCTCATTTTCTTTAGTCATCCAGCATTCCCTATACCTACCAGCCTTCCCTTTCACCCTGACAGGAATATACTTTCTCTGAATTCTTGTTATCTCATTTCTGAAGGCTTCCCATTTTCCAGCCATCCCTTTACCTGCGAATATCTGCCTCCAATCAGCTTTTGAAAGTTCTTGCCTAATACCGTCAAAATTGGCCTTTCTCCAATTTCGAACTTCAACTTTTAGATCTGGTCTATCCTTTTCCATCATTATTTTAAAACAAATAGAATTATGGTCGCTGGCCCCAAAGTGCTCCCCCACTGACACCTCAGTCACCTGCCCTGCCTTCTTTCCCAAGAGTAGGTCAGGTTTTGCACCTTCTCTAGTAGGTAAATCCACATATTGAATCAGAAAATTGCCTTGTACACACTTAAGAAATTCCTCTTCATCTAAACCTTTAACACTAAGGCAGTCCCAGTCAAGGTTTGGAAAGTTAAAATCCCTGACCATAACTACCCGATTATTCTTACAGTAGTCAAGATCCTAACTGTGCTCGTTATTTAAAGCAATTGTAACGTGGATATTCCAGGAGGTATGCAGTTGGTCCAACCACATAGTTTTAAGCAAAACAAATTTATTTCCAAGATTACTGAATGAAACATAAACAAAAGACAACTGCATACCAAATATCGTAACCTATCTGAAAGCCCAACATATTATCGCATCTTAATGATGTTGTTTCAAATGCATGCAACAAAACCCTTTAAACACCCCTGGAAGACCATAGGTAAATTAAACACAGGGTCTTCCAGGAGAGATGTCAGAGAGAGAGAGGAGGATCAGCATGGACCTGGTCCTTTGGGTCCAGCAGCTTTACAACATCTTGACATCTTCCAATGAATAGCTAGACTGCCCAAAAACCCAAAACAAACCACAGGAAAGTTGAGCTGTGAGAACTGGCCTCTCCCCTTTCATTGTTTTGATATAAAAGCTGAAAGCATTTTGCCTGAGACAGTATCTGTTATTTGTTAATCAAACTGGCCCAAAAACCCATCTGAGCCCAGACTTTTCAGACTCTGTGTTTTTACAATCTTTTGAAACTGAAACCAAGTATAACATCACCTTGTTAAACAAGCAGCACCATCGTACCTCACCCTAAAATGAAATGAACCCACTAAACCAAAGCTGGCTTCAATTTAAAACCCCTTAATTGTAAACTCTTTGTACTTCATAACAGACACATACATTACAATGACAACAATCACACAAACATGCATTGGTACATTTTATTTCAGTCTATTTTATTCCTGCCATGAATGCCTCCATTTCTCATTCAAGTCTCGCCACTGCATCTGCAATCATGTTTTGTCATCCTGTCACGTGCACAATTTTCAAATTGAATAGCTAAAGCAACAGGCTCCATCTGAACAGACTGCATGTTTGTCCTTAAATTTCTCCAGAAATTTCAATGGGTTATGATTAGTGTGTAAGATTGTCTCAGATATGTATCTTCCCACAAGAGCACAGCACTAACACCCACATCACTTGCATCAATAGCCACCTTGAATGGCTTTGCATAATTTGGTGTAGCTAGTACTGCGACGGTAGCTAACACAGTTTTCAGGCTGTCAAATGCCTCTGACAGTCCAATGTCCACTGAAATGCCTTGCCTTTCTTTAGCAATTCCGTGAGTAGAGCAGCCATACTGCTAAAATTTGGTAAAGTCCACTCAATCCCAGGAATTGTAGTACTGCGTTTATTGTCGATTGCATGGGATACTCCCCAATTCCCTTGGTTGTTGTATCCCATGGGGTCATTTATCCCTGTCCAATAACATGATCCAGGAAGGTGACTTGGGCTTTGACCGTTTACTTTTAACCAGGTTTATCACCAAGCCTGCCTTCCGAAGTTGATGGAACAAGTCTGATAAATCGTTGCAAATGTTCATTCCATATGTGACTAAATATCACCAGGTCATCAACATATATGACACAGTTGGGTAATCCAGCAGTGATATTATTGGTTAGTCTCTGAAACATGACTGGCACATTTTTCATTCCAAACAACATTACTTTAAACTGATACAGTCTATTCTTCGTGACGAAAGCTGAAATTGTCTTTGCACTTTCGGACAAATGCACCTGACAGTATCTTTTGAGCAATCTAACTTAGAAATAGACATTGCTTCTCCCACACTTTCAGCACAGTCTTCCAAACACGGAAGTGGATATGCTTCAGACTTTGTAACTGCGTTGACTTTGCAATAGCCCACACCTTACCATTCGGTACAATTTGGTTTTGGCACCATGACTATGGTTTAGCTCTACTCACTGTAACTCGCTTCGATTATGTCATCTTGGAGCATGTGTTCAATCTCCTTTTGAACCTGTGCCAACTTTAGAGGGTTATTCCTGAAAGGAGTTTGCTTAATCGGAACAGCATCTCCTCTCTCTACAACATACATAATTCGGGAAGTACTTCCCAGCTTCTTCCCACATACCTCCCCATGTGAGAGCAATGACTTTCAGGTCATTTTGATTTTCCACTGGAAGGTAACTCAATCATTTATCCCAATTTTTGACAACTTCCTCATTGTCCAATTTGATTTGAGGAATGCCCAATTCAGAATCTTCTGGACTTGGTTCTTTCTTCTGAGCTGTCCCAAGCGACTGACTGTGTGGAGTTTGTACATTCACCCTGTGTCTGCTTGGGTTTCCTCTGGGTGCTCCGGTTTCCTCCCCCAATCCAAATATGTCCAGGTTCGGTGAATTGCCCATGCTAAATTGCCCATAGCATTCAGGGATGTGTAGGTTATGTGCATTTATCAGGGATAAATACAGAGTAGGGGAATGAGTCTGGGTGGGTTACTCTTCGGAGGATCGGTGTGGACATGATGGGCCAAAGGGCCTGTTGCCATGCAGTCGGGATTCTATGAAATGGATTGAATTTGGTCGAGTCATTTGGTGCATCTCTGATCGCAAGAAGTATAAATTCCCTCATCCCAACCATCTGGATAGTTTTGACTGTAAGCCCTCAACATGGTCTTTAATGTCTGATACCACCTTTTTAGTACTCCCTGCGATACTGGATGGTACACTGTAGGTTTGAATTGTTTTATTCCTAAGCTCTGGATAACCTCCTTGAATAATTTTGCTGTAAAGTTTGATCTTTCATCTGATTTTCTTTGTGGGTACTCCATACCTTGTGAAAGAATTGGGTAACTCCTCTACAACCCTTTTAGCTGTGATATTGCATAATGGGACAGCCTCTGGAAATCTCGTGGACACATCCTGGATTGTTAACATATACTGATTCCCACTTTTTGGTTTTGGTAGGGGTCCTATACAATCAATTTTGACTCTCATAAAAGGTTCCTTAAATGCAAGAACAGGTATTAAAGGGGCAGCTTTTATTATAGCCTGGGGTTTTCCAATTACCTGACAAATGTGATATGTCTGGCAAAATTCAACCAGCGCAGTCCAGGCGAGCAAAAATGTTCTTGTATTTCAGCGTGATCTTTTCTCACTCCTAACTGACCCCCTAGAGGTAGCTCATGCACCACTCGCAACACCTCCTTTCTATAACTCACTGGCAATATAACTTGATGAACCTCTGCCCATTTCTCAGCTGCCTGAATATGTGATGGACTCCATTTCCTATTAAGACATAATTTTTAAGATAATAACATTCAGGGATACATTAGGATTGGTTTACTGTGTATGCCTTTTGATATAATTGCCTTAAATTTTCATCTTTCTGCTGTAACTCTGTTCATCTATCTGAGCTAAAGATATCTGCTGTGTCATCTATCTGCTCCGGGCTTGTCTCAACCATGTGATCAAACGGGGTCTCTTTTAATTCCACTTCAACTTTCTTATCTTCACTCTTTGATCTCTTCCGTTTCAACTGGTGACTCTGTGACCTTGTTACCACCTTGTCAGGTAAAATCCCAGGATACGGGTCCTGCAATAGCTCAGTTGCCTGAGTTTCCACTGGCTTTTCAACCACAGTAGGCAGCACTCCTACCTGTGACACAGCTCTCTCATTAACAAGGGCAAACTGTATTGCTGGAGCTGAGAGTTTGTTCAGTACTCCCACCACAACATCTCCACCCTTCACTGGACACACTAACCTCACTTTGCATAACTGAGCGCTTCTTGTCTCACTGTGAATTCCTGTTACTCGTATCTTTCCTGGTAATATGTACCTTCAGTGGTACATATCTCCTCATATTTCATCATCACAGACCGAGAGGATCCTGTATCTCTTAACGTTGTAACCTCTTTACCTGCTGCTCCTGCCCTATGTGAGTAAACTTTACCTTCACGGGTGTATGGTTTAAGAAGGTCTGGCACTTCCTCCTCAATCAACCTCCGACCTGCTTGTACATTCCCAGTGCAACTTTCTCGCCTCCACTGTGCTTTTTGTTATCTTTCCAACAAAATTCACTGGCTTATCCTGTTTTCCTATATCTGGCTTCCCAGTGCTTTTGCTAACCCACCAACACTGTGATTTCATGCGGCCTATTTATTACAGTGAAAAAACAGAGCTGTTTTGTCTCTTTCTAGTGTTTCTTTTTTACCCTGTGGGTAAGTTATCCTTAAGATCCTCACCGAGATCTACATTTCCCTTTTTATGGGCGGCACAGTGGCACAGTGGTTAGCACTGCTGCCTCACAGCGCCAGAGACCCGGGTTCAATTCCCGACTCAGGCGACTGACTGTGTGGAGTTTGCACGTTCTCCACGTGTCTGCGTGGGTTTCCTCCGGGTGCTCCGGTTTCATCCCACAATCCAAAAATGTGCAGGTCAGGTGAATTGGCCATGCTAAATTGCCCGTAGTGTTAGGTTAAAGGGGTAAATGTAGGGGTATGGGTGGGTTGCGCTTCGGCGGGTCGGTGTGGACTTGTTGGGCCGAAGGGCCTGTTTCCACACTGTAAGTAATCTAATCTAATCTTTCCACGTCAGGATTTCTCTTTTCCCCAATTACTATCCCTCACGGATTGATATCGATGTTGGAAGCTAAACTTTGATTCATAGACCAACTCATAACCACCAGCCATTCCAGCTGCTAACCTTGTTGTTTAACTCTCTGCTCTTCCACATGAGTTCTCACTTGCTCAAGAAGTGAATTTTTGAACTTCTCCAAAGTAATCATTTCTCTCTGAGCGTTGTATGTTTGCTCCATTTTTAATGCACTGATCAAAATTACGTTGTTTGATCCTTTCAAATTCAGTGGAGGTTTGACCAGATTCCCTTCTTCGATTCCTGAAGCATTGTCTGTGGGCTTCTGGCACATGCTCAAATACACTTAAAATGGCTTTGTTCACCTCCTCATAAACCCACATTGTCACTGGCCACTGCATTCTTTTAGCCACCTTTTCAACTGAGATGGAATAAGTTTCCACATCCTCCTCATCAACTTGAGGCCATGCTTGAATATATTTAAACAGTTTCTCACCAGTCTCTTGGCTACCATGGGTTTGCTCATTCTCACTCTCCTCCTCATCAAGCTTCCCTTCAGTGTTCATCACCATCCCTTTAAACTGGCTTTCCTGTCACAGTGACAATTTCCAGCACGAGGGAATACAGCTTTAAATTGACGGGTCAGAGATATAAGACAGATGTCAGAGGTAGTTTCTTTAGTAGGAGGGGTGTGGAATGCACTGCCTGTAACAGTAGTAGACCCGGCAACTTTAAGGGCATTTAAATGGTCATTGGAATAATGTAGGTTAGATGGGCTTCAGATAGGTTTCACAGGTCAGTGTAACATCGAGGGTCGAAGGGCCTGTACTGCACGGTAATGTTTTATGTTCTGAAGTTCAAACTCCCTCTCTTTCTACTTTTCCTCACTCTCCTCTCTCGTTTTCACCCTATTCTCTCTTTCTCTCTCTTTTCCTTTTTGTTCTGCAAATTGAAATGCTGAGCTATTGCTGTTCCAGGCATTGAATTGCTGTAATTATCTCTCCTTTCCTTACGGAAGGAGATAGCTCCAACCCCAGCTTGTCCGCTAATTCCAGCAGCTTGTAAAACCCCCAAAGTCACTTCTTCCATCCCCAGAAACCTCTTGGTGACTGAAAGAGTCATTGCTATCCCAAGCACTGGTTGACCCGACCGAATTCAACACCTGGAACAAAAGACACAAACACCTACCACTCACTGTCTTCGAGACCAACAACCCGAATCCCAATTTGAATGCAGAACAAATCCCACAAAGAGTCCCCAATCTGTTATAGACCAGGCCCGACCCCCTCAAAACATTTCAAGAAAATAGCCCAGACCCTCATTTTGCCAATTGTTTGAAGAAGGTGTAACGCAGATATTTCAGGAGGGATGCAACTGGTCAAATCACATAGTTTTAAACAAAACAGGATTTATTAGTAGATTGACAAATTAAACACTGAAAAAGACAGCAGTATACCAAATAATTTAACCTACCTGAAAATCCAACAAATTATTCCAACTTAATGATGCTGTTCCAAATGTTTGTGACAATCCTACTGGGCACACAGGATAAACTCAAACACAGGGTCTTCCAGGAGAGATGTCAGAGAGAGAGAGAGGAGGATCAGCACGGACCTGCTCCTTTGGGTCCAGCAGCTTTAAACCTGCCCGACTGCTTTCAGTGAATAGCCAGGCTGCCAGAAACCAGACCAAATCATTGAGCAGCTGAGTTGGGAGAACTGGCCACTTCCCATTTCACCTTTTTTACTAAATCTCGTAAGTCTTTTGTCTGAGGCAGTATCTGTTAGCTATAATCAAACTGGCCCTAAAACCCATCAAACCCAGTCTTTTCGGAACCTGTGTTTTTATGAACTCCTGAAAATAATACCAAGGCCAACATCACCTTGTTAAAGGAGCAGCCTCATCACAGTTAGGATGAGGTCGAGTAAGTTTTTCCCTCTTGTTGGTCCCTCACCACCTGCCACAGACCCAGTCTAACAGCTCTGTCCTTTCTGACCCGACCAGCTCAATCAGTCGTACTGCTGCTGAGACACTCTTGATAGTGAACATTGAAATCTCCCCCCCACCCAGGGTACATGTTGTGTCCTTGTCACCTTCAGTGGCTCCTCCAAGTGTTATTCAACATGGAGGAGAACTGATTCATCAGCTGAGGGAGACGGTACGTGTAATTAACATGAGATTTCTTTGCCCATAATTAACTTGAAGCCATGAGACTTCATGGGGTCCAGGGTCAATGTGGAGGACTCACAGGGGAACTCTCTCCTGACTGTTCCCCATGGTGCTGTCATCTCTGCTGGGTCTGTCAGGACATATTCAGGGATGGTGATGGTGGTGACTAGGGCAGAGTCTGTAAGGTATGTTTCTGTCAGTATAACTATGACAGGTTGTTGCTTGACTAGTCTGTGAGACAGCTCTTCCAGTTTTGACAGTATCCCCCAGATGTTAGTAAGGAGGACGTTGCAGGATCGACAGGGCTGTTCCTGCATTTTCCGGTGCCTAGGGCAGTGCCAGGTGATCCGTCCAGTTTCATTTCTTTGAGACTTTGTAATGACTGGTACAACTGAATGGCTTGCCCAGCCTGTTCAGGGGGCAACTGAGAATCAATCACACTGCTGAGGGTGTGGAGTCACATGTAGGCCAGACCAGGTCATAGATTCAGAGT
Source organism: Chiloscyllium plagiosum (assembly GCF_037043375.1). Taxonomy (NCBI): domain Eukaryota; kingdom Metazoa; phylum Chordata; class Chondrichthyes; order Orectolobiformes; family Hemiscylliidae; genus Chiloscyllium; species Chiloscyllium plagiosum. The sequence goes on from NW_028270150.1 coordinate 98,954,972, forward strand.
CATAGTGATGTACAGCACGGAAACAGACCATTCAGTCCAATCTGTTCATGCTGACGAGATATCCGAACCCAATCTAGTCCCACCTGCCAGCACACAGCCCATATCCCACTAAACCTTCCTATTCATATACCCATTCAGAAGCCTTTTAAATGATGCAGTTGTTCCAGCCTTCACCACGTCATCTCACAGCTCATTCCACACACATATCACACTCTGCATGAAAAAGCTGCCCCTTAGGGCTCTTTTATATCTTTCTCCTCTCACTCTAAACCTATGCCCTCAAGTTCTGGACTCCTCCACGCCTGAGAAAAGGCTCAGTCTATTTATCCTATCCATGCCCTTCATGATTTTATTAGCCTCTATATGGGCGGCACGGTGGCACAGTGGTTAGCACTGCTGCCTCACAGCGCCAGAGACCCAGGTTCAATTCCCACCTCAGGTGACTGACTGTGTGGAGTTTGCACATTCTCCCCGTGTCTGCGTGGGTTTCCTCCGGGTGCTCCGGTTTCCTCCCACAATCCAAAAATGTGCTGGTTAGATGAATTGGCAATGCTAAATTGCCCGTAGTGTTAGGGGCAGAGGTAAATGTAGGGGAATGGGTCTGGGTGGGTTGCACTTCGGCGGGTCGGTGTGGACTTGGGCCGAAGGGCCTGTTTCCACACTGTAAGTAATCTCATCTAATCTAATAAGGTCACCCCTCAGTCTCCGATGCTCCAGGGAAAACAGCTTCCCCTATAGCTCAAATCCTGCAACCCTGGAAACATCCTTGTAAATCTTTTCAGAACCCTTTCAAGTTTGACAACATCCTTTCAGTAGGAAGGAGACCAGAATTGCACACAATATTCCAACAGTGGCCAAACCAGTGTGCAGCCTGTACAGCCGCAACATGACCTCCAAACTCCTGTACTTGATACCCTGACCAATAAAGGAAAGCATACCAAACGCCTTCTTCACTCTCCTATCTACCTGTGACTCCACTTTCGAGGAGCTATGACCCTGCACTCCAAGGTCTCATTGTTCATCGACACTCCCTCGGATCTTACCATTAAGTGATTAAGTCCTCCTGAGATTTGCTTTCCCAAACTGCAGCACTTTGCATTTATCTAAATTAAACTTAATCTTCCACTTATTGGCCCATCTGATCAAGATCCCATTTTAATCTGAGGTAGCCTTCTTCGCTGTCCACAACATCTCCCATTTTGATGTCATCTGCAAACTTACTCACTAAACCTCTTATGCTCACATACATAACATTTCCATAAATCACGAAAAGTAATGGACCCAGCACCAAGCCTTGTTGGAATCTACTGTTTACAGGCCTCCAGTCAGAAAAACAACCCTGTGCCACCATCCTCTTGTCTTCTACCTTTCAGCCACTTCTGTTTCCAAATGGCTAGTTCTCCATATATTCCGTGAGATCTAACTTTCCGAACCAGTCTCCCATGGGGAACCTTGTTGAATGCCTTACTGAAATCCATGTAGATCACATCCACTGCTCCGTCCTCATCAATCCCCTTTGATATTTGTTAAAAAAGATTTGTGAGACATGATTTCTCACACACAAAGCCATGTTCACCTTCCCTAATTAGTCCTTGTCATTCCAAATACATGTACATCCTGTCCCTCAGGACTCCCTCCAACTTGCCGACTACAAACGTCAGACTCACTGGTCTATAGTTCCCTGGCTTGTCCTCGCCACCTTTCTTAAACAGTGGTACCATGTTAGCCAGTCTCCAGTCTTCCGGCACCTCACCTGTGACTATCGATTACACAAATATCTCAGCAATGGTCCCAGCAATCACTACCCTTTCTTCCCACAGAGCTCTAGGGTACACCTGATCAGGTACTGGGGATTGATCCATTTTTATGCATGTCAAGATATCCAGCACTTCCTCCTCTGTAATATGGACGTTTTGCAAGATGTCACCATCTATTTCCCTACATTCTATATCTTCCATGTCCTTTTCCACAGTAAACACTGATGCAAAATACTCGTTTAGTGTCTCCCCCATCTCCTGCGGCTCCACACAAAGGCTGCCTTGCTGATCTTTGAGGGGCCCTGTCCTCTCCCTAGCTACCCTTTTGTCCTTAATGTATTTGTAAAAACCCTTTGGATTCTCCTTAATCCTATTTACCAAAGTCATCTCATGACCCCTTTTTGCCCTCCTGATCTCACTCTTAAGTATCCTCCTACTGCCTTTATACTCTTGTAAGGATTCACTCGATCTACCTTGTCTATACCTGACATATGTTTCCTTCTCTTTCTTAAGTAAACCCTCAATTGCTTTCGTCATCCAGCATTCCTTTCACCTAACAACCTTTCTATTCATCCTAACAGGAATATACTATCATTGGACTCTCGTTTTCTCATTTTTTATGTTTTCCCATTTTCCAGCCGTCCCTTTCCCTGTGAACATCTGCCCCCCAATCAGCTTTTGAAAGTTCTTGACTAATACCGTCAAAATTAGCCTTCCTCCGATTTAGAACTTTAACTTTTAGATCTGGTCTCTCCTTTTTCATCACTAATTTAAAGCTAATAGAATTATGGTCACTGGCCCCAAAGTGCTCCCCCACTGACACCTCAGTCACCTGCCCTGCCTTATTTCTCAACAGTAGTTCAAGTTTTGCACCTTCTCTAGTGGGTACATCCACATGCTGAATCAGAAAACTTTCTTGTCCACACTTCATAAATTCCTCTCCACCTAAACTCTTAAGACTGTGGCAGTCCCAGTCTATGTTTGGAAGGTTAAAATCCCCTCCCATAACCATCCTATTAAAACAGTCCATTTATTTCCCAGCTGCCTTCCTGTGTTCTCAGTAGCTTCATTAGCTGACACTGTGTGTTGAGGATCTCAGTATGCTCATTCTCACTGGGTTTGGTATTGTCCCGTGGGTAGGAGGTTTACTTGATTTCTCTGGACCAGAGCTGCATTTTCAATTCTAACTCCAGGATTTCCCTTTTTCCGTCCCTTGGTTCCTTACGGATAGAATTTAATTCCCGCTCTGTCCCTGAGAATTGCCTTCGACAGCACATTATCGCTGTGAACTCTTCGAGTTTGGAAGCACGTTTCCCTTGAGTTCTGATAAAATTATCCCAATACTTCTGCCCTGGGGATCCTGGGCCCATTTCATCACTACAACAAAATTCTGCCCACGTGGAGCGCTTTTTCTAACTAATATACTGTCTCAGCGTTGTTACCCATACTCTACTCTCGTGTCATTCTCTGCCATTTTCAATTAAACTATGGGGTATAAGGGGTGGATAAGACTGAGGGTATGGCTTTCGTTATGATCCGGTCCTAATCACATCGGGTGTCTACTGACATTCAGTGTTTTACCTTACCGGTCACACACACACACACAGTACAGATGTTTGTTGGTTTAGGAGTAAACATCTGTGGTTTTATCTTTTAAAGCACAGTTCAGTTTAGACCATTCTGTTCTCTTTGATTTACTTGAACCCCTGGCCTTCGCGTGGGACAGCTGTCCTCTTAACAACCATCTCAGGCAAAATCTCAAGGAACCCTAGGTTCCACGGGCTTCGATCTCAGAGCGACAAAGTCACTTCTTATCGAGGTCTGATCTTGGGGGGCCAATTTGTTGTCCCTGCTACACAGTGTGTTTTAAATCATATCCAGCAAAAGAACTGTGAAAACTCTTCATAATAATAAACAATAATAATCATTTATTTGACACAACTAACACTATCATAACAAAATACAATATAATTTAACCATTTACACTACAAACGCTATCTTGTGCTTTACCTTAACTCTGGATGATCATATCCCCCCACACTAGAACTCGACCGTGCCCCACATCATGATGTCACCTGGTCATCTCCCAATGATTTCAGGGGTATCTTCCTTTCTTGGTGGTTTGTCTCGAGTTACCGCCCTGAGCGTGGTGTTGTGGCAATTCTTACACTCTAAAGTCTTTGTGTCCTTTTGGGAGGGTCTTCACCATTAACCAATGGATTGATCAGGCTCGATCACCCTGATCAATCCGACCCAGTCAGGTGTTGGCATGACGATGGTCAGGTCATCCTCAGGTCTCCATTCCTGGAGGTGCTGGGAACACATACCCTCCTCCAAATAAGGATGTGAGGTGCCCCCCTCCCCCCGTGTCTGGTACGTATCTCGATGTTTCCGATCACCCTGAGGATGACATTGCATTGACACCATTCAACCCTGACTTCAGGTGTGTATTGTAGCGTCTGCAGCTACCAGGTTCGTTACAAACTGTCTGTTGGTAGCTGCAGCCTGTCTGGGTTCTGCAGCATGTGGATTAGCACAATCACTTTGGTCAAGGCCGGTTTCCATTTCCCAGCATGCTTCAGTCCTTGTCCATTTTACATCAAATTAATCACAGATTTAATCTTTTTGAGCACATCTTCCGTTCAATTCCTGCATTCAATTTTGTTCCTGATAAGCCATAATGTTCTATTAGATTTTCCTGATTACTTGCTGTATCTGCATTCTAACATTCAGTGATTCATGGACCAGGACTCCCAGATCCCTCTGCACCTCAGAGCTCTGCAACCTCTGACCTTTCAGATAAGGTGTTTGTTTTTAATTCTTTCTGACACAATGGACGGTTTCCCAGTTCCCCACGTTTTCCTCCATTTGCCAGAACTTTGCCCACTCAATGAACCAATCCATACCCTTTTTAGGCTCCTCATGTCCTCTTCACAACTCACATTCCAGATATCTTTGTGTCATCAGTAGATTTCACTCCATACCTTCAATCCCTCCATCCAAATCGTTTCTATAAATTGCAAAGAGTTGAACCCATTGTTTCCCATTTCCCTGCCTGCTGCTAAACACTGTACATTCAGATGTGGGTCCTGATTGGTGACACCACGGGTCCCTCTCCTGCCTGAACAGCTGCCTGGTCACTGCCGGTCCCTCCGAGTGCCAGCGGCCTGGGGCATTTCTTCCTCAGCCAGCTGCGGAGCTGTGGCAGTGAGGTGCTCACCAGCTTGTGCTCCCACACTCTCTAAGGCTAACCTTCCCACCGAGGTCTCAGGGTCTGAGCTGGTGGGGTGCCTTTTACACCTCAGTACTCTCGTCCTCATGGGGAGGAGATGGCTTGTGTGGGAAACGGCCATGTTACTGTGGGGGTGGTGGAGATGCTGGTGGTACCCACAAGGCACAGAGAGAGAGAGAGAGAGAGAGAGAAAGAATTACAGCCACTGGTTGGAAGTGGTGTGCGATGAATGAGACTGACAGAGCAGTTAATGGGAGAGTGGGAACAAAGCACAGCATAAGCTTGAGGAACAACATCTCATTTTCTCCAGAGGAACTTTCCAGCCTCGAGGATTCAATATTGATCTCCCCAGCTTCAGATCTTGACTGTATGATGTCTCTGATTCCTACAATCGCCTTCACACACACAGTTTTCTTATTTGTGCCGTATTTACATTGCTTCTTTTCCTCTTTCAACCCCATTAACAAATTCCTTACCTTTTGCACTGGACACCGTTTCACACGTCGTCTTCCTCTGTCGAAACAATAAAATATCCCATTTTCCCAGCCCTTTCAGCTCCGAACTGAATCATTAATTCTACTTCCCTCTCCAATGCTGCCTGATCTGCTGAGTTTCTGCAGCATTCTGTGTGTGTTTTAGTTTTGCAGCATCAGCAATATTTTGCTTTAAATGATGTTCTGATGTCTGATCCTGTCCTCCTCACTCTTCACTATCTTTCTGTCTCACTTGTTGTCTCCAAACCTTGAAATCATGTCCTTTAGAAATAACATATTAGCCCATGTCATTTATATATGTATTATAAACATCTCTGATTCTAATATTTGTCATGAGGGATGAACAGTCTATGTTCCTGCAGTCTATCTACCTTCTCATCAACCTGTCCCCGAGATGCTTTTACACACCTCTGGAACAGGTGGGATTTCAGCACAAGATCTCATACTTGGGGGACTATCACTGCACCACAAGAGCCCTTTACCTGAACAGTGTTTCTCTCTGAGTTATGTCCCTCATTCTGTGTTATAGTCAGAATGCCATTAGTCCTTCAATTCACATGTTTGAATTTTCCTAACCTGTCAATTAAATAACACTTCACCTTTTCGAAGTCATATTCCTTCTGGAACATGAAACACGCTGAACTCAGCATTTCCAAAGAACTTTACTTTATCAAAGATCTCCATTAAGCCAATAACAGCTGTCACTTGTTCAACTCTTCTTCAAATAAATAATCCTATATTTTATCTTGGTCATCAGGGGACACTGTTACAAACATCCAGCCCTCTTGGCCCACTCCCATATTTTCATTGTTCCTTTACTCAGCATCCCTCACACATTCTCCCCAGACCAGGTATAAGTTTAACTTTACTCTGGGACAAAGGCACTGGATTGAAAGGAGTTCAATGAACCTGTTTGTTCAGTGACTGTAATTAATGTCAATCTCTGTGGGCCCTAACTGAGTCTCTGGGTGGATTCCTCCTTCAATTAATAAATGAGTCTCAGCTGCAACATTCCTAGAAACAGGGAGAGATGACAGAGCAGAATCTGAGGAGAGCAGACTGCAATGTTCCCACAATGGGCAGGAGTCTCTCCGGGATAATTGAGTATTTTTCTACAAATTATCACCAGATGTATTTGAAACATCGGATCCAATACATACTTTGGATTATTCAACACATTTACTATCCGACTCTCGCTGCTGTTGGTATTCCAGGTAAGTGTCTCTGTCTGGCTGGTAATTCTGTGGATCATGGTTTAACTTTATTATCGTTCTTGTCATTTCCCATTCTGCTGCTTGCTGCTCCTGCTGTCACTAAGTCTCTGTCTCCCTCCCAGTAGGTTTATAAACTACTAGACTCCTGCTATTCTCACTTTAATCTTGTGAAGCCCAATACCATTGTCTTTGGTTCCTGTCACACATTCAGTTTTCTATCATTTGCCTTGATCCACCCCCTGGCTTCAGGCTGAACCAAAATGTTTGTAACCTCAGGACGCCCTTTAACCCTAACCTGAGGTTTGACCCCACATCCTCTCCATTGCAAAGCTTGTTTACCATCCCCTCTGTAATATCTCCGTCTCCTGCCTGCTTCATCCGGGATGCTGCACACTACACCGTCTCTGGGTTTGATTAATCCAGATTCGAGTATTCCACTGATATCATCTTTAACCTCACAGTGTCAAACCTCAATAAACCAGAACCCATCCAAAGTTCTGCTGCCCGGTCTGAACTCTCATCATGTTTGGTTTACCATTTCTCTTTGTGCTAATTGACCAACAAACATTCCTGATCCAACAACTTCCCATTTTAATGTTCTCATTTTTGAATTCAAATTCCTTCAAGGCCTGACCTGTCTAATTATTCCCACCCCCGGTCCCATCCTTATCGTCCTGTACGTAGAGTCACAGAGACACAGCACCCTTCCCCTTCTCAGTTCTCTCCCCATCGTCCTGTAAATCTATCCCCTTCTAATTTTTATCCAATTCCATTCTGAAAATTCATTTCTTTCGATTTATCTCTCCATCTTCTACATCTTACTTTTTCCCTCTCCCTCTTCTCATATTTAAACCTCTCTCTCTGTGTCTCTCTCTCTCTGTCTCCCTCTCTTTCTCTCTCTCGTTCTCTCTCTCCCTCCCACTCTCTCTCTGCCCTCTCCCTGTTCTCTGTGTGGTCAGAGTGAGGGAGGTGCACCTGCGTCTGTTAGTCAGTGTGTGAGGCCCCTGCACACCCACCCAGCCTCAGGATCCCCCAACCAGACCCTCCAAGGCCAATGGGCTCCAGTGTAGGGCAGGCTTTCTCCAGACCAGCCGCAGCCCTCAGGAAGCACCTAGACCTGGCGGTAGAGCGAGAAAGCAGATGTGCTGGTGGCACAGGCGACATGTTATTGTAAAATAGTTTTGCACATCTATGCGTTCACCCTTTACAATCAGCTATGTCTGTGAGTCTCTCTCTGGCTACAAATCTGGCATTACAGGGACTGGACCCAGCCATCCCTGTCACTGCACACCGCTCCATCACCCCAAGTGGGAGGTAACCCATAGCTACCGTATCCAGGCAATGGAGAAATGACAGGTCACTGTCACACTGGCAGCTACATTCTCACTTTTTAGAGACACCAATGTGCTGCAGAAATGACTGGACTTCCCGAGATATTCAAGTTATTCCCAAGTTAACAAAATGTGCTGCTGAGAACTGACTGAGGAGGATTCTGGGAGGAATCAGCTCAGCCACCAGGAGTGAACAAAAAGGAGGCAAGCTCCAGCTGAGAGGCCATTATTGGAGCGGCCATTTTGAGAAGAGCTACTTTGCTGTTGAAGTGCTGCTGGAGGTTTAAGTGTGGGTTTTGGTGGATACTGGGATACCCGGTGAGGAGGGTGATCAGCAACGAGGTCAGGGTACGGTAAGATTCTGTTCTTTGTGTTACTGTGAGGTGACAGAGATGGCAGTTAGGGCAGTGGAATGCTCCTCCTGCCAGATGTGGGAGATCAGGGAATAGTCTAGTGTCCCTGACGACTGAGTCTGCAGGAAGTGTGACTGGTTACAACCCCTCACAAACCGGGTGGTTGAGTTGGATACACTGAGGAGCATACAAGGGGCAGAGAGTGTGATAGACACTAGTTACAGTGATGTGGCCACACCACAGGTTCAGTCAGGGAGATGGGTGACTGCCAGGAGAGGCAGGTAATGCAGGAGTCTCCAGTGGCTTTTCCCCTCTCTAACAGGATACTGTTGGGAGGTATTATCTCTCTCAGGAAAGTACAACAGCAGCAGACAGGCCTGTGGTACCATGAATGGCTTAGCTGCAAACCTTTGGGAAGGCAATTACATAGAACATTAGGTGACTCGCCAGTCAGGGTCACAGACAGGGTATCTGTGGCTGTGACCGAGACTCCAGGATGGTGTGCTCCCTCCCTGGTGTCAGGGCTGAGGGCGTCTCTGAACATTGTATCGAATTCCTCAGGGGGAGGGTGAGCGGGCAGAGGTTATTGTACACATTGGTACCAATGACATAGTGTGGAAAAGAGGTGAGGTCCTGAAGAGTCATGAAAGGGAGTTAAGCAGATGGTTAAAATGTAGGATCTCAAGGGAAGTAACTTGGGAACTATTAGTTTCAGCGAGAACAAGAAAAGGGGGATTTAGCAGATGAAATGTGTGGCTAAGAGCTGGTGCAGGGGGCAGGGATTCAGATTCTTGGATCATTGGGACATGTTCTGGGGCAGATGTGATCTGCCCAAGTGGGACATGTTGTAACTGAACTGGAGGGGGTCAATAACCTGGTGGGGAGATTTGTGAGAGCCACTTGGGATGAGTAAAACTAATCTGGCAGGGAGATGAGGACAGGTGTTGGGGGACATCCAAAGGAGTAGGGAGACATAATAGAAGGTTGATGACAGGAGAGAAGATAATGAGAGCAAGTAAAACAGTCGAGGCAGTGTTGGTAATAATCGTACTAAACAGGGCAGACAAATGTATGCAGGAAGCAAGGGAAGTCAGGGTTAAACTGCAGTTATTACAAAGCAAGAGGCCTGACAGGGAAGGGAAGTGAATTCAGGGCATGGATGGATACATGGGACTGGGACATTACAGCGATTACAGAAACATGGCTGTGACCAGTGGGTGTGCCACAGGGATCAATGACGAGTCCACTGTTATTCATCATTCATTTAATGAATTTGGCTGAGAATTTAGGAGGTATGATCAATAGGTTTATGGATGCCACAAAGATTGGTGGTACAGTGGAAAGTGAAGAAGGTTTCCTTGGAGTACAGTGCGATCTTAACCAATTGGGCCAGTGGGCTGAGGAATGTCAAATGGTGTTTAATTTTGCTGGGTCAACCCAGGGCAGTCCGGACCCAGTTATTGGTCAGGCCCTGGGGAGTGTTATAGAACAAGGAGATCAAGGGGTACAGGTATATTGCTTCTTGAAGCTGGTGTCACAGGTTGGCAGGGTGGTCAAGAAGGCTTTCAGCATGCTTGCATTCATTGGGGAGAGCATTGAGTATAAGAGTTGGGACATCTTGGGGCAGTTGTGCAAGATTTTGGAAAGGCCACATTTGAAGTTACTGTGTACAGTTCTAGTCACCCTACTATAGAAAGGATATAATTAAACTGGACGAAGTGCAAAAAAAGATTTTCTAGGATGCTACCTGGACTGGAAGTTTTGAGCTATAAGGAGAGTCTGGATAAGCTGGGAGGTATATTTCCCTTGAGAATATGAAACTTTATACATGTCCATAAAATCATGAGAGGCAGAGATAAGGTAGATAGCCAACAACCTTTTCCAATGTTAGGGCAGTCGAAAACGAGAGAACACAGGTTAAGGCCGAGAGGGGAGATTCACAAATAGGTTGAGAGGGACAACATTTTCCCACAGAAGGTGGTGAGTGTCTGGAATGGGCTCCCAGAGGTAGTGATAGAAGTGAGTACAATATTGTCATTTAAGAAACATTTAGACAGGTACATGGTTGTGATAGGCATAGAGGGATATGGACTAAACGTATACAAACTGGACAAGTTTAATTGTACCAACTGGGTAGCATGGACATGTTGGGCCGAAGGGCCTGTTTCCATGCTGTAAACCTGTATGACACTAAATGCTCTGAGCTGTTTGGGGAATGAGCTGCAATGTACAATATTAAAGGGTCTGCCCTTCAGTGTCTGGGTATGTGCTGAGTGACCTTGCCCTTTCAAGGGGCCTCCCATTGCACAGACTTGCAGATACCCCACCCCCACCCGAGGCTGCACATCCAAACACTTACCCTGCTGGCCTCATGTTCAGGTGCAGCCATCTTCATTTCTGAGTCACAACAGGATGGAAGGCAAGAGCAGGCTTCCCTCAGACACTGAGTTCCAGCCTCCTCCTCTGCACACAGGGGAACCCTCAAGGATAAAATGGCCCTTCTGCTAGTGCACCCCCCACACCCTGTTAACCTCTCAGACTTCACACTTCTCCGAGTCCCCAACCAACCCATCTGCATCTACATACCCTCCAGCCCTGAGCCCAGTCCCGTCGGGTCAATATGCCAGGTTTGGGAATGCACTGGCCCCCTCCTTGTATCCAGGGTGTTGCTAACTCTCACTGAACCCCTCCCCCTTATATAGTGAGTTGTCTCCCTGCAGTATCATCATTCCCCAGCTTCCCAACTCCGATTCCCAATATTATGTTCCCTAGGCGTCATTCCACAGGAGTGGTCTCCTTGGCAGTGCCCTACTAGTGGCTCGGAGATGTGCCAGGATGGTGTGTGGTGAGACTGGCACATGTCAGATTCCAATGTCTGTGACCGTGGGCTGTGTGCGGTCACCACCCAGAAACCGTACCTTGAGCTGTTGGTGCTGGGGTTCCAAGCTGGAGGGCTGGAGGAACATGCAGTGAGCTGGAGTCACCAGGTTCCCAGTCAGACCTCTTTCCATGACTGGAATTGTTCGTGTCTAGTTTCTATCCAGAGGATGATAGAGTGGGCATCTGCATATTAATGAGTTGAGATTTGGTGTTAATGTGGGTGATTACGAGCTATGTCAATAAAGGCCTCTCACCACAGCCCACCTTGTTCTTGCCCCTGTATTACTCGCTCGGTTCCTCTTGTACTCTAACTGTTCACTCCTTGTCAATCGTTTTGCCATTTTGAGCTGACTTTTATTTTCTGTTCCTGACCGACCAGCCAGCGTTTAGCAATTATCTGCTTTTTATTGAACTTCAATGTCATTTTAAACGCGGATGGTGGGTGCTCCATTTGGAAGATTTCCTTTCTCATTTTGAATGTATTTATTGTGTGTAATCTGAATTATGTCCTTCAATGCTGACCACGACTGAGTTCTCCCTGAACCTCATTTCCATGTTCACTTTCATGCTCTCAGATCTACCCTTACTTAAATTTATAACACAGGTCTTGGACCCACCCTTCTCTCCCTCACACTCTGTTTCCCCATCGGCTGTAATTTTTCCTGCTTCACATATTTCTCCAGTTACATATTTATAATCTACTATTGAATCGATATATGTCACTCTATTAGACTGTGTATTCCGAATCCGAATCACTCATTGTGTGGAACAAATATGTTCATGTCACCCTCTGCTTCTTTTGCCAATCATATTAAATCTGTGTGCTCTGATTATTGCCTTTACAGGTCTTTTGGAGCATAGAAACTGGAGGATGCCATTCAGCCCATCAAGTCTTCTCTGCCATTTAATTCAATCCTGACTGACCAGACACTTCAATGCCTTTTATAGACGATCCTCCTAACTCTTTATGTGATTGATACTCAAAGATTTATCAACCACTACTTTCGATAGACTCGTAGGCTGAGCTGCCACAGCCCTCTGTGAAAGAGCTTTCCAAAGATATTGAACAAAACAATTTCTCATCAACAGAGTCCTAAATGGCATGTTTCTTATTCTTAATCAATGCTTATTTCGAGTCTCCTTGACCAATATATTCCTGTATCTATTTTGTATATCCTGCCAAGCAATCTGTAGATTTCCCACATGACAATAACTCCGATTTCCCTGGTCCATCCATGTGTCTGAATTCCCTTCGTGCTGGAACCCGCACTGGTTAAAATGTCCTCATATCCATTGGAAAATTTCCACGTCCTTATTAAAGTGTGCTGCCTCGTACTGGTGACAGAGCAGAAAGCCCAAAGATATAAACATCAAATTCATCACTGATTGTTCTGACATAATACAAAGGTCTTCTCCAACTCCTTCACACTACCCTCTTGGTTCCAGCATAATGTAGCATTCCCCTTGGTAACTGCTGTGCCGATGGAATTGTTGAACTGACTGTTGTTCTGAATGTATTTAAGATGGTCGTTGTGATGACTCTGTATTCCCCCATATGCCCTCCCTCCACAAGCGTTCTTTCTTGATTGACTTGGCTAGTGATGATCAAGTGGTCGAATCCCTCAGTAAAACTGGTGATGTCAATCTCGATTCATTGACTTAAACAGCACTGAAGGAGGCTGGTCAACAAAGATCTGACAACACTAATGCCACTTTACATCTGTCGCTCTGGAGACCATCAAACAGAAGTGAATATTTAATGACTGATTAAGGGTTAAAATCGTTTCAACTCAATACCTTTTCAGACGGTGAGTTCCAGATGCCCACCTTGCTCTGGGGAAAAAAAAAATATTTTCTTTCCTCTTTACCCTCTGCTTCTCACGGTAAATCTATGCCTCCTGTTTATTGACCTCTTTGCTCATGGCGAAAGTGTCTTTCTATTCACCCTATCTCCAGCCCTCATGATCTTGTACACCTCGATCAGGTCCCCTCTCACTCCTTACGGCTCCAAGGTAAACAGCCCCAGCCTTTCCAATCTTTCCTCATTGCTCAGACCCTCCAGCACAGACAACATTCTGGTGAATCTCCTCTGTTTCCTCTCGAGTGCAATCACATCCTTCCTTTCATGTGGTGACCAGAACTACAGACAGGACTCCAGTTGTGGCCTAACCAATGCACAACACCACCACCCAACCCGTCCTTTTCATCTAAGCCTCTGCTAATAAAAGACAAGTATCTAAAATGCCTTCTTAACCAGGTTATCTACCTGACCTGTTACCATCAGGGATGTGTGGCTATGCATCCGAGGTCTCTCTGATCATCAGTCCTTTCCAGGGTCCTATCATTCAGAGAGTAATCCCTTGCCTTGTAAGCCCCTCCTAAAATAAAACATAGAACAATCCTGTGCAGTACAGGCTGTTCGTTCCTCGATGTTGCGCCAACTTAAAAAGTTAATCTGATGCCCAACCTACACCATTCCATTATTATCCATATGTATGTCCAATGCCCATTTAAATACCCTTGCCATGCCACGCCCCTCCTACTCTCTGAGTAAAGAAACTACCCGTGATGTCTGTCCGAAATCTATTACCCTTCAATTTAAATCTATGCCCCCTCATGTTAGCCTTTACCATCTGAGGAAAAAGGATCTCACTATCCATCATATCTAACCCTCTGATTATCTTTGACGTCTCGATCAGGTCACCTCTCAACCTTTTTCTCTGCAACGAAAACAGCCTCAAGTCCCTCAGCCTTTCCTCATAAGACCTTGCCTCCATACCAGCAACATGCAAGTAAATCTCCACTGAACCCTTTCCAAAGCTTCCCCATCCTTTCCCAGAACTCCACAAAATACTCCAGGTGGGGCCTTACCAGTTTCTTGTACAGCTGAAGCATGACCTCATGGCTCTGAAACTCAATCTCCCTCCCAATAAACTTCAACACACCATATGTCTTCTTAACAACCCTGTCAACGTGGGTTGTAACTTTCAGGGATTTATGCACCTGGACACTTAGAACTCTCTGTTCATCTACACTGCCAAGAATTTTACCATTAGCCCAGAACTCTGCATTCCTGTTACTTCTTCTGAAGTGAACTATCTCACAATTTTTTGCATTAATCTCCATTTGCCACTTCTCAGCCCAGCTCTGCATCTTATCTATGTCCCTCGGTAGCCCACAACAGGGGCTGCATGGTGGCTCAGTTGTTAGCACTGCTGCCTCACAGCGCCAGCGACCTGGTTTTGATTCCAGCCTCAGGCGAAAGTCTGTATGGAGTTTGCACATTCTTCCCATGTCTGTGTGGGTTTCCACCCACAATCCAAAGATGTGCAGCTCAGGTGAATTAGACATGCTAAATTGCACATAGTGTTAGGTACATCAGTCAGGAGTAAATGTAAGGAAATGGGTCTGGGTTGGTTATTCTTCAGAGGGTCGGTATGGACTTGTTGGGCCGAAGGGCATGTTTCCACGCTGTATGGAATCTTGTCTTTTGGCAATATCTGCAAAGCTACCGACCTCAGTGTCATCTGCAAATTTACTAACCAATCCTTCTACGCCCACATCCAGATCATTTATAAAAATGACAAACAGCAGTGGCTCCAAAACAGAAGCTAGCAGCACACTGCTGGTAACTGCGCTCCAGTATGAATATTTCCCATTTGCCACTACCCTCTGTCTTCATTCAGCTAGCCAACTTCTGATTCAAACCGCTGAATCAACTTCAGTCCTGAAATTCCATATTTTGTGCAATAGCCAACCATATGGAGCCTTATCAAAAGGCTTACTGACGTCCAATCCCTCGTAACATTTTCCAAGACCTTACCCACAACTGAATTAAGGCTCATTGGTCTATAATTACCAGGGTTGGCCCAAATCCTCTTCTTAAAGAAAGGAACAACATTTGCTATCCTCCAGTCTTATGGCAGTACTCCTGTTGACATTGATGACATAAAGGTCAACGCCAAAGGCCCTGCAATGTCCTCCCTGGCTTCCCAGAGAATCTGGGGGTAAATCCCATCCAGCCCAGGGGGCTTGGCTATTTTCAGATCTTCCAAAATGATAAAAACCTCCTCTTTGCCAACTGCAATCCTATCGAATCTAAGAGACGGTATCTCGATATTCCCACTGACATTGACCTTTTCCAATGTGAATACTGATGAAGGGAAAGTAACCCTTTTTCCAGGTTGAGTTCCTGTTGTCCCTGCTCTGCCCAGCTGCCCAGGCCATCGCTATCCTCCTGCAGGTTACAGATACCCTCCTCACTTTTTACCACCCTGCCAAGTTTCATGCCATCTGTGAACGTCTTTATCATATTCCCTGAATTTAAGTCTAAATGATTCATCGACACAACAAGCTCTGTGAAACCCCACTGGAAACAGACTTCCTGTCACAGAAACATCCCTCAACCATTCCCCTCTCCTTCCTGCCTCTCAGCCAGTTTTTGATCCAACATGCCACTTACCTGGGATCCCATTGGCTCTTACTGTCCTGACCAATCTGCATGAGGGACTTTGCCAAAAGCCTTGCTGAAGTCCATGTAGACCATGTCATATGCACTGCCCTCATCAACACGCCAGGTTACCACCTCAAAAAAATCAGCAGTTATCAAGCACAAACTTCCTGTAACAAACCCTGGGTCTGATTAATTATTCTCTCTTCAAGTGCAGATATAGTCTCCCTGCACTGTCCTTTTGGTCCCCTTTGTTGATGTATTTCTCTTGCAGCTGCAAGACTGAAAGGGAACCGAGATTGTCGAGCTTGATGTTCTGAAACCACGTTGGGAATTGGGGGCAGATGCCTTAAGCCAGTGTCTGCAGCCTGACAAGGCCACATGGGGAAATCCTTTTCCAATGCAGGGAGGCTTAGCAGGGAGACACCTCGACAGTTATGGCAATCTCTGCAGTTGCTTTTGTTCATGTACAGGGTCACAATCCTTGCATCACACACTCCCTGTGGAAATGTCCCCTCCTCCAGAAGAAACAGAGAGGTTAGTGCAGAAGCTGCAGGAGTGGGGGTTTCTGTGCTTGGTGAGGACTGGGAAAAGTGACTGGAGCTTTGTCCATGAGTGTGTGTCAATAGCTTTGCTAAAGCCCTCCACTGTTGGTTTGATTCCTAGCTCTGCCATAACAGCGAGGCTGTTAATGGTGTCCAGAGCATCCTCAGTGACAATGTTCTCCCAGTGTTATAGCTCAAGGCGAGGATCTCCCCATCTCTCCAACTATTTGTTACAGAGGGTGATGATCTCTCCTGCCTTTGTTTCAGGTCGAGCTGTTTCTTTTCCTCATGCATCTTTCACCTTTCCCATCCCTTCATCCATACATTTCCCTGTGATGGAGTAGCTGTGGATATTCCTGCTGGGTTAGAAATGTTATTATTGGATCGTTGTTCAGCATTCTCTTGGACTTGACTTCAAATGGCTCTTTCTGCATTCAGAGATTCCTCACTCAGATTTCTCTTGTAATCGATGAGAGTGGAGATCTTGGCTTCAATGACAGGCTCTATCACAGTATGTGTCACCTCAAACCAGTCTGTGATGCTTAACTGCTGCTTCTTGACTGATCAGGGTGTGGTATTATAAATGATGGTGTCTCATATAATGTTCCATTTCACTTCTGCTTTCTGAGTGGGAATGCTGCAAAGTGCCTTTCAGTCTTCTTGTGGAAGTGTTGCTATGTATTTGAGAAAGCAGTATGACTGACGTTAACATAAGGACAGTACATCTGCTTTGAATGAAAAAGAACTTCAAGGGTTTCCCGCTTACTTTGGTACAAATCAGAGAGATGTGTGCTTCAAAGTATAAAGGATTTATTTTTGATGGCTCCTCTTGAGAGTTATCTTTTGATTTTCAGGGCTACCTTTACACTCTCACTGTCTCCTTTATTAATTGATGCAGTCAACATCTTACATTACCTAATGTGTATGTTTTGCTGTGTTGGATATTTACATTTGTAAGCAGAATCCAAGGAACTTATCAATTTTATTCAGGAGTATGAACCCCCAATCAAGCCACAATGTTCTTGGAAAAGATTAATTTCCTGGATGGATGCTGTAATTAAGTTGGTACAAGAGCACAGGCATAACTTAGCAAAATATGTTTTTTTCCCCAATATAGCTGACACACACTTCATGAGACACACAAAGCTGTAATGATAAACATCCTTCTTACAGACTGGAGAAGTGACCGCTCATGGATTTCCACACATATTCACAAAATTGGAATATTTCTCCACCATATTGTTGCCACCTTTTTATTACTGAGATATGAGAAAATGAATATTTATTTCAATAAAATGTGGAGCTGGAAAGGCCCAGCAGGTCCGACAGCATCAGAGAAGCAGGCAAGTCCTGATGAAGCATCCCGACCTAAAACATCGCCTTTCCTGCTCCTCTGATGCTGTCTGACCTGCTGGGCCTTTCCAGTTCCACATTTCATCCTCTCTAACGTCAAGCATCTGCACTCCTTATTATCTCCAATAAATATTTATCTGTTTGTTAACTGATCAGATAAAAATTTCAGATGTCAAATTCAAAATAAAATAAAACAACTTATATAATGTACATGACAACAGCATCCACTGATCACTCTCCCATCGAGTATCCCCTGACCATATGTAACCTTAATCTGGAAAGACCTCATCCATTTGCAAGTAATTAATGCCCTCAATGATTTCATGTTTTCCTCATTCCTGGTCAGCTGAAATATTTTATTAACAGTTTTGAAACTAGTCTCTGCTTGCAATGATCCTCTTCTCTCTCACTTCAGACTTCACAACCTCTCGCTCCCTCAACCACCCTCTCGTAGTTTTTAACTCTTTCGCTGTCTCTCTCTTTCTCTCTCTCTCCCTCCCATTCTCTTGCAGTTTCACTCTCCCTCTTTCATTCCCATCCTTCCTCTCCCTCTACCACCCTCTCGTGGTTTTTAACTCTTTCTCTTGCTCTCCAATATCATTATCTCTGTCTCTTTCTCTTCCTCCCACTCTCTTGCAGTGTCAGTCTCTCTTTTCCATCCCCCTCCTTCCTGTCTCACTTGTCCTCTTGAGGCCTCTCCTTGTTCCCCATCCCACTGGTTTCTCAGTACCCCTCAGCACCATTGTGACAGCACCATCTCCTGGCAGTTTTCTTATGGCCTCCCCATAATTTCCCAATCCCAACATGGCCTCCTTGTCTCGTCTGGGATTACTTGGAACTTCCCTCTTGCCCCTACAACACTCCTGGACCTGTCTGCAATGACTGGCTTGGCTCCTCCCTCTGGCTGTCCCTCCCAGACCTGGTTTCCATCCACCTGCTCCAAGCCCACAACGCACCTTCCCCCAGAGAGACCTTCATTGGCAGCAATTACTGAGCTGCATAATGGACCCGCATCCAAACCCTACTCACCAATCACAAGTTGTTTATCTTTTGCATTTGTCACTGATAGGCTTATCAGTAAACCTATCAACAGCAAGCATGCAGAGAAGCAGCTTATGTTTGGAGGAGCACCTGTTTTCCATTCTCACCAGCATCTGGGGACTTTTGGAAAATTAAAACCAGCGCATCTGCTATCTCATTCAGTATTTCCTTTGAAACCTTTGGATGCATTTTGTCAGAACCTGGGATAAGTCAGTCTTTAGTTCAAATAATTTTCTGAGCAACCATTCCTCATGGATGTCATTGTTTTTAGATCATACCTTCCTTTCAAGTTTTGAAAATCACAAAAAGTCTCGTAAATTGCCAGCATTGATTTTATTAAGGTGTAACTTTACTCTCAGGTGGAATTAACATGTTCTTGTTTATCTTCCTTTCTCATAGTTAACATAGTGACAATAGTGATTCTGTCGCAGAGAAAATGTGATCTTTCTAAATGTATCACTCGCTACCTGGTGGCCATGGCAGCAGTGGACTTACTGCTCATGATCATTGATCTGATATTGAGACACATTCCAATTATTTATAAAACTGAATTTACATTTCTGAAGACCGTCCCCGTGTGTAACATCCACGCCATCCTGGTTTTTGCAGCTATAGACTGCTCTGTCTGGTTCACTGTCGCTTTCACCTTTGATCGATTTGTGGCCATTTGTTGTCAAAAGATGAAAGGCAACTATTGCACTGAGAAAACAGCAGCCGTGGTTCTGGAAACAATAACTGTGCTCAGCTGTTTAAAGAACATTTCCTGGTATTTTATGCTAACACCTTGGTATAGTCTGAGGAATAAGCCTTGGTTTTGTGTGACTAAAAGGTATGTTAGGTTATCTCCCGTCTGGGGATTGATTGAGCTTATTCACTACATTCTGACCCCAGCACTCCCATTTGTTCTGATTCTGCTGCTCAATGCTCTCACTGGGAGGTACATTTTAGTGGCCAGCAGAGCCCGCAGGAGACTCCAGTCTGACAGCAGGGGGCAGCATTCCAAACACTGACACTTGGAGAGCCGAAGGAAATCCATCATTTTAATGTTTGTTATCTCAGGGAATTTTGTCCTGTTATGGTCAATGTTTCTGGTGTATTCTGTGTGGAAACGAATGCATCGTTTGGGTTTTAAGGCTGTCGTTTTCCAATACATTTTACGAGATGTAGGATTCATTCTCCAGCTCCTGAGTAGCTGCACAAACACGTGTATATATGCCATGACCCAGACTAAGTTCAGAGAACAGCTGAAGAACATGGTCACATACCCTTTTGCTCGATTAGTGACACTTAAGAAAAGATGAGATGGATTGATGCATTCTGGGATCAAAAACTGTTTGGTTGGGGAATTGTCTGGTTAAAGGTTTTCATAATGAAGCATGTATCAGGCCACCAGGAATGGTCAGTTTTACATTTTATTCATCAAATTTCCCATGTAACACAAGCAGTCGGTCTGTACCAGTTCCAACTGCCTGGTCTTATGAAGGTGTAAAGGGTACATTGAACATTACAGTGCAGTACAGGCCCTTCGGCCCTCAATGTTGCTCCACCCTGTCATACTAATCTGAAGCCCCTCCCACCCACACTATTCCATGTACGTCCATTTGCCTGTCCAATGACGACTCAGATGCACTGAAACTTGGTGAATCTACTACCGATACAGGCAAAGCATTCCATACCCTTACTACTCTCTGAGTGAAGAAACTACCTCTGACATCTGTCTTACACCTATCTCCCCTCACTTTAAAGTTCTGTCCCCTCATGTTTGCCGTCCCTATACTTGGAAAAAGGCTCTCCCTGTCCACCCTATCTAACCCTCTGATTATCTTGTCTGTCTCTATTAAGTCACCTCTCAACCTTCTTCTCTCTAACGAGAAAAGCCTCAAGGCCCTCAGCCTTTCCTCCATACCAGGCAACATCCTAGTAAATCTCCTCTGCACTCTTTCCAAAGTTTCCACATCCTTCTCATAAAGCGGTGACCAGAACTGTACACAATACTCCAAGTGTGGCCGTACCAGAGCTTTGTACAGCTGCAGCATAACCTCCTGGTTCCGGAACTCAATCCCGCTTATTAATAAAGGCCAAAACACTGTATGTCTTCTTAACAACCCTGTCAATCTGGGAGGCAACTTTCAGGGATCTGTGTACATGGACACCGAGATCTCTCTGCTCATCTGCACTCCCAAGAACCCTACCATTAGCCCAGGACTTTGCATTCTGATTACTCCGGCCAAAGTGTATCACCTCACACTTGTCCACATTAAACTCCATTTGCCACCTCTCAGTCCAGCTCTGCATCCTATCTATGTCCCTCTGCAACCTACTACATCCTTTTACACTATCCACAACTCCACCAACCTTAGTGTCTTCCACAAATTTACTAACCCACCCTTCTCAGCCCTCATCCAGGTCATTTATAAAATTGGTGAACAGCAATGGACCCAACACCAACCCTTGCGGTACGCTACTAGTAACTGGACACCAAGCTGAACATGTTCCATCAACTACAACCCTCTGTTTTCTTTCAGCAAGCCAATTACTGTTCCAAACTGCTATGTCTCCCACAATCACATTCCTCCTCATTTTGTATAATAGCCTACTGTGGGGAACCTTATCGAATGCCTTGCTGAAGTCCATATACACGACATCAACCGGTTTACTCTCATCTACCTGTTTGGTCACTTTGTCAAAAAACTCAATAAGATTCGTTAGGCACGACCTACCCTTCACAAAACCGTGCTGACTGTCCCTGATCAGATTATTCTTTTCTAGATGGTTATAAATCCTATCTCTTATCACTTTTTCCAACACTTTATCAACAACTGAAGTGAGACTCACTGGTTTGTAATGACCAGGGTTGTCTCTACTACCCTTTTTGAACAAGGGAACCACATTTGCTATCCTCCAGTCCTCAGGCACTATTCCTGTAGACAATGATGATTTGAAGATTAATGCCAAAGGCTCGGCAATCTCTTCCCTTGCTTCCCTGAGGATCCTAGGATAGATCCCATCTGGCCCAGGGGACCTGTCTATTTTCACACTCTGCAGTATTTCTAATACCTCTTCCTTGTGAACCTCAATCTCTTCTCATCTAGATGCAAGTATCTCTGCATCTTCCTCACCAACATTTTCATTTTCTATAGTGAACACTGTCGAAAAATATTTATTTCGTGCTTCCCCTATCTCCTCTGACTCCACACACAACTTCCCACTATTATCCTTGATTGGCCCTAATTTAAGTCTCGTCATTCTTTTATTCCTGACATACCTATGGAAAGTCTGAGTGTTAACCCTGATCCTGTCCGCCAACAACTTCTCATGTCCCCTCCTGGCTCTTCTGAGCTCCCTTTTTAGGTCTTTCCTGACTTCCTTGTAACCCTCAAGCGCCCTAACTGAGTTTTCACATTTTGTCCTAACATAAGCTTTCTTCTTCTCCTTGACCAGGGATTCCACTTCCTTAGTAAACCACAGCTCACGCGTTCTATATCTTCCTCCCTGCCTGACAGGTACATACTTATCTAGGACACACAGGAGCTTTTCCTTGAATAAGCTCCACATTTTTAATGTGCCCATCCCCTGCAGTTTCCTTCCCCACTTTACGCTTCCCAAATCTTTCCTAATTGCATCATAATTTCCCTTCCCCCAGCTGTAACTCTTGCTCGGTGGTGTACACCTATCCCTTTCCATCAGTAAAGTAAACCTGATAGAATTGTGATCACTGTCTCCAAAGTGCTCACCCACTTCCAAATCCAACAGCTGGCCAGACTTGTTACCCAGTACTAAATCTAAAGTGGCTTCGCCCCTTGTAGGCCTGTCTACATACTGTGTCAGGAAGCCCTCCTGCACACACTGGACAAAAACTGACCCATCTGTAGTACTCATACTGTAGTGATCACAGTCAATATTTGGATAGTTGAAGTCCCCCAAGACAACGACCCTGCCTCTCTCACTCCTTTCCTCTACATCTCTGGGACTATTCGGAGGCCTATAGAAAACTCCCAGCATGGTGACTTCTCCTTTCCTGTTCCTAACCTCAGCCCATACTACCTCAGTTAATGAGTCCCCAAACATCCTTTCCACAACTGTAATATTGTCCCTGATCAACAATGCCACACCGCCCCCTCTTTTGACATCTTCTCTGTTCTTACTGAAACATCTGAATCCTGGAACCTGCAACAGCCATTCCTGTCCCTGCTCTATCCATGTCTCCGTAATGGCCACAACATCGAAGTCCCAGGTACCCACGCTGCCAGTTCACCCACTTTATTTCGGACGCTCCTCACATGGAAGTACACACACTTCAAACCAGGTTCTCGCTTGTCAGTGTCAGATACTTCACTTGGGAACTCCCTACTCTCATTCTCTTCTGTACCTGTCCTACAGTTTTGGTTCCCATCCCCCTGCTGTATTAGTTTAAATCCACATTAATAGCTTTAGCGGATTTCCCCCCCAGGATATTGGTACCCCTCTGGTTTAGATGAAGACCATCCTGCTTGTAGAGGTCCCACCTACCCCAGAAAGAGCTCCAATTATCCAAAAACCCGAAACCCTCCCTTCTGCACCATCCCTGTAGCCACGTGTTCAACCCCTTTCTCTCCCTATTCCTCACCTCACTGGCACATGGCACGGGCAGCAAACCAGAGAAAACAACTCTGTTTGTCCGAGCTCTAAGCTTCCATCCTAGCTCCCTGAATTTCTGCCTCAAGTCCCCATCTCTCTTCCGACCTATGTCACTGGTGCCAATGTGGACCATGACTTGGGGCTGCTCTCCCTCCCCCCGAAGAATCCCAAAAACACGATCAGAGGCTGTATCTTGAAGAGAGTTA
Source organism: Chiloscyllium plagiosum (assembly GCF_037043375.1). NCBI lineage: Eukaryota > Metazoa > Chordata > Chondrichthyes > Orectolobiformes > Hemiscylliidae > Chiloscyllium > Chiloscyllium plagiosum. The sequence goes on from NW_028270150.1 coordinate 98,978,445, forward strand.
ATTGCTAGCAGAACTACCTAATACAGCACCAAGGTACCTTTATAGCATTGGGTCAAACTTCTAGATTAGTTAGGTTACCTGGAGATGACAAAACAAATTCAAATTTGGCCAATCCTTTGAAATCATGCCCCAAAATACCAATCTCCAATCAAGTTTGCTTTAGCGTTTTGACAATATTAGCACAAATGAAATGATCCAATGCTTCAGAATATTAAACCTGAAAAAAAAGTGAACATTTGGAGGAGAACTGCCAAGCCACCAACATACGCAGACTGCCCGGAGAATAACTCTCTTAAAGGTACATTACCCTTACTATCTTCATAACACCTCCCCACTGAAGAAAACAAATGAAAAAGTGTTTTATTTTCCTATTCTTTAAACCAATTACCTTAACGTTAATCAAAGTTCACCCTAACTTCCTCCTGAGGTTTGGTTGCTGTTTTGATAACAATTCAACTGTGACCAACCAATTTAGACCAAACACTCAGCCCTTCAAAGCCAATCGAATTTCAAATCTGATGATATTGACAGCCTGAAACCAATCCAACGATAGGAATTTCAGGTGGGATCCAGGGGGTAAAAACGATTGTTTTTGAACATCGAGGAGAAAGTGAATCAACAGCATTGAACAGCTCTGAAAGAAATCTCAGAACGCACCCATTATTAAAGGTACAAAGGAATTTTATACAAAGATACTCACAGTCAAAACAGCTCAGGGGGAAACAGCAGGATTAAAAGGATGGAAGTAAACAGCACATTCAGAAGAGCAGAAGGAAAGCAGCATACGCTACTGTATGGACTTTGAGAGATGGAATTAATTTAATGTTTCGTAATTGTGTTATTGAAGCAGCATTTTAATTGGATTGGGGTCAGATAGGGAAAAGGAGATTGGGTTTGTTCATCGTTTTAATTTAGTGTTCACTACTGAGTTAGAAGAATGAATGGTAATGTTTTTCTTTACAGAGTGGAAATCAGGGGGTTTCTTTCACTCAGATGTGGTGAAAGAGGCAAAGCTGGTGGGATTAGTGGAAGTAGTAAAGGGAACTTCAATAGAGGTCAAGGAGCTGCAGGAGAGTGCACAGAATACGCAGGGACTACGTGTTGAGTTAGTGCCTGATCTCAATGAAGTCTTCACCTCTGTGGGTAACGTTTACTCAGGAAGAACTGGGGGAGTACGGAAAGAAGTTGCAATTTCAAGAGATACAGGATCTGCTGAGTGTCTAATACTCAGAGATGAAAGTATTTGCACTCCTTCTGAACAGTTTTCTACAAGAGTGGTAATTCGTGGAATCAATGGACTGAAAATTTGCATTCCTCTGTGTAAGATCAGGTTGGAGGGCCAAATCAAGTTTGGGGAAGTGATAGCAAGCGTTACTGACAGATTGTTACTTCCAGGAATACAGTTTGTTCTTGGAAATAACCTAGTAGGATCCAAGGTGGGAGTGATACCCCTTGTGTGCAGAAGCTGAAGGAGGACCAGGGAACTGAGGTCTTTAAAAAATATATCTTGGATATTTTTCCAGACTGTGGAATAAAAAAGATAAGTTACAGTAAGAAGGAAGCACTAAAGAGAAAGATGAAGGAGTTGAGGTTCAGTTGGCTGACACCCTGTTTGATGTAATGGCGCAGGGAAACCCTGAACAGACAGAGGGTCAGGCAGAGGTGTTTAATCCTGAAAGAATAATGAAAGATGTCACGATAAAATATTTATATCATGATGCATACTCAGTAATGGAATCAGAATGTATTCCTGAGGGTTATTCTCTTAAGGAGAGAATCCAAAGGCGAAAATGGAGACCATGGCAGGTTAGTGCAGCGGAGTAGTGGGGAAGTGCACCAGATTGCGTTGCCAGTTGCATAGAGACAGGAAGTGCTTTGGCTAGCACATGAATTACTTGTAGGAGGTCACCTAGGTGTGAGGAAGATTCAGGCTAAGATACAAAACCATGTCTGTTGGCCTGGACAGCATAAGCATGTGGTTCAAGTTTGTTGTACATGTCATACATACCAAATGGTAGTTAAGCCATGGGCAGTAATAAGCCCAGCCCCTTTGTTAATAATTCCCACATTAGAAAAGCCTTTCTCAAGGGTTATGATTGATTGTGTAGGTCCCCTCCCTAAAATTAAAAGTGGGAACCAATATTTGCTAACCAAAATGGATGTGTCTGCCAGCTTTCTGGAGGCAATTCCATTATGGAGTGTTAAGGTTAAAAGGATGGTGAAGGAGTTGGTAGCTTTCTTTACCTGGTATGGGCTATCCAGGGAGATTCACTCAGACCAAGGGTCTAACATTACTGCTAAACTATTTGTGGAAGTCAGGGATAGTTTGGCACACAGCACTTTAAATCAAGTGTAGACCATCCTGCATCCCAGGGAGCATTGGAAAGGTAGCATCAGACCCTGAAGCCCATGTTAAGAGCTTACAACCAGGATTACCTGAATGATTGGACTAAAGGTATCCCATTCCTTTTGTTTGCCATTCGAGATGCCCAAATGAATCAACTCAGTCTTGATGCAGGAAAATGAAGATGGAATTGAACAGCCAATTGGCTATTTTTCAAAAAAAACTCAATATCCAACACAGAGAATGTTCCACCATTGAGAAAGATTTATTGAGTTTGAATTTACAACATTTTAATATTTTTGTGACGAATAATATTTCAGAGATGGTTGTGTATAAGGATCACAACTTTCTCACATTTTTGGAAAGATTTAAAAGATAAAAATATGAGACTATTTCATTAGAGTCTTATGTCACAGACTTTTAGTTAATAAATGATACATGTTGCGGCTCATACAATGTTATTGCAGACGTGTTATCACAGAATTAAAAGAAAATGGAAAGATAAGGTTGGACTACATCAATTCCAATGTTATATAAATGTGCAGAATTAGTATGAGGGGAATGATTTATATTAATTGCATATGTATTTAATAATAATAGCTTTAAGATACAGAAACAAAAATGAAGCCATCATTTCATTATGATAGTTCATTCTTTCTTGGCGGGGGCGGGCAGGAAGGTGTTACAATGAAAATGGTCATTTTAAGATAGAAAGTGTTTTCTGCATTTCGATCACAGCCACCGTTGCCAGTATAGAGAACAGCTGGGAGATGGACTGTTCCAGAATAGATCCATATAATAGTTGGCTATTCAACCGATACCTGAGTTTTTGTTGCTGTTTTGTCAACAATTCAAATGCAACCATTAATTTTACTTGTGCCCAGGATACCAAAACCAAACTGAATTTGAATTTATTGTATTGACAACATTGTACCAATGAGAGGGTACAATGTTGGGGAGTATAAAATACAAAGGGAGTTTGAAAATTGGTCAGAGGAACAGCCATAGAGTCAAAGAGCAAGTGACATCTGAAGAAAAAAGACATTGCTCTCAATGAAATCTCAGAAGGGAATATCTATTAAAAGTTCCTTTTCCTGTAAAAGCAGTTAGAAGTAAGAAGACGGCCCAGGGAGAAGACCACAGAATTGGAAGACTGGAAGGGAAACAGCTTACGGGACTGCATGGCCTTTGAGAGATTATATTAATGTAAAGTTTAATCATTTTGTTAATGGAAAAGCATAAAGTTCAGGTCAGCTAAGAGATACCGGTTAGTTCGGGGAAAGAGTATTCAATTTGTTCATAGTTTTGGTTAGTACTCACTATTAAAGTAAAACAAATTGTGATTTTGTGTGTTAGTTGTGACTTTTCTTAGATAAAGTAAATTGAAATTGAAGGTGGAGATGAATACGATGATATGCAGGATCCAGCTCCATGAGAACTTTCCACTTCTCTTTTGACTTCTTTCCTGAGGGAAGTTGGAAAGCAGTTTGCAGCTTATTCAGGTTCCATCTTTTTTTTTAGATTAGATTACTTAGATTAGATTACTTACAGTGTGGAAACAGGCCCTTCGGCCCAACCAGTCCACACCGACCCGCCGAAGCGCACCCACCCATACCCATACCCCTACATTTACCCCTGCATCTAACACTACGGGCAATTTAGCATGGCCAATTCACCTAACCTGCACATTTTTGGATTGTGGGAGGAAACCGGAGCACCCGGAGGAAACCCACGCAGACACGGGGAGAATGTGCAAACTCCACACAGTCAGTCGCCTGAGGCGGGAACTGAACCCGGGTCTCTGGCGTTGTGAGGCAGCAGTGCTAACCACTGTGCCACCGTGCCGCCCACTGGGGCTGTGACACAGCAACATTGACAGGAACATGACTCAGCCAGAACAGAACTGCAAACAGGTTGGGATATAAAAAGAGGAGATGTAGCAATATTGGTCAGACAGTAACGTAGCCCCTGAATTATATACACTTCCTGAATTCGAATCTGTATGGTTGAAGGTCAGAAACAGGAAGGAAGCAGTGACCTTGTTGGGTGTTTATTGTGGAGCCCCAAGTAGTGGGCAGGAAGTAGAAGAGAGCATTTCTAGGCAGATTATGGAAATTTGCAGGAGAAGAAGTGTTGTGATAAACGGTGATTTCAATAACTGAGGTAGACTGGGTAAAAGATAGAACATAGAAAAGTGCAGCACAGAACAGGCCCTTAGGCCTATGATGTTGTACCGAGGATTAATCCTAGTGTAAAATAAAATAACCTTACCTATGTATCCTTCAACTCACTGCCATCCGTGTGCATGTCCAGCAAGCACTTGAATGTCCCTAACGACTCCACTTCCACCACCATCGCTGGCAACGCATTCCATGCATTCACAACTCTCTGTGTAAAGAACATACCTCTGACGTCCTCTCTATACCTTCCTCCTAATATCTTAAAACTATGACTCCTCGTCCAAGTCAATCCTGTCCTGGGGAAAAGTCTCTGGCTATTGACTCTATCCAAGCCTCCCATTAACTTGTAAACCTTGATCAGGTCAGCTCTCTTCCTCATTCTCTCCAGAGAGAAAAGTCCAAGCTTCGTCAACCTCTCTTCATAAAGGATGACGATGAAAGAAAACATTTAGTCCAGAAGTAGATGGCTGTGCTTCATTGTCCTCAGAGTGTTGCTTGGGTTTTGGCTTAAAATAAACATCTAGGTTTCGCTGCTTTGGCATCTTTCTTCTTTGATGAAGTTTATGCCATGAACCGCTATCCTGCTGTGTTCTGCATCGTAGTCATTGTCTTCCCTAAGCTGCACTGTTTCTCAACTTCCCTCAGGATGGAAGACAAAAGGGAAGTGGAACATTCTCATGGGGCTGGATCCTGGTCTTCATCGCCTTCATCTCCAGCTTGAACTTCCCCTGCAGCAACAAGTCATAGAGTCATAAAGGCATAGAGACTGAAACAGCACAGAAACAGATTCTTTGGTTCAATGCGTCCGTGCTGACCAGATATACTAACCTAATCTAATCCCATTTGCCAGCACTTGGCCTGTATCCCTCTACCCTTCCTATTCATTTGTCCATCCAGATGTCTTATAAATGTTGTAATTGTATCAGCCTCCATCACTTCCTCTGGCAGCTCATTCCACACGCGCACCACCCCCATGTCAAAAGGTTGCCCCTTACGTTCCTTTTAAGTCTTTGCCCTCTCACCCTTAACCAATGCCCTCTCGTTCTGTACTCCCCCAGCCCAGGTAAAAGACCTTGTATATTTATCCCATCCATGTTCCTCAACTCTGACATTCCAGGGAAAACAGTCCCAGCTTATTCTGCCCCGCCCTCTAGTTCAAATCCTCCAACCTTAGTGTCACAAAACTGGTGCTTTTTCTAAAAGCTGTTCCTTTTCTCAAGGATACTGTGTCATTGATTTTCTCAGAGGGGTGTAAAACAGTCCGAGCTCTGAATTGGCTGTGTTATTCCAGAGATTATAAGAGTTTTGGGAGGCCATTTGTTTAATACGTAAACATATGAGACTTTAGGCCACAGCTTTCATGTTTACGAAGTAACCTGCGTAATGAAATGGGAGTGGTCAGTCCTAAAATCTGAAGTGTTTTTCGAGTCAGTTTTGCAGAGGCCTGGGTGGAAACAGGCTGCTCGACTCTCTCTCTCTCCTTCTGCCCTCTAACTTCGACCTGTCAGCCTTTGTTTCATTTTTACTCTGTGTTCAAAGGGGTTTGTTTCTGCTTTGCACCGTAATTTTAATTTTTTTTTTCTTTTTTAAAACCTGATAGTCAACGTCGCTAATATACCCCAGATAATTTTCACTGTGCACTTACATAAACAAATTGCAAAGTTACGGTCTGGGCTACCAGCTTAAGAATGTTGTGAGTGGCCTGGCCTAGTCCTTAACACATGGTAACATCCTCGGAAATCTTTTCTGATCCTTTCACGTTTCACAACATCCTTCCGATAGGAAGAAGACCAGAACTGCACACAGTATTCCAAAAGTGGCCTAACCAATGTCATGTACAGCCACAACATGACCTCCCAACTCCTGTACTCAATGCTCTGACCAGTAAAGGAAAGCATACCAAACACCTTTTCCGCTATCCAATGTACCTGCGACTCTCAAGGAACTATGAACCTGAACGCCAAGTCCCCTTTGTTCAGCAACACAGTCCAGGACCTTACCATGAAGTGTATAATTCATACACAGGTTTGTTTTCCCAAAATGCAGCACCTCACATGTATCTAAGTTAAACTCCATCTGCCACTCCTCAGTCCATTGGCCCATCTGATCAAGATCCCATTTGGCTCTGAGGTAACCTTCTTTGTTGTCCACTACACCTCCAATTTTGATGTCATCTGCATACTTATTAACTATACCTCCTCGGTTTACATCCAAATCATGTATATAAATCACAAAAGACAGCTGTCCCAACACATCATTGGTCATAGGTCTCCAGTCTGAAAAGCAACCCTCCACCACCACCCTCTTCTTCTACCTTTGAGCCAGTCCTACATCCAAATGGCTGGTTCTCCCTGTATTCCATAAGATCTAACCTTGATAACCAATCTCTAATAAGGAGCCTTGTCGAATGCTTCACTGAAGTCCATATAGATCACGTCCACTACTCTGCCCTCTTTGTTACTTCTTCAAAACCTCAATCAATTTCATGAGACATGGTTTCCCATGCACAAAGCCATGCTGACTATCTCTAATCAGTCCTTGCCTTTCTGAATACATGTAAATTCTGTCCCTCAAGATACCCTCCAACAACTTTCCCAATGTCGGGCTCATCGGTCTATAGTTCCCTGAATTCTCCTTACCACCTTTCTTAAGTAGTGGCACCACATTAGCCAACCTCCAGTCTTCCACCACCTCACCTGTGACTATCGATGATAATAATATCTCAGCAAGGGGCCTTCCCTAATTTCCCACAGAGTTCTAAGGTACACCTGATCAGGTCCTGGGGATTTATCCACTTTTTTTGCATTTCAAGACATCCAGTACTTACTCCTCTGTAATATGGACATTTTTCAAGATATCACCATCTATTTCCCCACATTCCATGTCTTCCATGGTCTTCTGCGCGGTAAACCCTGGTGCAAAATACTCTTTTAGTATCTCACCCTGTCTCCTGCGACTCCACACATAGGCTGCCTTGCTGATTTTTGAGGAGCCCTGTTCTCTCCTTAGTTACCCTTTTGTCTTTAACACATTCATAAAAACCCTTTGGATTCTCCTTTACCCTATTTGCCAAAGCTATCTCATGTCCCCTTTTTGCCCATCTGAATTCCCTCTGAATTATACTCCTGCTGCCTTTATACTCTTCCAAGGATTCATTCGATCTCTTCCAGTCTATAAATCCGCTGTGGAGAAGTCTTCACAATGGGATTCACAGAGCTCCTCGACATCCTCTGCCTCCACCTCTTCAAATCCAACTTGCTTTGTCAGAGCGACACAATACCCATTGATTGTTGAAGCCCCTCTGATGGTTCAATGCCTTTAAAATCATGGAGTAAATCTGGGGGAAGCTTCTACCAAAGTGCATGCAGGCAGTGCTTACTGACATCACCCCAGACCTCCACCATGGTGTCAATAGCATTCTTAATGTTAAAGCTCCTCCAAAGGTGTCCCTAATACTGGCCATGAGGGACGAACTGTATACTGTCCTCATGATCCCCCTCAGTAGCTGCAATCAGCTTCCAGAATGCGTGCCTTATCTAATAAGCTTTAAAAGCTGCTATTGCATCCTGGCCCATGGGTTGAATGAGAGAGGTTGTGTTCGGAGGTAGGAATAAAACATTGATGTTTTCAGAAAGCTCACCGGTGGTGGGAGGGTGGCTTGGTGCATTGTCCAGAATGAGGAGAACCTTGAAATCCAAATCCCTTCCCCTGCAATCGTTTCTAAACTTCACCCTCAAAGACATCAACAATACGGAAAGAGAAAATGTGCCCCGGCATCCAACCACTTTTGCTTGATCTGAAGTAAACATCAAGACTGGATTTAAGGGAACCGGGGATGGAATCGCCTGATAGCCAAAAGGTGTTCGCCTTTTTAAAAAAATCATTCCCCAATTCACCAATCACGTTGCAGCCAAGTTATGTTGGTGAAACGTGCGATGTAACAGAATTACCTGTGTCTAAAGCAGTTGTACCCTGGATGACTGAGGATATTAATAAGAAAATAAGGAAGATCAATGGAGCATATGAGGAGAAAGTGAGGTCTGCAGATGCTGGAGATCAAAGTTGAAACTTTATTGCTGGAACAGCACAGCAGGTCAGGCAGCATCCAGGGAACAGGAGATTCAACGTTTCGAGCACAGGCCCTTCTTCAGGAATGAGCAGAGAGTGTTCAGCAGGAGAAGATAAAAGGTAGGGAGGAGGGACTTGGAGGAGGGGCGTTGGAAATGTGATAGGTGGAAAGAGGTCAAGGTGAGGGTGATAGGTCAGAGTCGGATGGAGGCGGAGAGGTCAAGAAGAAGACTGCAGGTCAGGAAGGCGGTGCCGGGCTGGAGGGATTCGGCTGAGACAAGGTGGGGGGAGGGGGGATGAAGAAACTGGTGAAGTCCAAGTTCATCCCCTGTGGTTGGAGGGTTCCCAGTCGGAAGATAAGACGCTCCTCCTCCGACCGTCGCGTTGTTGTGGTTTGGCGGTGGCTGAGTCCAATGACCTGCATATCCTCGGTGGAGTGGGAGGGGGAATTGAAATGCTGTGTTACAGGGTGGTTGGGTTGGTTCATCCGGGTGGCCCAGAGGTGCTCTCTGAATCGCTCCGAAAGTAGGCGGCCTGTCTCCCCAATATAGAGGAGGCCACACCGGCTGCAGCGGATGCAGTAGATGATGTGGGTGGAGGTGCAGGTGAATCTGTGGCGGATATGGAAGTTTCCTTTGGGGCCTTGGAGAGAAGTGAGGGGGGAGGTGTGGGCGCAAGTGTTGCACCTCCTGCGGTTGCAAGGGAAGGTGCTGGGAGTGGAGGTTGGGTCGGTGGGGGGTGTGGATCTGACAAGGGAGTCGCGGAGGGAGTGGTCTCTACGGAAAGCTGATAGGGGAGGGGAGGGAAATATATCCTTGGTGCTGGGGTCTGTTTGGAGGTGGCGGAAGTGACGGCGGATGATGCGCTGTACATGGAGATTGGTGGGGTGGTAGGTGAGGACCAGTGGGGTTCTGTCCTGGTGGCGGTTGGAGGGGCGGGGCTCAAGGGCGGAGGAGCGGGAAGTAGAGGAGATGCGGTGGAGGGCACCGTCGACCACGTCGGGGGGGAAATTGCGGTCCTTGAAGAAGGAGGCCATCTGTGTTGTACGTATTTTGAACTGGTCCTCCTGGGAGCAGATGCGGCGGAGACGAAGGAATTGGGAGAATGGGATGGCGTTTTTACAGGGGGCAGGATGGGAGGAGGTGTAGTCCAGGTAGCTGTGGGAGTCGGTTGGTTTGTAGTAGATGTCCGTGTTGATTCGGTCGCCTGAGATAGAAACAGAAAGGTCTAGGAAGGGGAGGGAGGAGTCCGAGACTGTCCAGGTGAATTTGAGGTCGGGGTGGAAGGTGTTAGTGTAGTGGATGAACTGTTCAACCTCCTCGTGGGAGCACGAGGTAGCGCCGATATAGCCATGGGCACCTGCATGGGCCCCAGCTATGCCTGCCTCTTCGTAGGGTATGTGGAACAATCCATCTTCCGCAACTACACTGGCCCCACCCCCCATCTTTTCCTTCGCTACATTGATGACTGTATCGGCTACCTGGTGGCCATGGCAGCAGTGAACTTACTGCTCATGATCATTGATCTGATATTGAGACACATTCCAATTATTTATAAAACTGAATTGACATTTCTGAAGACCGTCCCCGTGTGTAACATCCACGCCATCCTGGTTTTTACAGCTATGGACTGCTCTGTCTGGTTCACTGTCGCTTTCACCTTTGATCGATTTGTGGCCATTTGTTGTCAAAAGATGAAAGGCTACAATTGCACTGAGAAAACAGCAGCCATGGGTCTGGGAACAATAACTGTGCTCAGCTGTTTAATGATCATTTCCTGGTATTTAATGATAACACCTTGTATAAGCTGAGGTATAAGCAGTGTCAGCCCTGGTTTTGTTTGGCAAATGAATATGTTATGTTGTCTCCAGTCTGGGGATCGATTGAGCTGATCCACTACATTCTGACCCCAGCACTCCCATTTGTTCTGATTCTGCTGCTCAATACTCTCACTGGGAGGTACATTTTAGTGGCCAGCAGAGCCCGCAGGAGACAAACGTTGGCCCCTATAGACACTGTGCATCACTCCTTATATTGAATAAGAGTCATATAAAATGGAAACAGACCCTTCAGTCTAACTCATCCACGCCAACCATCTTCCCAAGCTAAACTATTCCCACCTGCCCGCACTTGGCTCATATCCCTCCAAACCTTTCATATTCATGTACATATCGGAGTGTCTTTTAACCCTTGTAACGGTACCTCCACCCACTGCTGTCTCTGGCAGTTCATTCCACACATGAACCACGCTCTGTGTAAAAAAGTTACCCCTCATGTCCTTTTGAAATCTTTCTCCTCACACCTTAAAAGGATGCCCCCTAATTTTGATCTCCCCCCAAGAAAAGTCCATTGTCATTCACCTTGTCTAGGTCCCTCATGATTTTATAAACCTCAGTAACGTCACGCATCAACCTCCTGTGCTCCAGTGAAGAAAGGTCTCCGTCTCTCCAGTCTACTTTGATATCTCAAACACTCCATTCCCGGCAACACCCTGGTAAATCATTACTGAACCCTCTCCAGTTTAACAATATCCTTCCTGCAACAAGGCAACAGGAACTGCACACAGTCCTCCAGAAGGGACCTCACCAACATCCTGTACACAATCAATATAACGTCCCACACTCAGCAGCAGATATCCCTGTGCAAAGATCCTGAACTGCACTTAAAATAATCCAGCAAATATCTCTATAATTGTCAACACGGATGAAACTTTACGTGATTACAGTGCATAACAAAAAGCAAAATTATGATATAAAATGGCGACAGCAAATGTTACTGAAATCATTGCAGCAAATATTGTTTAACATGCTCACAACAAAGAACATTTAAACTGCTCATTCTGTGTAATATTTAAAAGACAGGATGACAGTCACTGATGTGACCCCATTTGAAATCGCTCCTTCCTTCTCAGAGGCAATTCAGCATCAGCAGCAAATGCTGACTTTCCCGATGATACCCACATTGTGTGAATGAATGTGTAAACATTCTTGAAGAATTGACACAGATAAAAACTGATATAAGGCATCATAGTGATATTCAGCTTCATGTTTTAAACTTCGTGTACCACAAATAATAACTGATAAAATAAGAGCAAGTACTTGGTGAAATATTATTTGATAGTCATTTGATATTACAGAACTTGAGCATTGCTGGAAAAGACATTTTGTCAGAGCTTATGTTTTACACACATTCGGATAATTTGCAAGGATACAGTTGAACAGGAACATTTATACTCTACAAGGGAAGAGTGCTGATTGCTTGGCAAGTAGACTCGAATGGAGACATTGCTGTCAAAATGCACCAATCACTGATGATTGATCGTTGACCCCCGGGGTTTGTTTAAATTTTAAACCAAGTAGTTTGACTCTGATTAATTACAGCATTGCTCTATCAATAAAGAGACTGGGAATGGCTGTGTGCTTTTTGCTGAATTCGAACAGAGTTAATGAATGTTTCTACTCTTTTCATCTGCAAAGAACAGGTTTCTGTGTATTCAACTTTGTATCTTCCAGTATGCACAAGTATCTGATACTGTGAGCCCAATTGACAATCCTAACTTACATATAAACATATGAAATTGGAGCAAATATAGACTATTTGGCTCCTCAAGTCTATCTGTGTGCGTATGTGCAATGTTAAGTCCCACTAATGTCCCACCAAACTTCTAACTTAACATCAATGTATCTGTTTTATGGGATGGTGTTCAGTTAAAAAAAAGATAAGCACTGCAGACGCTGGAAATCAGAAACAAAAGCAGAAATGGCTGGAAAAAACTCAGCAGGTCTGGCTGCATCTGTGGGGTGAAAACAGAATCATCGTTTTGGGTGAATGACCATTCTTAAAAACTGATTGCTGATGACAAAAGGTTGATATTTATGCTGAAGGTGGGCTGGGTAGGGAGCTGTGATAGGGCCCATGGAGGGAGAGAGAGAGAGAGAGAGAGAGAGAGAGAGAGAGAGACAGAGAGAGAAAGCAATCAAAGCTCTGTTAAAAGTCAGTCTGGGAGAGTGGATAGCTGCTAATGGGGATCATGACAGGCTGACACTGGGTTGCATGTGGTCGTATCCTGTTGGGAAGCGATGCCAAAGAGGATCAGCCAAAGACTGCTCCAAACCTTGCTTTCGTGTGGGCCAGTCACCCATTTACCCAGCTCAGTTTGGAGGCAATGTCAATGATACTCCGGCTTCCCCAGTGAGATACAACATTTTCATACTTTTCATGTTGCAATAATTACAAGCAACGCTGATGTCAGTGTTCCTTCCCCCTTAATCTATACTTCCAATCCTGTGAAACACCTGATCAATGATGGACATCTCAATGGACAGCCTTAGGTTCACAAGATCTCAAGATATTTACCGGACATCGTTATCATCAGGCTTTGGATTCTCACATCATACCCCATTGATCTACATTCCAAAGTTAACGGTTATAGTCTTTCTCAGACATGTCCCAGACTTGCATATCTCAAAGGGCGCCTCGAGTTCTGTTATTTATTGTAGTCATTGACATCCTTATTAAGTTCTGTTCCTCATCTTGTATTTCCCCCGAGCTTCACCACCAGAGATACAAAGAAATGTTAGTTCCTACTAATTGCTGTAAGATTCATAATCTTAGTTCTAGTATACATTTAGTTAGATGTGAAGTTGTATGTTCTCACCTGTTGCTAGAATTCCTTCGCTAATACATGTTGAGCAGTTTCTTTCTCTCCATGTTATCATTGCCTATCACTTAAGCACCTTTTAAATTCTGCTATACAGTTTACTAACCTGATTACTTGACAAACAAAAGGATATTATTTCTTATTAATTGTTCTAAAGGTTGTGCTATCATTTCCAATAAAGTTATTTGGTGAAACGTAGTGCTGGAATTCTTTCGCCATTGGGTTGTGAGCAGTTTCTGACCCATTTGATCTTGGATGGTCCAAGAAACATGGCCCCTCTCTCTTACAGCGGCACTATAGCTCATTCTAGTCACATCCTGTCATCTGGGAAGGAAGTTACTGCCCCTACTCTAAATATTTCAACTCTAACTCTTTTACCTAAGAAGGCAACATTTATGTCATTAATAAGACGACAAACTCAATCACACTCCATCAATGTGGGGTCATGTTTTTCTTTCTTATGTTTGTGAAAATCTTCAAGCTCTCTCTTACAGATATCTGCAGTTGTTATGTTTCCAGAACTCCCTGCAAGTTAATTTGTAAGATTCTTTGTTTAGCACAGACCCTGTTACCTTGGGTTATCTCTGTGCTATGCTATGACCTCACTTTAATGATGGACCAGGCAAGCTAACTATGCTATTGCAGCCATAATTATAACGACGGACAGACATTTTGTGCCATCTCTGACAATGGGATGCCTGAACAAAAATACAGCCCATGTGATGACAGAGCCCAATGTGTTGGGTGTTTGGATAAGGACATTGGAGAAAATGCTCAAGTCCGAAAGTTGTTGAACTCAATACAGAGTCCAGAAATCTGCAGGGTCCCCAAGCAGAAATGTGTTCTCCCAGTTCACACTGAGCTTCAGTGGAGCACCGAAGCAAGCCCAGGATACACATATTGGCCAGGGAAATGCGGTGGTGTGTACAAGTGGCAGAAAGCGCAGGACCATTTCTGTGGACAGCATGTAGGTGTTGTGTGAAGTTGTGAACCAGCCCACGCTTCATCTCCCCAGTGTAGAGGAGACCACATTGTGAGTAGTGAATATAATAGGCTAGATTGAGTGAAGTGCTGCTTCACATTGAAGGTAGGTATGGGGCTTTGGAGAGTGAGGACGGAGGGAGTAAATGGACTAGTGTTGCAGGGGAAGGTGTCATGTGGGTGTGGGGAAGTTTTGGGAAAGGAGGAGGGTTTGTCCCTGTGGAAGGCTGAGAAGGGAGAGAAAGGGAAAAAGTATCTGGCGGTGGTATCTGCTAGAGGGGGTGGAAATGGCAGCTAATGATCCTCTGGCTGTGGATGCTGGATGGGCAGTCGGTGAGGACAAGGGGGTCTCTAGCAGTGTTGTGGGAGGTTGTGTCATATCCTCTAAGAATTCAATAAGGATTGTGAGGCAAGACCTGCCCCTCACAAAGCCATGCTGACTATCTCTAATCAAGCTATGCTTTTCCAAATAATCATAAGTCCTATCTCTCAGAATCCTCTCCAATAATTTGGCTACTACCAACATAAGACTGACTGGTCTGTAATTCCCAGGATTATCCCTAGTCTCTTTCTTCAACAAGGAAACAACATTTGCCACTTTCCAATCATCTGGTACTACCCCAGTGGTCAGTGAGGATGCAAAGATCATCACCAAATGCGCAGCAATCTCTTCCCTCACTTCCAGTAGTAACCTTGGGTATATCCCATCCGGCCAAGGGACTTATCTATTTCAAAATTTCCGGTACATCCTCCTTCTTAACATCAACCTGTTTGAGCGTATCAGCCTGTTTCACGCTGTCCTCACAAACAACAAGGTCCCTCTTGCTAGCGAATACTGAAGCAAAGTATTCATTAAGGACAACCCCTACCTCCTCCGACTCCAGGCACAAGTTCCCTGCACGATCCTTGATTGGCCCTGCGCTCACTCTGACCATCCTCTTGCTCCTCACATAAGTGTAGAATTCCTTGGGATTTTCCTTAATTGTACCCAACAAGGCTTTTTCATGCCCCCCTCTCGCTCTCCTAAGCCAATTCTTCAGGTCCTTCCTGGCTACCTTGTAACCTTCTAGAGCCCTGTCTGACCCTTCCTTCCTTTACCTTCAGTAAGCTTCCTTATTCCTCTTGATAGATGCTACACATTGCTTGCCATCCAAGGTTCCTTCTCCCTACCATCCCTTCCTTGCCTCAACTGGACAAACCTATCCAGCACTTGCAGCAAGTGCTCCCTAAATGACCTCCATATTTCTGTCATGCATTTCCTGAGAATATCTGCTCCCAATTTCTGTTCCACAGTCTCTGCCTAATAGCATTGTAATTTCCCCCTCCCCTAATTAAATGCTTTCCCATACTGTCTGCTCCTATCCCGTTCCATGTCTATAGTAAAGGTCAGGGAGATGTGATCACTATCACCCAAATGGTCTCCTACCGAGAGATCTGACACCTGGCATGGTTCGTTGCTAAGCACCAAATCCAACATGGCCTCCCCTCTAGTTAGCTTATCTACATACTGCATCAGGAACCCTTCCTGAACATACCTGACAAAAACTGCTCCAACAAAATTATTTGAACTAAGTACATTCCATCAATATTAGGGAAGTTATAGTTACCCATGACAACAGCCCTGTTACTTCTGCACCTTTCCAGAATTTGCCTCCCAATCTGCTCCTCCGTGTTCTGTTGCTATTGAGGAGCCTGTAGAAAACTCCCGAGAAAGTGACTGCTCCTTTCTGGTTTCTGACTTTTTCATTCATCCAAACTCAATAGACCAACTCTCCTCGAAGGCCTCCCTTTCTGTAGCTGCGATACTATCCTTGATTAGTAATGCTACTCCATCACCCACTTTACCTCCAATTCCTTTTGAAATATCTAATCCCCGGAACATCCAACAACCATTCCTGCCTGTGATATCCAAGTCTCCGTAATGACCACAACATCACAGCTCCAAGTACTGATCCATGCTCTAAGTTCATCCAGACACTTCTTGTTTTAAAATAGACACCCTTCATCCATCACACCGACTGCAACTTTACCGACCAACTGTCTATGCCTCCTCGCAGACTCTCTGCACGCTGTGTCTGCCTGTTCACCAGCGAGCCCATCCTCTGATCTGTAGCTCTGGTTCCCATCTCACTGCCAAACTAGTTTAAACCCTCCTGAAGAGCTCTAGCAAACCTCCCACCCAAGATGTTGATGTTTCTCCAGTTCAGATGCACGCCATCCTCCGACATTCCCCAGAACGTATCCCAATGATCCACATTTCTAAAGCCCTTCCTCCTACACCAGCTCTGCAGCCACATGTTCAGCTGCACTTGCCGTCTGTTCCCAACCTCTCGAGCCTTTGGCTCCAACAGTAATCCTGGGATTATTAGTCTGCTGCTCCTGCCTTCCAACATAATTCCCTATACTCACATTTAAGGTCCGCATCCCTTTCCCTACTGATGTCATCGGTACCCATGTGAACTACGACTTCTAGCTGCTCTCCTGCCCCTCCACCCACCTTTAAGAATCCTGCAGACTCGATCAGAGACATCCCT
This sequence comes from Chiloscyllium plagiosum, assembly GCF_037043375.1. NCBI lineage: Eukaryota > Metazoa > Chordata > Chondrichthyes > Orectolobiformes > Hemiscylliidae > Chiloscyllium > Chiloscyllium plagiosum. Next base: position 98,995,211 of record NW_028270150.1, read on the forward strand.
GATCCTGGCACTGGGAGGCAACATACCATCCGGGAATCTCGCTCGTTACCACAGAATCTCCTGTCTGTTCCTCAAACCATTGAATCCCCGATCACTATCGCTCTGCCATTCTCCCGCCTTCCCTTCTGAGCCACAGAGCCAGGCTCAGTGCCAGAAACCTGGGCGCTGCGGCTTTCCCCTGGTGGGTCGCTCCCCCCCAACAGTATCCAAAGTGGTATACTTATCATTGAGGGGAATGGCCACAGGGGATTCCTGTGACAGAGAGGGAGGAGCTGGGAGAATGGAAAAGAGTCTTCACAGGAAGCAGGGTGTAAGGATGTATAATCCAGGTAACTGGGAGTTGGTGGGTCTGTAGTGGATAGCGACAGATTCACAAAAAGAATATCTCAGAGAGATACAGCGATGCGATGAGCAGCTGTTTTCCCAACCTGCCGTTCCTCACCTGCAAACAAAGACCATCTCCACTGTACTCAAAATAGTGTTCAAACAAGATACTAGCTCTCTCTACTCAGAAATAACAAATGTCTCCAGCATTTCACTGAAACCATGTGATTTCAAAAAAATGCCTTTAAAACTAACATTCCAAAGTGGATGTTACCAGATTTAGGGGATTTGAGCTATAGGGAGAGGCTGAGTAGGCTGGGGCTGTTTTCCCTGGAGCATCGGAGGCTGACAAGTGACCGCATGGGGGTTTATAAAATCATGAGGGGCATGGATAGGATCAGTAGACAAAGTCTTTTGCCAGGGGTAGGGGAGTCCAGAACGAGAGGGCACAGGTTTAGGATGAAAGGTTAAAGATATAAAAGGGACCTAAGGGGCAACCTTTTCATGCAGAGGGTGGTGTGTGGATGGAATGAGCTGCCAGAGGGAGTAGTGGGAGCTGGCACAATTACAGCATTTAAAAGGCATCTGGATGGGTAGATGAATAGAAAGGGTTTAGAAGGAAATGGGCCAAGTGCTGGCAAATGGGACTAGATTAGGTTAGGGTAACTGCTCGGCATGGACGGGTTTGACCGAACAGTCTGTTTCCTACTGCACTTGTCTGTGACTCTATGTTGGTATAGATGGATGTCATGTCTGACAAGTAAGGAATAGCATTAAACTTTGTGGAACTATCAACAAAAATCCTGAATTCCGACCTTATGATGGAGGGATTGTCCATGATGAAGCAGCTGAAGATAACTGAGCCTGGGACACTTCCCTGAGAAACTCCTGCAGAGATGTCCTGGAGCTGAGGTGACTGACCTCCAACAACCACATCCATCCTCCAATGTGCCAGGAATGACCACAACCAATGAGAGTTTCATTCCATTTCTCATTATTTTAGGTTTCCTTAAGGTCAGACTTGGTCACTTATTGCTTTGATGTCAAGGGCAGTCACTCTCACCTCAGGAGTTCAGCTCTTTTGTCCTTGTTTGGATATTAGTTGTTATGAGGTCTGGTGCTGAGCAACCCTACAGAACTGAACACCAATGAACTAGTTATTGCTGAGGGAGTGCAGCTCGGTCACTTTCCACCATGTCTCTGTTAATTGAGATTAGACTGATGGGGTGTTAATTGTTTGGATTTGCGTTGTTGTATTTTTTGTAAGATTTATCTGCTTAAATTCCTATATTTTCAGGAGTTTGCTAGTATTGTAACTGTACTGGAACAGTTCAAATCAGGGCACAGCTAGTGTTGGAGCCATGTTCCACTTACAAAGTATTTACAGGGCCATTGCTTTATACAATGTCTCAGCTATTTCTTGACAGCATGTGGAGTGAATGTATTTTATAAAGACTGGCCTTCAACAGTGTGATAATAAGGCAGTTCAGAGTCGTTACGTTCCTGTTATAGTGAAAGGTAAGGCTGGTAGGGTTAGAGAACGATAGAGGACATTGATGTTTGAGTCAAGGATAAAGAATTGTGTCTTAGATATAGACAACTGGGTTGAAATGAAACTCTTGAACAATATAAAGAATATAGGAGCATTCTTAAGAGGGAGTTCATGAAGGCAAAGATGATACCCTTGGCAAATAAATGTAAAATAATTGAAAAAGCTTTAACAAGTCCATTAAGACCAAGAGAGCAGTGGTGGCTCAGTGGTTAGCACTGCTGCCTCACAGTGCCAGGGACCCGGGTTTGATTCCAGTCTCTGGTGATTGTCTGGGTGGAGTTGGAACATTCTCCCTGTGTTTGTGGGAGTTTCCTCCCACGGTCCAAAGATGTGTGGGTCAGGTGGATTGACCATGCTAAATAGCCCATAGTGTTCAGGGATATGTACGTTAAGTGCATTAGTCAGGGGTAAATATCAGATAATAGGGTCGGGCAATCAGTCTAGGTGGGTTACACTTCAGCAGCTCAGTGTGGACCTGTTGGGCCGAAGGGCCTGTTTCCACACTATTGGGAGTCTATGAACTGGAGAGAGTACTACTCCTTTATGATTAATGAGGTCGTCTTTGGTTTGAACCTTAGGAGATGGGAGAGGTATTGAATGAATATTTCAGATCAGTTTTTACTGTGCAGAAAGAAATGGACGCGAGAGAACTCAGGGAAATGAATGTTTTGAAACAGTTCATATTACATCAGAGGAGGTGCTCGAGATTTTAGAAAATATAAAGGTAGTAAATCTCCAGGACCTGATCGACATGTATCCCAGGACATTGTGGGAATTTAGGGAGGAAATTGTGAGGCATATTGTAGAAATATTTGTATCATCTATCACTGCAGGTGAGGTGCCAGATGACTGGAGAGTAGCTAAGGTTGTGCCTTTGTTTAACAAGAATGTAAGGAGAAACCTGGGAACTATCAGCCTGTGAATCTGCCTTCGGTGGTGGGTAAGCTGTTGGAGGGGATTCTGAAAGCTGAATTCATATACATTTGGAGAGTAAAGGAATGATTGGAGATAGTCAGCATGGTTTTGTGCAAGGGAAAGTGTGTCTCACAAACTGGGTTGAATCTTTGAGGAAGTAATTAAAAAGATTGATGAAGGCAGAGCAGGAGATATTGTTTACTTGGACTGAAGTAAAGCCTTCGACAAGGTTCCACATGGTAGACTGATTGGAGATGGTTCACATGGGATTTAGGGTGGGCTTGCCAATTGGACACAAACTTGGAACACACGTGTTTTTTCAGGAACTCAGGAGCTGGAGAATGAATCCTCATAAAAAGTGGTGTAAAAACACAGCTTATACCCCAACCGATACATCCGTCTCCACATAGAATACACCAGAAACATTGACCATAACAGGATGAAATTCCCTGAGATAACAAACATTAAAATGATGGATTTCCTTCAGCTCTCCAAGTGTCGGTCCTTGGAATGCTGCCCCCTGCTGTCAGACTGGAGTCTCCTGCGGGCTCTGCTGGCCACTAAAATGTACCTCCCAGTGAGAGCATTGAGCAGCAGAACCAGAACAAATGGGAGCGCTGGGGTCAGAATGTAGTGAATAAGCTCAATTGATCCCCAGACTGGAGACAACATAACATATTCATTTGCCAAACAAAACGAGGGCTGATACAGCTTATACCTCAGCTTATACAAGGTGTTAACATAAAATACCAGGAAATGGTCTTTAAACAGCTGAGCACAGTTATTGTTCCCAGAACCACGGCTGCTGTTTTCTCAGTGCAATAGTTGCCGTTCATCTTTTGATAACAAATGGCCACAAATCGATCAAAGGTGAAAGCGACAGTGAACCAGACAGAGCAGTCCATAGCTGCAAAAACCAGGATGGCGTGGATGTTACACACGGGGACGGTCTTCAGAAATTTAAATTCAGTTTTATAAAAAAATTAGAATGTGTCTCAATATCAGATCAATGATCATGAGCAGTAAGTCCACTTTTGCCATCTCGAGTGATCCATTTAGAAAGATCACACTTTCTCTGAGACAGAATCAGTATTGTCACAATGTTAACTATTAGAAAGGAAAATAAACATGAACACGTTATTTTAGACTGAGAGTAAAGTTATACCTTATTACAGTTACAGTTAATAAGTTACAATGTTTATAGAGATTTTCAGATGTGTTATTGTATCCAGTAATGATTTAATAATGGGAAATTAAGAAATAGTGGATGCATTGAACAGATATTTTGTGCCTGTCTCTCAAATTGCTTTCCAGAAATAAGGATTTGAAAGAACATAGAACATAGAACTATACGGCACAATACAGGCCCTTCGGCCCAAGATGTTATGCTGAGCATTTATCTTAATCTAAGGTCAACCTAACTGACACACCTCTCAATTTACTGCCATCCATGTGCTTGTCCAACAGTTGCTTAACATCTCTGACTCTTCTACCAAAACTGGCAGTGCATTCCACACACACACTACTCTCTGCATAAAGAGCTTACCTTTGATATCTCCTCTATACCTTCCTCAAATCACATTATAATTATAACCCCTCATGACAATCACTCTGCTCTGCGGAAAAGTCTCTGGCTATCTACTCTATCTATGCCTCTCACTACCTTGTATACCTCTACCAAGTCACCTCTCTTGCTTATTCTCTCCACTGTGAAAAGGCCTAACTCACTAAACTTTTCTTCATAAGACATGACCTCCAATTCAGGCAACATTCTGATAATTTTCTCTGCACCCTCTCAAAAGCATCTACATTCTTCCTGAAATGTGGCAACTCGAACTGGGCACAACATTCTAAATGTGTGGTCTAACCAGGGCTTGAAAGAGCTGCAGCAAAACCTCACGGCTCTTAAACTCAATTCCCCTGTTAATGAAAGCCAGTACACCATACACCTTCTTGACAATCCTATCAACTTTGAGGGATCTATATATGTGGATCCCAAGCTCCTGCTGTTCTTCCACACTGACAATAATCCAGTCTTTAACCCTGTATACAGCATCCAAATTCGACCTTCCAAAATGAATGACTTTGCATTTATCCAGGTTGAATTCCATCTGCCACTTCCCTGCCCAGCTCTGCATCCTGTTAATGTCTTGTTGTCGGCTGCAACAGCCCTCAATGCTATCTCGAACACCATTGACATTTGTGTCTTTGGCAAACTTAACCTTTCACTTTTTCATCCAAGTCATCTATAAAATCTACAAAGAGCAGAGGCCCCAGAACAGATCCCTGTGGGACACCAGTGGTCACTGACCCTCCATGCGGAATACTTTCCATCCACTACCACTCGCTGTCTCCTTTCAGCCAGCCAATTCTGTATTCAGACAGTAAAATCTCCCTATATCCCTTACCTCCTAACCTTCTGAATGAGGCAATCATAGGGAATCTTATCAAAGGCCCGACTGAAATCCACGTATGGCACATCCACTGCTCAAACTTTGTCAACTTGTCTCGTCACATCCTCAAAGAACTCAATAATGCGTGTAAGGCATCACCTGTCCCTCACAAAACCTTGCTGACTATCTTTAATCAGACCATGTTTTTCCAAATAGTCATAAATCCTATCGCTCAGAATCCTTTTCAGTACCTTGCTTACCACAGACGTAAGGCTGACTGGTCTGTAATTCCCAGGGATTTCTCTGTTCCCTCTCTTGAACAGAGGAACAACATTCTCCACTCTCCAGTCATCCAATACCAGTCCCATGTGGATTGAAGATGCAAAGATCATCACCAGAGGCGCAGCAATCTCTTTCCTTGCTTCCTGTAGTAACTTTGGATATATCTGGTCTGGCCCTGGGAACTTATCTGTCTTGATGCTTCGCAGAATTCCCAGCACATCCACTTTTGTAATATCAATCTGTTCAAGCCTATTGACCTGGTCCACAGTGTTCTCACTATCAAAAAGATCCCTCCCTCTCTCGATCCTACTGAAACAGAAAGCTCATTTAGGGCCTCGCCGACCTCTGCAGACACCAGGCACACGTTCCCTCCACTATCCCTGATCGGCCCTACCCTCTTTCTGATCATTCACTTATATCTCACATTCGTATACAATGCCTTTGGGTTTTCCAAATCCTTCCCTCCAAGGCCTTTTCGTGCCCCCCTCCTTGCTCTCCTCAGTACATTTTTGAGTTCTTTCCTAGCTACCCTGTAATCCTCTAAAGCTGTGCCAGAACCTTGCTTCCTCAACCTTAAGTAAACATCCTTCTTCCTCTTGTTGAGAATCTCCTCTTCTCTTGTCACCCAAGGCTCCTTCACCTTACACAATAGTGTGGAAACAAACAGGAAGGAAGAGACCGGTGTATCATTAATAAATTGCTTTTGACACATCACAGTGAAAGGGGAGAGTAAAAATTAAAGTAAGGCTAACCATCCCAAGGAAACTATAATTTAATCAGGTACAGGGAATCGATAACATTATCAGAAGCAAGATTACATTAACAGAGAATTTAGTGGCACAGTAGTCTTCCTAGTGAATATAGATAACACAAAAGAGGCATTGACAATTCAATAGTACATTGTTGATATAGAATTCAAGTCTGAGCACAGTACAATTAAAGCAAAGTATTGTGAATGTTGGAGGTATGAAATAAAAAAAACAGAATGGAAGGAATGAAGTAAAAACAATTATAATCATTAGGAATGGTTGCTCAGAAAATACCAGATATATCCCAGAATTTGACAAAGTGCTTCCAATGATTTTCGAAGGCATGCTGGATGAGATAGCAAATGCACTGGTTTTAATTTCTAAACGTCCTGAGAAGTTGGTGAGAATGTAGAGTAACTTCTCCTCCAATCACAGGTTTGTTCTCTCCATGCTTGCTGCTGATAGGTTTATGATGAGTCTATCAGTGACAAATGCAAGAGAGAAACAACTTGTGATTGGTGACTGGGGTTTGGGGACGGTGGCAGCCTGCAGCTTGGTAATTGCTGCCAGTGAGGGGTCTCTCTGGGGGAAGGTGGGCTGAGGACGAGGAGCAGGTGGATTGAGGCCAGGTCTGGGACGGAGAGCCAGAAGGAGGAGCCAAGTCAGTCATTACAGGAGTGTAGTAGGAGACCACAACAAGACAGGTGAGACAGGAAGGAGGGGAATGGAAGAGAGAGACTGACATTGCAAGAGCTTGGTGGGGGCAGGGGAGGGGGATAGAGCGAGATGGAGAAAGAGAGATAAAAGCTACAAGAGGCAGATAGAGAAAGAGGGAACTTGCAAGTGAAGTGGGAGTCAGAGGGACATTGTAGACAACAAAGACTAGTTTCAAAGCTGTTAACAAAAGAAACCTCGGCGAATTAAAAATGAGGAAAACATGAAGTCACCAGGATAACGTAGTAAATGGACGTGGTATTTCTAGCATCAGGCCATCTATGCTCAGAAGCTACTCTACTTGGGGGATTTCAATGGATTCTATTGTAATGGACATTGTGGAAATTGTTACATTTAAATCTGAAATTGACGTCTCAGATTTTTGTTTGATTTAATAATGAAAAAAACAAGCAAATATTTATTTTCTGACATCTCGGTAAAAATACACATAACCACAACATTGTGAAACAAATTACAAATTTATAAAAAATATGTGGAAACAGATGAAAGGTAATTTCTCCAGTCGACAGGGAGTACGCTGATTGCAATAACTTTTTGTGAGAAATGAAGTACGCGTCAGTTATCTTGGGGATAAAAACATTTTGCAATTTATGACTGTTGCCTTTTGCCAAATGAAGTGCAGCATTTATCCAGGAAATTAATCTTTTCCCTGTACATTATTGTTTTATTGTGGCTTGATAGTTTCTGATAATATTGATTATTTCTTTGAACTTCCCTTGTGAATGCAAATATCCACTGCATCAAGACAGACACAGCAGGTAACGTGTTGACTGCATCAATTCATAAATGAGTTGGTGAGAATGAAAAGGCAGCCCTATACACCAAATGGTAACACTCAAGAGCAGGTATCAAACGTAACTGTGCTGAAAGAGCCACATCACTGATATGTACCAACATATTGATATAAGCCTTGAAGTCATTTTTCATTCAAAGCAAAAATGTTACACTCATGTTAACATCAGACATACTGCTTTGTCAATTAAAAAGCAACTTTTTCACAACGTGACTAAAAGCCACTCAGAGAGCAGAAGTGAAATGGCACATTCTGTGAGACATCATCATCTATAATAACACACCCTGAACAGACAAGGAGCAACAGTGAAACATCACAGGCTGGTTTGAGGCAAACATTACTGTGGCAGAGCCTGTCATTGAAGCCGAGTTCCACTCTCATCGATTACAAGAGAGATCTGAGTGACAAGTCTATGAATGCAGTAAGAAGTATTTGAAGTCAAGTCCAAGAGAATGCTGAGCAACGATCCAATAATAACATTTCTAACCCTGCAGGAATATCCACAGCTACTCCATCACAGGGAAATGAATGGATGAAGGGATGGGGAAGGTGAAAGATGCATGAGGAAAAGAAACAGCTCGACTGAAACAAAGGCAGGAGAGATCATCACCCTCTGTAACAAATAGTTGGAGAGATGGGGAGATCCTCGCCTTGAGCTATAACACAGGGAGAACATTGTCACTGTGGAAGCTCTAGACACCATTAAAAAGCCTCCCTGTTACCTCAGAGCTGGGAATCAAACCCACAGTGGAGGGCTTTAGCAAAGCTATTGGCACACACTCATGGGCAAAGCTCCAGTCACTTTTGACTGTCCTCACCAAGCACAGAAAACCCCACTCCTGCTGCTTCTGCACTAACCTCTCTGTTTCTTCTGGAGGAGGGGACATTTCCACAGGGAGTGTGTAATGCAAGGATTGTGACCCTGTACATGAACAAGAGCAACTGCAGAGATTGCCATAACTGTCGAGGTGTCTCCCTGCTAAACCTCCCTGCATTGGAAAAGGATTTCCCCATGTGGCCTTGTCAGGCTGCAGACACTGGCTTAAGGCATCTGCCCCCAATTCCCAACGTGGTTTCAGAACAGCAAGCTCGACAATCTCGGTTCCCTTTCAGTCTCGCAGCTGCAAGAGAAATACACCAACAAAGGGGACCAAAAGGACAGGGCAGGGAGACTATACCTGCACCTGAAGAGAGAATAATTACTCAGATACAGGGTTTGTTACAGGAAGTTTGTGTTTGATAACTTTGCTGAAATTTTTGAGGTGGTAACCTGGTGTGTTGATGAGGGCAGTGTATTTGATGTGGTCTACGTGGACTTCAGCAAGGCTTTTGGGAAAGTCCCTCATGCAGATTGGTCAAGACAGTAAGAGCCAATGGGATCCCAGGTAAAGTGACATGCTGGATGTAAAACTGGCTGAGAGGCAGGATGTTGTCTGGGCAGGAGGGGCTGAGCAATGAGGAAGGATTGGGAAGGCTAGGGCTGTAAAGTCAATAATCAGTGTGACATGAATATATTCGGATTTGGAATACACAATCGAATAGAGTGACACATTTTCGACTCAATAGTATGGAACTGGAAAAGTATGTGAGGCAGAAAAGTGAAAGGATTTGCAGCCAGACAGACACCCTCAGACAGAGCTGTTGTAAAAGGTGTCCACATAGACGTGGAAAACTATTTACAATAACATGTCAACCGTGCCACAAGTACATATTCTTTCTCACTCTACAACCAGTTCTAGGTACCTTCCGAGGGTATGCGGCTGGGCTGGGGGAAGCCTGCCCTACATTGGAGCCCACTGCTCTCGAAGGGTCTGGTTGGGTGACCCTGGGGATGGGTGTGTCGCCAGGACCCTCAAATGCTGATGATCTGGTGTTGCATTGCCATTGGTGCTGAGCTCCTTAGGTTAGAGTGATGGAGTGTCGATCTGGTGCACATATCCAGCAGACCCTGTGCCTGCTGAACCTAGCTCTCTGTGGCAGACACTAACCTGTCCATGGAGGCAGCCACTCACACGCTGGAGGCTGCTAAAGGCATCGGTGCAGCCCTGCAACTGTTGTGGCTATTTGCTGAGTGTCTCTGCCAAGCCTGTCTGCTGTTCCTGTGTTTGCTCAGGCATGTCAATGTGGTCCCTGATAGCTGACCCCCGTGTTGTGGCATGTTACGGTGCAATGCACATTGGGGGCACTGGAGAATGATGACAGCAATGAACAACACTTCATTCTTGGTCACTGAGACCTGGAAGTTTCAGCATCTCTGTCGGAGCAGTCCCAGTCTTCTCCAGAGAGGGGCAAGACTCCCTTCTTTGAAGGGTTGGGGAGACAAATGTCAGGGACCCCACTCGAACATCCTGGCCCCTGTTTAACCTGCTTTCTGTCTGTGTGAGTGAAAAGGGGGAAATGGAGTGAGTTGAAAGGGGGTGGTACAGCTATTGGTGCTGCTGCACTGGGACAAATGTGGTAAGGTGCCTGAGTGAGTGGTCAGGCAGCACATAGCCCATGCCTGAGGGTTATGAGGGTGGGGGGTGTGATTTGGGATGGTGGGAGTAAGTGAGGGGAGCTGCTGTATTAGAGGAAGCGGCAGCACTCAAGCCTTGGTGGAGAGCTCGGTGCAGTCCCAGAGATACAGTGATTGGAAGGTTGCAGAAAGAAGATGTTATCACTTACCCTGATGGAGTGGAGAAGGTCATCGCCCTGCTGACAGTGTTGCTGGGCATTCCCTGAGACAGCTGAGACCTCTGTCCAGGCTGACAGAGTCTGGGATCATGGTCTCCTCTGGCAGTCCAGGGGTGACGAGGACATCAATCCTCTGTTCCACCCCAACTGCCAGATCCCTGTCTACTCCCAGCCCCTCGGCAGCACATTCAGGATCAGGCTCCGTACTTCACAAGGCCGCTGGCTCACACTCTCATGAAATGGTGTCCAGCTGGACATTAAAAACGGTGCCAGATGTGTGTGAGCTGGAAGCAGTGTGCTTGCCATGTAATTCCCTGAGAATGACACTCACTATCCTGACCAACATTCCAAGTCAGCTCTCGGCCCAGGGAAAGAAGAGTTTAAAATCGGGACCGATTCTTTTGGCTCTTTCTTTTATTTCTTCTCTTTTGTTTCTTCTCTTTTGTTTATATCTGGCTTTATATTCTGTATTTTAAGATGGCACCTGAGAATGGTGACTTTGTAAACCTTTCTCTGTACTCCTGCACTTGAGGACACGTGACAATAAAACTGAATTCTGACTCAGATTTAAGTCATTGATATTGGAGCTTAAGTCAAAGTAAGGATAACTTTCATTATACAAATAGATACCTGCACTGTGGAAACAGGCCCTTCAGCCCAGCCAGTCCACACTGACCCTCTGAAGAGTACCCCAACCAGACCCATTTTTCTCCATCCTAACACTATGGGCAATTTAGCATGGCAAATTCACCTGACGCATCATGAAACCCACACAGTCATAGGAAGAAGATGCAAACTCCACACAAACAGCCACCCTAGGTTGGAATTGAACCTGGTACCCTGGTGCTGTGAGGCAGCAATGCTAACCACTGAGCCACCGTGAGTCATAATGATCTGAGATGCAATTTCCTGAAAACATTTTAAAAACAGATCCAAAAGAAGTTTACAAGGGAATTGGAAAGTACTTGAACAGCAAACATGTGTCCAGCTGTGGGGAAGAAAAGGGAGAGAGCAGTGACCTGTAAAGAATGAGTCTGTAATGTTTCTATCATTCTAAGATTCAGTGAATAAGGGAGAGATTGAAGAGGAAGAGGACCTAGCAAAAAGAAAAGAGACAGGAAAAGTAAGACGTGGAAGAGGGAGACACAAAGTGAAAGAAATAAACTTTTAGAACGGAATTGGATAAAAAAAACTAGAAGGTGATACAAAGGCTGCTCAGGTTGGTACTTTTTCACTGAAGAGTAGGAGGTTTGGAAAATCACGTGGGGCAGAGATAGAGTGAATGGCAGGTTTCCTTGGAAATGGGTGGGCCATTTTTAAGGGGACATATTTTAAAGATGTCTCGAGAAAGATTTAAAGAAAATAAAAAATTATTTTTTTCTGGTACTTTATTCTGATTGAAAGGAGTTCAATGAACCTGTTTGTTCAGTGACTGTAATTAATGTCAATCTCTGTGGGCCCTAACTGAGTCTCTGGATGGATTCCTCCTTCTATTAATAAATGAGTCTCAGCTACAACATTCCTTGAAACAGGGAGAGATGACAGATCAGAATCTGAGGAGAGCAGACTGCAATGTTACCACAATGGGCAGGAGTCTCTCTGGGACAATTGGCTACTTTTCTGCAAAATATCAACAGATGCATTTGGAAAGCCGGATTCAATATGTACTTCTGATTATTCAACACATTTACTATCCGACTCTCGCTGCTGTTGGTATTCCAGGTAAGTGTCTCTGTCTGGCTGGTAATTCTGTGAATCATGGTTTAACTTTATTATTGTTCTTGTCATTTCCCATTCTCCTACTTGCTGCTCCTCCTGTAACTAAGTCTCTATCTCCCCCGGTAGATTCATAAACCACTAGACTCCTGTTGTTCTCACTTTAATCTTGAGAAGACCAATACCATTGTCTTTGGTTCCCATCACAAATTCAGTTTCCTGTCATTCTCCTTCATCCATCCCTCTGGCTTCAGGCTGAACCAAAATGTTTGGAACCTCAGGGTTCCCTTTAACCCTAACCTGAGGTTTGACCCCACATCCTCTCCATTGCATTACCATCCCCTCTGTAATATCGCCGTCTCCTGCCTGCTTCATCCGGGATGCTGCACACTACACCGTCTCTGGGTTTGATTAATCCAGACTCGAGTATTCCATTCAGCCTCACAGTATCAAACCTCAATAAACCAGAACCCACCCAAACCTCTGCTGCCCTGCCTGGACCCCCATCATGTTCGGTTTACCATTTGCCTTTGTGCGTTTGACCAACAAGAGTTCTTGCTCCAACATCTTCTCGCTTTTGTGTTCAAATTCTTTCAAGGTCTGACCTGTCCAATTATTCCCATTCCCGGTGCTCTCCTCATCATCCAGTAAATAGTGTGGTCGACTCATACAGAATGGAAACAGACCCTTCGGTCCAACCAGTCCATGCTGACCATAATCCCAAACGAAACTAGTCCTACCTGCCTGTGCTTGGCCCATATCCCTCCAACCCTTTCCTATTCATGTACTTATCAAAATGTCTTTTAAACATTGTAACTATACCCACATCCACCACTTCCTCTGGAAGCTCATCTCCCTCACGAACCACTCTCATTGCAAAAAAAGATTGCCCCTCATGTTTTTTTTATCTTTCTCTATTCACCTTTAAAATATGCCCCCTTAAAAAAATGCCCCACCCAAGGCAGGGCAAGTGATGGAAGTGTTAGTAGGGGAGGATTTTGGAACCAATGAACACAATTCCATAAGTTTTAGAATAGCTATGGAAAGTATAGATCTGGGCCATAAGTTAAGTTCTAAATTGGGGCAAGGACAATTTTGATAGCATTAAATCAGAACTTTCAAAAGTGTTTGGAGAAGGCTGTTTGCAGTTCAAATGAAGTCTGGTAAAGTGGGAAACTTTCCAAACTGAGTTAATGAAGAGTTCATGGCCAATATGAAAGAGTGACGGATAAAGATGGCAAGAGTAGAGAGGCCTGAATGACTCAAATTATTGAGGCCCTGGTCAGGAAAAATAATGGGACATATGATATGCCCAGGCAGTTGGGATGTAGTGAATTCCTTGAGGAGTATAGTTGGTATTGGAATACACTTAAGAGAGAAATCAGGAGGGCTCAAAAGGAACACAAGATGGTTTTGGCATATAAGGTAAAGGAGAAGCCAAAGACTTATGAAAAGTTCATGAAGGACAAAAGAGTAACGAGGGACAGAATAGGACCACTTAAAGATCAACAAGTTCATCGAGGTCAGGAGCTACAAGAGATGGGTGAGATCCTTTCATGAATGTTTCTTGGCAGTATTTTCCATTGAGAATGCAGAGATGTCAGGGAACCTGGGGAAATAAATAGTGATGCCTTGAACAGAGTCCACATTCCAGAAGAGGAGATGCTGGAAATCAAAAGACACATTAAGGTAGATAAATCCAGGGCACCTGATGAAGTGTATCGCAGGACCTTGCGGGAGCCACGGAGGAGATACCTGTATCATCGATAAATACAGGTGAAGGGACCAAGATTTGAATAGTGGCTAATGTTGTGAGTATTTAAGAAAAACTGAAGAGAAATGCTTGCGAAATACAAACCAGTGAGCATGACATCTTACGTGGGTAGGTTGTTTGAGGAATTCTGAGAGATAGGATCGAAAGGCATTTAGAGAGGCAAAGACTCATTTGGGACAGTCAGCATGGCTTTGTGTGAGGGACATGGGAAATCATGTCTCACAGATTTGATTAAGCTTTTTGAAGGGGTGACTAAGAAAGTAGATCAGGGCACTGTGGTGGATTTGATGTACATGGATTTTAGAAACGCCTTTGACAAGGTACTGCATGATAAGTTGGTGAGTAAGATTCAATCTCACAGAATTCAGGGAAAGCTAGCCAAGTGGAGACATAGTTTGGCTTGAAGGTAGAGCACAATGGGTGGTGTTAGAGGGTTGTTCTTCAAACTGGGGACCTGTGAACAGCGGTGTGCCACTGGAGTGGTGCTGGGTATGCTGTTATTCAGCATTTCTTGAAATAAGTTGGATAAGAATTTATGAGATGTGATTATAAGTTTATGTATGCCATAAGATTGGTGATTTAGTGGACAGTGAAGAAGATTACCTGGGACTACAGTGAGATCTTCATCAATTGGGCTAGTGGGCTGAGGAATGGCAGATGGAGTTTAATTTAGATAAATGCAAGGTGTTGCAATTTGCTGGGTCAAACTAGGGCAGGACTTACCCAGTCATTGGTCAGACCATAGGGAGTGTTATACAACAAAGAGATGTAGGGGTACATGATCATTGCTCCTTGAAACTGGAGCCACAGCCAGGCAGGGTGGTCAAGAAGGCTTTCAGAATGCTTGCTTTCATTGGGGAGAGCAGTGAGTATCAGAGTTGGGATGTCTTGGTGCAGCTGTACAAGGTGTTGGTGAGGCCACAGTTGAAGTTACTATGCGCAGTTCTGGTCACCCTCCGATCAAAGGGATAAGATTAAACTGGAAATAGTCCAGGTAAGATTTACTGGGATGCTACCAGGACTGGCGGGTTTGAGTTTTGAGAAGAGGCTGGAGAGGCTGGGACTTTTCACTCAGGAGAGTAGGAGACTGAGGGGTGACCTTAGACCATAGAACATCGAACATTTCAATGCAATACAGCCTTTTGACCCTCAAAATTGTGTGAAACCAATCTGAAGCCTATCTGACCTACCCTATTCCATTTTCATCCATATGTCTATGCAATTACCAATTAAATACCCTAAAATTTGGAGAGCCTACTACTGTTGCAGGGTGGCTGTTCCATATTCCTACTACTCTCTGAGTAAGGAAACTACCTCTGACATCTGTCCTATATCTATCATCCCTCAATTTGAAGTTATGTCCCCTCGTGCTAGCAAACACCATCCAAGGAAAACTGTTTTCACTGTCCACCCTATCTAACCCTCTGACTACCTTATATGCCTCAATTAAGTCAACTCTCTACTTTCTTCTCTCTAATGAAAATAACCACAAGTCCATCAGCCTTTCCTCGTAAGACCTTCCCTCCCTACCAGGCAAAATCCTAGTAAGTCACCTCAAAATCTTTCCAGACTTTCCACATCCTTCCTATAATGCGGCGAACAGAACTGTACACAATACCCAAGTTCGGCCACACCAGAGTTTTGTACAGTTGCAGCATGACCTCATAGCTGCGAATCTCAATCCCTCTGCTAATAAAGGCTAACAGACCGTATGTCTTCTTAACAACGTTATCAACCTGAGAGATAACTTTCATGAATCTACATACATGGACAAAGAGATCTCCCTGTTTGTCTACACTACCAAGCATCTTAATATTAGCCCAGTACTCTGCACTCCTGTAACTCCTTCCAAAGTGAATCACCTCACACTTTTCCACATTGAACTCTATTTGCCACCTCTCAGCCCAGAGACTCCAGCCGAGTCACCTTGCCTTTTCAAGGGGCCTCCCAATGCGCGGACTTGCAGATACCACACCCCTACCCAAGGCTGCACATCCAAACACTTACCCTGCTGGCCTCATGTTCAGTTGCAGCCATTTTCATTTCTGAGTCACAACAGGATGGAAGGCAAGAGCAGGCTTCCCTCAGACACTGAGTTCCAGCCTCCTCCTCTGCACACAGGGGAACACTCAAGGAAAAATTGACCCTTCTTCTTAGCACCTCCCACACCCTGTTAACCTCTCAGACTTCATCCCTCCCTGAGTCCCCGCCCAACCCACCTGCATCTACATACCCTCCAGCCCCGACTCCAGTCCAGTCAGGTCGATATGCCAGGGCTGGGAATGCACTGGCCCCCCCCTTGTATCCAGGGTGTTGGTGACTCTCACTGAACCCCTCCCCCTTACATAGTGAGTTGTCTCCCTTCAGTATCATCATTCCCCAGCTTCCCAACTCCGATTCCCACTATTATGTTTCCCAGCCGTCATTCCACAGCAGTGGCCTCTTTGGCAGTGCCCTACGAGTGGCTCGGAGATGCGCCAGGATGGGGTGTGGTGAGACTGGCACATGTCAGATTCCAATGTCTGTGACCGTGGACTGTGTGCGGTCACCACCCAGAAACCGTACCTTGAGCTGTTGGTGCTGGGGTTCCAAGCTGGAGGGCTGGAGGAACAAGCAGTGAGCTGGAGTCACCAGGTTCCCAGTCAGACTTCAACGTTGGGAATTCTCAGTGTCTAGTTTCTATCCAGTGGATGGTAGAATGGGAATCTGCATATTAATGAGGTGAGATTTGGTGTTAATGACGGAGATAACGAGCAATGTCGATAAAGGCCTCTCACTGTAGCCCACCATGTTCTTGCCCCTGTATTGCTCGCTAGATTTCTCTTGTACTCTCATTGTTAACTCCTTGTTAATCTTTTAGTCATTCTTTGCTGACTTTTATTTTCTGTTCCTGACCCACCAGCGAAATTTTCACAACTATCTGCTTTTTATTGAAGTTTGATGCCAGTTTTAACATGGATGGAGGCTGCTCCATTTGACATTTTTCCTTTCTCATTTTGCGTGTCTTTCATCTGTATATTCTGAATTCTGTCCTTAAATTCGTGCCACCATTGACTTACCCCTTTCCCCTGATCTATTTTGTTTGCTTTACTTGCATGCTCGCACATCTACCCTCACTTACATTTACAACACTGGTCTTAGGCCCACTCTTCTGCCCTTCACACTGTTTCACAATAACCTTTAACTGTTTCTCCCTCACATATTTCTCCAGTTCCATATTTATAATCTACTATTGAATCGATAGGTGTCACTCTATTAGACTGTGTATTTTAAATCCTAATCACTCATCGTGGAAAATAAATATGTCACCCTCTGCTTCTCTTGCCAATCATATTAAATCTCTGTGCTCTGATTATTGACTTTATAGGTCTTTAGGAACATAGGAAATGGAGGAGACCTTTCAGCCCATTGAGCCTGCTCTGCCATTTAATTTGATTGTGGCTGATTGGTCACTTCAATGCCTTTGACCCAGACTATCCTCATAACTCTTTATGTGATTGATACTGACAGTTTTCTTGTGGCCTCCCCATCACATCCTTATGTCCTCCTTGTCTTCTCCCAGTCTACTTACAACTTCCCTCTTGACCCTAGAACACTCCTGGACCTGTCCGCAATGGTTGACTTTGCTCCTCCCTCTGGCTCTCCCTCCTAGACCTGACCTCCATCCACCTGCTCCTAGCCCTCATCCACCTTCCCCCAGAGAGACCCTCACTGGCAGCCATTACTGAGGTGCATGCTGCCCCCACCTCCAAATCCCAATTACTGATCACAAGTTGTTTCTCTCTTGCATTTGTCACTGATAGGTTTACTGATGAGCCTATCAACAGCAAGCATGGAGAGAACTAGCCTGTGATTGGAGGAGACGTTGTTTTCCATTCTCACCAGCTTCTCGGGACTATTGGATAATTAAAACCAGTGCACCTGCTATCACATCCAACATTTCTGTGAAAAACATTGGATGCACTTTGCCAGAACCTGGGACACATCAGTCTTTGGTTCTAATAATTTTTTGAGCAACATTTCATCACAATTGTAATTGTGCCTAATTCATCCCTTCCTTTCAACTTGTTATTCGTACTTTTTTTCTGGCATGTTGTTTGTATTCTGGAGACAGACACAAAATATCTGTTCAATAAATCCACTGTTTCTTAATGTTCCATTATTAAATCATTTCTGGATATAATAACACTTTTGAATATCTCAATAATGACCTTAACTTCTTGACTGTAAATGTAATAAGGTGTAACTTTACTTTCAGCCTCACATAACATGTTCTTGTTTATCTTCCTTTCTCATAGTTAACATAGTGACAATTGTGATTCTGTCGCAGAGAAAGTGTGATCTTTCTAAATGTATCACTCGCTACCTGGTGGCCATGGCAGCAGTGGACTTACTGCTCATGATCATTGATCTGATATTGAGACACATTCCAATTATTTATAAAACTGAATTTACATTTCTGCAGACCATCCCCGTGTGTAACCTCCATGCCGTCCTGGTTTTTGCAGCTATGGACTGCTCTGTCTGGTTCACTGTCGCTTTCACCTTTGATCGATGTGTGGCCATTTGTTGTCAAAAGATGAAAGGCAACTATTGCACTGAGAAAACAGCAGCCGTGGTTCTGGGAACAATAACGGTGCTTAGCTGTTTAAAGAACATTTCCTGGTATTTTATGTTACAACCTTGGTATAGTCTGAGGAATCAGCCTTGGTTTTGTTTGGCAAAAAAATATGTTACATTATCGCGAGTCTGGGGATCGATTGAGCTTATTCACTATATTTTGACCCCAGCACTCCCATTTGTTCTGATTCTGCTGCTCAATGCTTTCATTGGGAGGTACATTTTCATGGCCAGCAGAGCCCGCAGGAGACTCCAGTCTGACACCAGGGGGCAGCATTCCAAGGACCAACATTTAGAGAGCCGAAGGAAATCCATCATTTTAATGTTTGTTATCTCAGGGAATTTCATCCTGTTATGGTCAATGTTTCTGGTGTATTCTATGTGGAGACGCGTGTATCGATTGGGGTACAAGGCTGTATATTTACATTACTTTTCACGAGATATAGGATTCATTCTCCAGCTTCTCAGTTGCTGTACAAACACGTGTATATATGCCATAACCCAGACTAAGTTCAGAGAACAGCTGAAGAATGTGGTAAAATACCCTTTTGTTCGATTTGTGAAGTTTACGCAATGATGAGATGGATTGATGCATTCTGGGATCACAATTGAACAATCCAGGCTCCTTGGGTCAGTGATAAAGACACAGTGAGGTCAGTCTGCTCTCCCTGACGTCTGTGAGACACACAGAGTAGGTTCAGTGAACACTCCCCATGATCCTTTAAACAGACACAGTGCAATCAATCAGTCCTTTCTGGATCAGTGAGACAAACACAATGTTTCACTTTGTTAAGGTGCACAAATTAGCCCTAATCAACACTGTGCATCACTCATCATGTTGAGGAACACTCTGCAGCAGCTGTCCCTGTGCATATTTCCTGGGGATCACTTAAAAAAAAGCTTCCATCAGATATCTCTTAAATCATCACCATGGATGTAACTTGCACTGATTGCAGTGCATAAACAAAGCAAAAGTATTATATAAAATGGCTACAGCAAATGTCACTTAAATCATTGCAGCAAATATTGTTTAACATTCTCACAACAAGGAACATTTAAACTGCTCACTCTGTGTAATGCTTAAAAGACAGGGAATGACAGTCACTGATGTGACCCCATGTGAACTTGCTCCTTCCTTCTCAGAGGCAATTCGGCATCAGCAGCAAATACTGTCTTTCTCAATGATGCCCACATCATGTTAATGAATGTCTGTGTAAAAATCCCTAACGTATTCACACTGATAAAAATGCTGATATAAAGCATCTTCGTGGTATTCAGTTTACATGTTTTAAACTTCATGTAGTACAAATAATACTTGATATAAACAAAGTCAGAAGTCACACAACATGCAGATACAGTCCAACAGGTTTATTTGAAATCACACAAGCTTTAGGAGTGTTGCTCCTTCATCAGGTGCAGGGGGAGAGCAGGGCAAAGACACAGAGGTTATCGGCTGAGAGATCAAGGGCAGAGAGAGCAAAAGATCATACGCCTGGTGTAAGTGGATTATCAGGTAATACGTCTCTGCATGTGACCAATAGTGTTAGACAGTGTGTAAAGTGTTTATAAAGTCAATGTCAGTGCTGTGCTGTCATGGCAACCAGGCAGAGCGATAGGATTATGAAAAAGGTGATACCTCAGATTAGACACTGAATTGTAGGTGTGAGTCCCTGTCCTGAATCTGTCCAGAGTTTTAATTTGGAATCCAGCTGGTTTTATTTCAAAAGCTGGAATTTACAGGATTGCATATGACTGTGAATACAAATTGTGTGTTTTTTGAAAAAAAATAAAACGTATCTGCAAATAAGCAAATGTCTTGAATGAAATGATTCACCACATAGATCTGTGAGTGTGTAATAGTGTGCATGCTTGAAAGACAGTGTGCATGTGTGAGAAGGTGTGTGTGATTCTGTGTGTGTGTGCGTGAGAGGGAGAGAGAGAGAAACAGAGAGAGAGAGAAGTTCTGTTTGCGTGAGAGTGTGCGTATGAAAAAGAATGTGTGTGAGAGAAAGGTCTGTGCGATCCTGTGTGTCTGTGTTGGGTGTGTGAGAGTTGTTCTGCGTGAGTCTATGTATGTGTGCGTTTGTGCAAAAGAGTGTGGGTGTGTGAGCAAGGGTCTGTGTGAGTCTGTGTGCGAGTGTTTGTGTGAGAGTGTGCATGAGAGTGTAATAATTAATTCAAAACTTAATAAGGTAAAGAGATCAGAGCAACTGATCAACGTAATGCTGTCACAACAGGAAAGTGAGGAAGATTTTACAGATACAGAACTGCGTGTTGGGGGTCACCTGTAGCAGGACATGAACCCAAGATCACGGTTGAGATTGGCTTCATGGGTCTGGAACTTAGTTATCAGTCTCTGCCCGGTGATTCTGCACTGTTGTGTATCTCGAAATCTGCCTTGAAGGACACTTACCCAAAGATCAGAGGCTGAATATCCCTGAGCGCTGAAGTGTTCCCTGACTGGGAGGGAACATTCCTGTCTGGCAATTGTTGAGTGACTGTGTGGTCTCACCAATATACCATGCCCTTGGGGCATCCTTGCCTGCAGCGTATGAGGGAGACAGCATTGGCCGGATCACATGGGTATCTGCCGTGTACATGGTGGGTGATGTTCCCACGTCTGATAGTAGTGTCCATGTCGATGATCTGACATGTCCTGCACAGGTTGCCATGGCAGGGTTGTGTGGTGTTGTAGTCGATGTTGTCCTGAAGGCTGGGTAGTTTGCTGCAAACAATGGTCTGTTTTAGGTTTGGCAGTTGTTTATAGGTAAGAGGCGTAGGGGTGATCTTGTCGAGATGCTGATCATCATTGATGACATGTTGAGGGCTGTGAAGAACATGGCGGATTTTCTCCACACTATGGACGTACTGTACAATGAAGTGTACTCTATCGGTCTTACCCTGTGTCTGTCTTCTGAGGAGGTCACTGTGGTTTCTCACTGCGTCATGTCGGATCGATGAGATGAGTATCATATCTTGTTCTTATGAGAGCATCCTCCAAACCTTCAGAGGTCCATCACATTTCTCCTCTTCTGAACCAATCCTGTGTATGCGCAGAGACCGAATGTTGAGGATGGATTATTTCACATGTTTCGCATTGTGAGGTTTTCTGTGGGGTTGCAGTACAGTGAGATATGTGTCTCCAAGAATGAGACTGATTCTGAAGGGTAGTTCATGGTAAGTCTGAGAGCGGGATGAAACTTGTTGACATCACTCAATAGTTGTTTCAGTGATTCCTCACCATGACTCCCTCCCAGTCAAGGAACACTTCAATGGTCAAGGGCATGCAGCCTCCAATCTTTGGGTCAGTGTCCTCCAGGTGGAGATACACAACAATGCAGAATCACCAGGCAGAGACTGATAGGCAAGTTCTGTACCCATGAAGATGGCCTCAACTGTGTTCCTGTCACACTACAGGTGATCCCAGCACATGATTGTGTATCTGTAAAATCTTCCTTACTTTCCTGTTTTAACAGCATTACATTGAGAAGTACTTATGTTCGTTCTACCTGAGTTAGTTTGCACTGTTTTGAATTACTTATTGCTCTCTCTCTCTCTCACACACACACACACATAGACTCACACAGATCCTCTCACAGACACAAACTTTGTATCATACAAACTCTGTCTCACACGGACTCTCACACACACATTCTCCCACACTCACCCATACTCTCTCTGAAGCACACACAAACACCACAGTCCAACACTGGCACCTCGACATCACAGATACAAATAAGAGATAGGACTTGGAAAAACCACTATTTGATAGTCATTTGGCTTCACAGAACTTGAGTCGTGCTGGAAAAAAAGATGCCTTGTTTGAGATTTTTGTCTTCCCTACATTTGGATAACTTTGCAAGAATACAGTTCAACAGCAACATTTATACTGGATAAGGGAAGAGTGGTTGGTAAGTAAACTCTAATTGGTACAAACATTGCCATTGGGAATGGACCAATCACTGACGATTGATAGTTAATCCCCAGCCTTTGGTTAAATATAGACGAGTGTGTAACTGTGTGTGTGTGTGTGCGCGCACACGCAATTATTCCTATCTGTAAATATACTAGTATCTGGGTGTTTCTTATGAGAACTGAAAGAACAGACAATCTTGGACATTCCACCAAAACTCTAACATTAGCATCGAAGTTATGCAGCTTTTAGGGATGGTGTTCAAAGAAACCAAAGAACTGTCAATGCTGTAAATCAGGATCAATAACTGAAATTTCTGGAAAAGCTCAGTGGTTTTGGTTACATCTGTGGAGACAAAGCAGAGTTAATGTTTTAGGTCGAGTGACCCTTCTTCAGATCTGTCTGTAGATGGGCAAGAGTTGGTATTTATACTGAAAATGGGGTGGAGAAGGGAGGAGGATTAAACTGTAGTCAGAGGTAGAGCCCAGAGAGAGAGAAAAAATCAATAGAGCAACAAAGGAGAGGGTAAAGGTCAGCCTGGGAAAATGAATAGCTGCTCATGGTGACCATTACAGGCTGACGATGGGTTGGGTGCAGTAGCAGCCTGTTGGGAGAGATGCTGAAGAGGAGTCTTGAGTTTGGTATTCAGTGGTACAATGCAATAATACAGAACCTTGATGCTTTCCATCGCCGACACATATACCATTCCCAAACCCTCATTGATTCTTTATCAAATCGATCTCACACGAGTGCCCAAACATTGCTGTAGCTCACAAAGGTAATACACTGTAAATCAAGCCCCACTATTTCTACACATATTGTTCAAACTATGCATTTTAAAAGATATTCAAAATTCCCAAAATCACATTTCTTTCAGACCCAGATTGTCAGAAACTTGGTTTCTGCACTGAACATGAATTACAGCTTGTTTCGAGTAATACTGGAGTCTCAGGTAAACAAAGAGGAACAGTCAGCATATAACTCTACTACAGTGTAGCTCACACTCCAGTAAGACGACAAGATGGAGGTGGAGTGGGACGCTCCAACCAGAGCTGCTCCACTCCTTCAGTTTATTTCACTTTTTCTTGTCTTTTTCTTTTCCCCTTTTCCCCCTTGTCCGTGCTTTCCCATGACGTAGAGCGGGCTGTAGGCACGAAGGGAGCAGGGACACACAGAGCGTGAGATACCCGAGGGGAGTGGGGACGGTCAGTGGGTGAGATGCCCGAGGGGAGTGGGGATGGCCTGTGGGTGAGATGCCCGAGTGGAATGGGGACAGGCAGTGGGTGAGATGGCCGAGGGGAGTGGGGATGGGCAGTGGGTGAGATGCCCGAAGGGAGTGGGGATGAACAGGGGGTAAGATGCCCGAGGGGAGTGGGGATGAACAGGGGGTGAGACACCCGAGGAGAGTGGGGACGGTCAGTGGGTGAGATGGCCGAGGGGAGTGGGGACGGCCAGGGGGTGAGATGCCCGAGTGGAATGGGGACGACCAGGGGGTGAGATGCCCGAGGGGAGTGGGGATGGACAGATGGTGAGATGCCCGAGGGGAGTGTGCATGACCAGTGGGTGAGATGCCCGAGGGAAGTGGGGGTGGGCAGTGGGTGAGATGCCTGGGGGGGAGTGGGGATGACCTGTGGGTGAGATGCCTGAGGGGAGTGGGGATGGGCAGTGGGTGAGATGCCCCGGGGGAGTGGGGGTGGGCAGTGAGTGAGATGGCTGAGGGGAGTGGGGACGGCCAGGGGGTGAGTTGCCCGAGGGGAATGGGGATGGGCAGTGGGTGAGATGCCCGAGGGGAGTGGGGATGGGCAGTGGGTGAGATGCTCGAGGGGAGTGGGGATGACCAGTGGGTGAGATGCCCGAGGGGAGTGGGGACGGACAGTGGATGAGATGTCCAAGGGGAGTGGGGACGGGCAGTGGGTAAGATACCTGAGGGGATTGAGGATGGGCAGTGGGTGAGATGCCCGAGGGAAGTGGGGATGGGCAGTGGATGAGATGCCCAGGGAGAGTGGGGATGGGCAGTGGGTGAGATGCCCGGGGGAGTGGGTATGAACAGTGGGTGAGGTGCCCGAGGGGAGTGGGGACGGACAGTGGATGAGATGTCCGAGGGGAGTGGGGACGGGCAGTGGATGAGATGCCCGAGGGGAGTGAGCATGGGCAGTGAGTGAGATGCCCCAGGAGAGTGGGGACGGGCAGTGGGTGAGATACCCGAGGGGAGTGGGTACGGGCAGTGGGTAAGATACCTGAGGGGAGTAAGGATGGGCAGTGGGTGAGATGCCCGAGGGAAGTGTGGATGGGCAGTGGGTGAGATGCCTGAGGGGAGTGGGGATGACCAGTGGGTAAGATGCCCGAGGGGAGTGGGGACGGGAAGTGGGTGAGATACCTGAGGGGAGTGAGGATGGGCAGTGGGTGAGATGCCAAGGGGAGTGTGGACGGTCAGTGGGTGAGATGCTTAAGGGGAGTGGGGATGGGCAGTGGGTGAGATGCCCGAGGGGAGTGGGGACGGGCAGTGGGTCAGATGCCGAGGGGAGTGGGGATGACCAGGGGGTGAGATGCCCGAGGGAAGTGGGGATTGGCAGTGGATGAGATGCCCGAGGGGAGTGGAGATGGGCAGTGGGTGAGATGCCAAGGGGAGTGGGGACGGTCAGTGGGTGAGATGCCAAGGGGAGTGGGGATGACCAGGGAGTGAGATGCCCGAGGGGACTGGGGATGGGCAGTGGGTGAGATGCCCGAGGGGAGTGGGGATGACCAGGGAGTGAGATGCCTGAGGGGAGTGGGGATGGGCAGTGGATGAGATGCCCAAGGGGAGTGGAGATGGAGACTGGGTGAGATGCCCGAGTGGAGTGGGGACAACCTGGGGGTGAGATGCCCAAGGGGAGTGGGGACGGACAGTGGGTGAGCACTAACTGCTGTGCAAGCCATTTTCATCAGATGTGATTGTGTTTGGACATGACTTGCTAAACAATCCGAAGTGTGCTAGTATCTACACCAACAGCCAATTTCAGATAATACACCGTGCTCATAATATGGCTCAGTATCTGACATATAGGGAATTGATCATCTGAAAACAAAAGATCTATGTTCAAACTTTACATCTTCTTGAAACAATTTACTTGAGAACATTGAAAATCAAGTGTTCCCCATCCAAGACCTCAAAACAATTAGCACAGACTTATCAACCAATCAGCAGTCTTTCTTCCCATTGGGTTACATTGTTCTGAATGTTTGAAAATTGGTTTTCTTGCATTTCTCCTGATGATTGCAAGACCAAAAGCTTTGGCAACATATTGCCGTTTTTCACAATATTTATGTGTGGAATCTCTTTGTTCCTGTGTAACCTTCTAAATGGTGCATCTCATTCTATATTCAATCCCTTCATTATCCTGACCAAGACTTTATATCATTTCCCTGTTTTTCTGTCTTACATTTTATTTCTTATTTCATCAAAGTCTGCCTATGTCTCCTCTACACTGGGGAGACAGGACACCTACTTGCAGAATGGTTCAGAGAACATCTCTTGGACACACCCACTAAACAACCCCACCACCCTGTGGCCGAACACTTTAACTCCCCCTCCCACTCCACCAAGGACATGCAAATCCTGGGCCTCCTCCACCGCCAAACACTAGCCACTTGACACCTGGAGGGAGTCCGTCTCGTCTTTCTTGAGACCCTCCAACCTCATGGGATCAATGTGGATTTCACCAGTTTCCTCATCTCCTCTCCCCCCACATTATTTCAGATCCACTCTGCAACTCAGCACTGCCCTCTTGAACTGTCCTACCTGTCCATCTTCCTTTCCACCTGTCTACTCCACACCTTCACCTTCAACCCTACCTTAATCTATCTATCGCATTCCCAGCTATCCCTATCACATTCCCTATCCCAATCCCCCTCCCATTTATCTCTCAGCACCCTTGTGCCACCCCCTCATTCCTGATGAACAGCTTATGCTCGAAACATCGACTCTCCTGCCCCTCGGATGCTGCCTGACCCACTGTGCTTTTCCAGCAACCAGACTCTTCGACAATGTTCCCCAAAGTCTGAGCTTATCTTCCTCACTGAGTTTCATGTCCTCTGTAATGCTCAAATTAGTTCCTTGAGATAGATCTTAATTTTTTATTTATTTGTATCGATGTATATCAAGAGAACAGTGCTCCGAATGCTGACAATGGGCTGAAGTTTCCCAATTGTTGACAAAGTGTATTTTTATCTCAGTGATAATTGTGGTGCTTCGTCCACCATGGCCCAGTGTTTTTCTGCACTATCATCTGCATGATAATAGAATAGAATGCCTATAGTGCAGAAAGAGGCCATTTGGCCATCAAATCTGCAATAAATCTCGAAAGAGCATCCCACCTAGACCTCACACACCACCCCCCATCACTCAACCCCCCCCCCCACCCTAAACAAGAACCCTACATTTCACACAGCTAGCCCACCCAGCCTGCACATCCTTGAACACTACAGCACAATTTAGTGTGGTCAATCCAACTAACCAGCACATTTTGGACTGTGGAAAGAAAGTGGAGTACCTGACAGAAACCCACTCAGACACGTGCAGCCTGTCTATACTCCACAATAACACAGTCACCCAGGGCTCGAAATAAACCCAGTCCCCAGGCACTCTGAGCCAGAGTGTTTGTGTTTCATTTGGTAAATCTTGCTAATACATTCCATTTTGTTTAAAACGGTGTGGTTTGACCAGCTGCATCCCCCCTGGAATATCCGTGTGACACCTGCTTTAAACAACTGACAAAGTGAGAGCCTGGGTTACTTTCTTGAAATGTTTTGAGGGGGTCTGGCCTGGTCCAGAACAGAATGGGTCTCTTTGTGGGATTTGTTCTATAGTTCCAAATTGGGATTAGGATTGTTGGACTCGAAGGCAGTGATAGGTGTTTGTGTCTTTTGTTCCGGGTGTTGTATTCAGTTGGGTTAAACAGGACTTGGGATAGCAATGGCCCTTTCAGTCACCAATAATTTCCTGGGGATAGAAGAAGTGACCTTCAGGGTTTTACAAAAGGTGATTAAGGCCAAGCTGCTGGAATTAGCAGACAAGCTGGGGTTGGAGCTGCCCCCTTCCGTGAGGAAAGGACAGATAGTTACAGCAATACCTCAGCATTTCAATTTGCTGGAAACACTGTCAGAATCTTTAGAGATGGCTAAAATTCAATTGAAAATGAAGCAGCTTGAGTTAGAGGCAAAACACAAGGAAAGGGCAACAGAAATGAAACAGTTTAAATTAGGATTGAAAGTAGAGGAAAGAGAAAAAGAACAAATTGCTTTTACAGAACAAAAAGAAAGAGAGAGAGAGGAAAGAGAGAAAGAGAGGGAGTTTGAACTTCAGAAATTGGCACTGAGACAGGAGTTCAAACCTTCCCTTTCTGAAGCAGTGCACACTCATGTGGAAGAGCAGAGAGCTAAAATGGCAAGATGAGCAACTGAAATGGCTGATGATAATGAGTTGGCTCATAAATCAAAGTTTAGCTCCAAAATCAATTTTAATCTGTGAGGGATAGAAATTGGGGAAAAGAGAAATCCTCACGTGGAAAGGGAAAGGTAGATCTCGATGAAGATCTGAAAGATAACTTACACACAGGGTTAAAAAGGGGATCCCTTGAAGAGCAAAGAGAAGTTAAAAAGCTCCAGTATTTTCACTCGGCTGCATGATATCGCAGTGTGGGTGAGTTAGGAAAAATAGTGGGAAGCCTGATGTAGGAAAACAGGATTAGCCAGTGAGTTTTGTTGGAGTGATAACGAAAAGCACAGTGGAGGATAGAAAGCTGCACCAGAATGTACAAACAGGTCAGAGGTCGGTTAACGAGGAAGTGCCAGATCTTCTTAAACCACACACCTGTGAAGGTAAAGGTTACTCACATAGGGCAGGAGCAGCAGGTAAAGAGGTTACAATACTAAGAGATAGAGGATCCTCTCAGTCTGTGATGATGAAACATAAGGAAATATGTACCTTTGAAGGACTATTAATAGGAAAGTTACTAGTAACAGGAATCCACAGTGAGACAAGAAGCGCTCAGTTATGTAAAGTGAGGTTAGAGTATCCCGTGAAGAGTAGAGATGTTGTGGTGGGAGTACTGAACAAACTCTCAGCTCCAGGAATATAATTTGTCCTTCCTAATGATATAGCTGTGTCACAGGTAGGAGTGCTGCCTACTGTGGTTGAAAAGCCAGTGGAAACTCAGGCAATGGAGCTATTGCAGAACAAATCCTGGGGTTTTTCCTGACTGTATGGTAACAAGGTCACTGAGTCATCGGTTGAAAAAGGAGAGATCAGAGAGTACAGATAAGAAAGTTGAAGTGGAATTAGCAGAACTCCTGTTTGGGTGGCAGAGTGGCTGAGTTGTCAGCACTGCTGCCTCATTGCACCAGGGACCTGTGTTTGATCCCAGCCTCGGGTGGCTGTCTATGTGGAGTTTGCACATTCTCCCTGCGTCTGTGTGAGTTTCCTCCCACAAACGAAAGATGTGCAGGTTAGGTGAATTGGCCATGCTAAATTGCCCACAGTGTATAGGAATGTGTAGGTTAGGTGCATTAGTCAGGGGTAAATGTGGAGGAATAGGTCTGGGTGGGTAACTCCCTGGATGGTCAGTGTTCATTGCTGGGCTGTAGGGCATGTTTCCACACTGGAGGGATTCTATGATTATTGATCAGATGGTTGACACAAACCAGGAACAGTCCAATCACAAAGTAGACATCTTTTGCTCAGATAACTTAATTGAGTTACGGCCAAAAAATGAAAATTAAAGCAATTGTTATCAAAAGGCATTCACCGAAAAATAATCCAAATGTATTCCTGAATGTTACTGTCATAAAAATGCTGTCTTAATGAGGAAATGGAATGCATTGTTGCATTTTGCAATCTTCCATCATGTCATTTTTGTGTTCTTGCATTTTCTTTCATTCTGTCATTCTTGCATTTTTGCAATTTTGCATCCTGGCATTCTATTAATCTTGGAATAACAGTAATGGGGCAAAACTTCATTGCGTTATATTGCCAGTGGGTTACAGAATGGAGGTGCTGTGAGTGGTGCATGAGCTCCCTCTGGGGGGGGGATTTAGGAGTGAGAAAATCTCAGGCTAAAATACAAAATCATTTATGCTGGCCTGGACCGCACAAAGATGTGGTTGAACTTTGCCAGTCATACATGTCAGGTAATCAGAAAACCACAGACAGTCATAAAACCTGCATCTTTAATACCTGTTCCTGCATTTGAGTAAACCTTTACAAAAGTCTGAATTGATTTCATAGGATCCCTATCTATAACAAAAAGTGGGAATTAATATTTGTTAACAATAACAGATGTGTCCTCGAGATTTTCAGAGATCATTCCATTATGCAATATCACAGCTGAAAGGATTGGAGAGGAGCTATTCCAATATTTCATTAAATATGGACTATCCAAAGAGATACAATCAGATCAAGGGTTAAACTTTACATCAAAATGATTCACGGAAATTATGGACAGCAGAGAAATAAAACAATTCAAATCAACTGAATGCCATTTAGAATCGCAGGAACTGTTGGAAAGGTGGCATCAGACATTAAAGGCCGTGTTGAAGGCTGAGAGTCAAGACTATCCAGATGATTGGGATAAGGGAATTTCGTTTGTACTTTTTGCGATCAGAGATGCACCAAATGAATTGACCAAATTCAGTCCATTTGAATTTGTTTTCGAGTATGAAATGAGAGGACCACTAAAATTGATCAAGGAGAAATTGGTAAATCAGAATTCATATTAGGACTATATGTAAACTTTTCAGGATTGATTAAGTAGCGCTGAGGAGTTGGCTAGATAGCATTTAAGAGTATCACATCATACAATCAAACAGAAGGCAGATAAGAAATCAAAAACTGACATTTTTACTATCAGCGCTAAGTTGTTAGTGTTACTCCCAATGAAAGGTGAAACTTTAAAAACAAGTTTCAATGGCCTTTATCAGGTTGAAAGCAAATTGCGTGAGATGGACTATTTGATAAGGACTCCAGACAGAAATCTGACTGAGTGTGTCCTGTGAATATGCTCAAAAGGTATTTTGACAGAGGGAAGGAAAGCCAGAGAAGCTGAGTTACCTTCCAGAGGAAAATCGGAATGACCTAAAAGAGCTATTACCATCGTATGGGGAGATATGTGGAAATAAGCTGGGAAGTACACACCAAATTATGCATGACGTAGATATAGGAGATGCTGTTCTGATTAAGCAACATCCTTACAGGCATAATCCTCTAACGTCAGCACAGGTTCATAAAGAGATTGAACACATGCTCCAAGTCGACATAATCAAAGTGAGTTACAGTGACTGGAGCTCACCCAGATTAATGGTGCCAAAGCCAGATGGTGCCCAACGATCAGGTGTGGACTATTGCAAAGACAACACAGTTACAAAGACTGAAGACTATCCAATTCCACACTTGGAAGATTCTGTTCAAAAGGTGGGACAAGCAACTTACCAATTTGGACTTGCTCAGAGGATATTGGCAGGTAACTATCAGAAGGAGTGAAGACAATTTTAGCTTTCATAACACTGAGTGGACTGTATCAGTTTACAGTCATGCCATTTGGTATGAAAAATGCACCAGCCACATTTCCGATTCTAACTGATAAGGTCATTGCTGGATTATCCAATTGTGTCATATATATAGATGGCCTGGTGATTTTTAGTCATAGATGGAAGGAACATTTCCAACATTTATCAGACTTGTTCAATTGACTGCGGAAGGCAGACCTGGTGATAGATTTGGTGAAAAGTGAATTTGCCAAAGCCCAAGTAACCTTCCAATACCGTTTTATTGGACAGTGACACATGGCCCCATGGAATACAAAAACAAGGTTAATTAGGGAGTTTCCCACACCTGAACAAATAGAGCAGTATTCCGGTTCCTGGGATTGAGTGGTTTTTATTGAAATTCCATACCAAATATTAGCAGTGTGGCAGCTCCACTCAATGAATTGCTAAAGAAAGGCAAGACTTTTCAGTGAACAGCGGACTGTCAGAGGCTTTTGGCAGCGTGAAATGCCGAGTGAACCATTAACCCGGTATTAACCATATCTAATCACGCAAAACCACTCAAAGCGGCTATCAATGAAAGTGATGTAGGAGTTGGTGCTGTGCTCTTGCAAGAAGACGATGAGAAGACATGTTGGGTATTTCTCCTGCAGCTCCACAGCTTCCTGATGAAGGAGCAGTGTTCTGAAAGCTAGTACTCCCAAATAAATCTACTGGACTCTAACCTGGTTTTCTGTGATTTTTAACTTTGTTCAGGGAATTGAACATTCCTCAGAAGAAATATTTGACAGTTGAGAAGGAGACTTTGAGCTTAGTGTTGGCATTACAACATTTTGAATTTAATGTTACCAGTAACGTATCTGAGACAATCATATACAGTGAACATAACCCACTGAACTTTGTGGAGAAATATATGGACAAAGATGTGAGACTGTTTAGATGGAGATTGTTGGCACAGCCATTCAATTTCAAAATGGTGCAGGTATTAGGACTAGCAAACATGATTACCGACGCATTGCTGAGAGGTGAATGAGAAATGGAGGTGTTCGGTGGCAGGAGTAAAACAGACTCAAACAAAATGTAGTCATGCATGCTTGTATCATTACTGTCTGTGTAATGTATATGTGTGTTGTAGAGTACAGATGGCTTAACATT
Organism: Chiloscyllium plagiosum; assembly: GCF_037043375.1. Taxonomy (NCBI): domain Eukaryota; kingdom Metazoa; phylum Chordata; class Chondrichthyes; order Orectolobiformes; family Hemiscylliidae; genus Chiloscyllium; species Chiloscyllium plagiosum. The sequence goes on from NW_028270150.1 coordinate 99,027,322, forward strand.
AAGAATGCTTCAAAGTGAAGCCATCTTGGATATGGATGGCTTTTTTTTTAAGGGGGTGGGGTGCTGTGATGATGTTGCTCCTTTAACAAGACTATGTTGTCCTTGGATTTTTTTTAGAAGGATGGAAAAACACAGGCTTCAAAAAGTATGGGCTTGAATGGGTTTTAGGGCCAGTTTGATTATAGCTAACAGATATTGTCTCAGGCAAAAGGCTTTCAAGTTTAAAAGAAAATAGGACAGTGAAAGGGGAGTGGCGAGTTCTCCCAGGTCAACTGTGCTTCCTACTCACTCACTGGAGACTCCTCACCACCTCTCCTGCTCATGCGTCACCATGAACTGCTTGTGCCATCACTTCCATCAGACCCAATCCTCCCTTTGTCCCGTTGGCAGGAACGAGATCTCTCATGGCCAGGTGACCAGTGCTGGGTGGTGGGGATGGGGGTCCTCTCCCCATTTGAGAAACATGAGCTGGAGTTGGCTGGAGAGGAGGGGAACTGCTCAGCTGGGGAAGTGCAACTGTGCAAGAGAGTTACATGGTGTTGCTCTACTGACCCATTCATTCATTCTTATCTGAACAGGCATTGAGTCCTTTTATGCAACTCATTCCCACACAGACACTACTGGATTTCAGGTATTCACTAAGAAACCACCCAGATCCCTGTGCATCTCAGAGCTGTTCACCCTCTCACCATTTAGATCATGAGGTTGTTTTTTATTCTTCCTTCCAAAATGGGCAATTTCCCAACATCCCACATTGTACTCCATTTGGCAGATCGTTGCCACTCAACCTCTAATATCATTTTGTAGGTTCCTCATATCCTCTTCGCAACTCACATTCCTTTCTATCTTTGTGTTATCAGTAAATTTAGCTCCATACCTTCGATCCTCCATCCAAATCATTTCTGTAAACTGGAAAGAGTTGAGAGCCCAGCACTGACCCCTGTGACATACCGCTGTCACATCCTGTCAGGCTGAAAATGACCCACTTATTCCTACTCTCTGCTTCCTGTTCACCAGCCAATCTTCTGTCCAGGTCACCATGTTACCCCCAACACCATGGGCTTTTCTTTTCTGCCATAACTTTGATGTTGCACCTTATCAACTACCCTCAGGATTCACTGCCCTTCTGCAGCCTCTGGGTAATGGGGCCCATTGTGTCCCATTTCTCCATCTGCCGCTCCTCCCTGTACATTCAGATGTGGGTCCTGATTGCTGACACCATGGGCTCCTCACCTGCCTGAGTAGCTGCCTGGTCTCTGCCGGTCCCTCTGAGTGCCAGCGGCCTGGGGCATTTCTTCCTCAGCCAGCAGCGGATCTGTGGCAGTGAGGTGCTCACCAGCTTGTGCTCCCACACTCTCTAAGGCTAACCTTCCCACCGAGGTCTCAGGGTCAGAGCCTGTGGGGTTTACAAAAGGCAGCCTTGGTGACCCTTCCTCTGAGCCCCCAGGGGCGAGCTGGTGGCTTCTACAGGAGCTGGGCCTGTCTCTGCAGGCCCCACATTGAGGCTGGCTTTAGCTGCAAGACTTAGAGAGAGAGAGTGACAGTGTCATGGCCACTGGTTGGAAATGGTGTGCTCTGATTGAAACCAACAATGCAGTTCACGGGAGAGTGGGAGAAAGGCACAGCACAAGCTTGAGGAACAAACCCTCATTTTCCTCTTTACCGCCTTAAGGACTCAATACTGATTTCCACAATTCGGTCTTTAACTTTATGATGTTTCTTCTGAATTTCTCTTTTATTCTTACATTTTCTTATATTCTCAGCCCCATTAGGCACCCAGCTTTCTTGTTTGTGTCTTATTTGTGTTGCTGAGTAGAGTGGAACCAGGCACTTATTTTCACACCTTAATTTCGATGCATTTTACACCTCTTCTTTTCCTCTTTGAACACCATTAATAATGGTCTTGTCTTTTACATGGGGTCTCAGCCCTACTTCCCCTCTGTCTCTGTCAAAACAACCAATGAACTCATGTTTCCATTCCTTTTGGCTCTGAGTTGAAGCGTTAACTCTATTTCTTTCTTCATGGAAGCTGCTTGATCTGCTCAGTCTCTGCAGCATTCTGGGTTTGTCTCAGTTTTGCAACATCAGCAATATTTTGCTTTCAATTATCATATCATGTCTGATCCTCTCCTCCTCACTGTTCACTATCTTTCTGTCTCTCTAGTGTTCGACAAACCTTGAAATCTTGTCCTTCCTATGTCATTTATATATGAATTACAAAGATCAGTGGTCCTAACACTAACCATGAGGGAAGAAGAATAATGTATCTTCCTGCAGTCTATCTACATTCTCATCAACCTGCCACAGGGATATCATCACACATTTCTGGAACAGTTGGGATTTGAACCCAGGATCTCTTGCCTGGGATACAATCACTGCAACACAAGAGCCCTCTCCCTGCAGCTTCTCATTACATGCACAGCATTCTCCCTGAGTTATGTCCCTCAGTCAATGCCATTTCTCCTTCAATCCACATGTTTACATTTTCCTAATGAGTCAAATAAATAACACTTCACCTTTTTGAAAATCCAATGTATATAAGATGAAATATGCAAAACTAAACAACTTCCAGTTACTTTATCAAAGAGGTCCATCAAGTCAATAATAGCTGTCATTTGTTAAACTCTTCTTCAAATAACAAAGCCATAATTTATCTTGGATCATCAGGGGGCACTATTTGCAAACATCCAGTCCTCTTGACCCAGTCCCATACTTTCATTGTTCTTTTACGTAGCAACCTGATACACTCTCTCCAGACCAGGGAAAAGTTTTACTTTACTCTGGGACAAAGGCATTGGATTGAAAGGAGTTCAAAGAACCTGTTTGTTCAGTGACTGTAATTAATGTCAATCTCTATGGGCCCTAATTGAGTCTCTGGATGGATTCCTCCTTCTATTAATAAATGAGTATCAGCTACAACATTCCTCGAAACAGGGAGAGATGACAGATCAGAATCTGATGAGCGCAGACTACAATGTTCCCACAATGGGCAGGAATTTCTCTGGGACAATTGCCTATTTTTCTGCAAATTATCACCAAATATATTTGGAACGTCGGATCCGATACATACTTCTGCTGATTCAGCGCATTTACTATCCGACTCTCGCTGCTGTTGGTATTCCTAGTAAGTATCTCTGTCTGGTTAGTAATTCTGTGAATCATGATTAACTTTATTACTATTCTTCTCATTTCCTATTATCTGACTTTCAATGTTTAGAATGGGTTTCCTACACTGACATGCACATACTCACTCTGCCCCTCCTCCATGTTTATGGAGCGAATCTGTATTTGCAGAATTATATTTTATTTTGCTCAAAAAATGCATACCCTACAGTCAATACATGTAACAAGATATAAATCCCACTTTAAATATAGAACCAGTCCCACTGGAACACCGACAGACTTTAACCTCACACCATTAATGCATTGTCTGAGCTGAGATGACACCTTTTGTTAGAAAATCTGAATTTATCTTGAGAATGTGACTTAAAAGGAGTTCTGGGATTTACCTATTAATGAACTGAAATGAGGAAACCCATTCTAAAAAATGAAAGACTTAATCTAAGTTTGTTTAATATATTCCAGCTGCGTGACACTGTAACCTTTTGCTAAAATTTCGGTGTCTTATGGTCCTGCTCCATAACCACCTGATGAAGAAGCAGCACTTTGAAAGCTAGTGCTTCCAAATAAACAGGCTGTTGTCCCTGCTCTGCCCAGCTGACCAGGCCAATGATCTCCTCCTGTGGGTTACAGATATCCTACTCACATTTTACCACCCTGCCGAGTTTCATGTCATCTGTGAACATCTTTACCATACTCCCCTGAATTTAAGTCGAAATCATTCATCTACACAACAAGCAGCAAGCTCCCAGCACCGAGCTCTGTGAAACCCCACTGGAAACAGACTTCCTGTCACAGAAACATCTCTTAACCGTTCCACTCTCCTTCTTGCCTCTCAGCCAGTTTTACATCCAGCAGGTCACTTTACCTGGGATCCCATTGGCTCTTACTGTCTTGACCAATCTGCATGAGAGACTTTACCAAAAGCCTTGCTGAAGTCCATGTAGACCACATTAAATGCACTGCCCTCATCAAAACGCCAGGTTACAACTTCAAAGAAATTCAGCAAAGTTATCAAACTCAAACTTCCTGTAACGAATCCTGTGTCTGAGTAATTATTCTCTCTTCAAGTGCAGATATAGTCTCCCTGCACTGTCCTTTCGGTCTCCTTTGTTGGTGTATTTCTCTTGCAGCTGTGAGACTGAAAGGGAACCGAGATTGTCGAGCTTGCTGTTCTGAAACCACGTTGGGAATTGGGGGCAGCCTGACAAGGCCACATGGGGAAATCCTTTTCCAATGCAGGGAGGCTTAGCAGGGAGACACCTCCACAGTTATGGCAATCTCTGCAGTTGCTCTTGTTCATGTACAGGGTCACAATCCTTGCATCACACACTCCCTGTGGAAATGTCCCCTCCTCCAGAAGAAACAGTGAGGTTAGTGCAGAAGCTGCAGGAGTGGGGGTTTCTGTGCTTGGTGAGGACTGGGAAAAGTGACTGGAGCTTTGTCCATGAGTGTGTGTCGATAGCTTTGTTAAAGCTCTCCACTGAGGGTTTGATTCCCAGCTCTGCCGTAGCTTTTTAATGGTGTCTAGAGCTTCCTCAGTGACAATGTTCTCCCTGCGTTATAGCTCAAGGCGAGGATCTCCCCATCTCTCCAACTATTTGTTACAGTGGGTGATGATCTCTCCTGCCTTTGTTTCAGTCGAGCTGTTTCTTTTCCTCATGCATCTTTCACCTTTTCCATCCCTTCATCCATACATTTCCCTGTGATGGAGTAGCTGTGGATATTCCTGCAGGGTTAGGAATGTTATTATTGGATCGTTGATTAGCATTCTGTTGGAGTTTAATTCAAATGGCTCTTCCTGCATTCAGAGCTTTCTCACTCAAATCTCTCTTGTAATCGATGAGAGTGGAACTCTTGCTTCAATGACAGGCTCTATCACAGTAATGTTAGCCTCAAACCAGTTTGCAATGTTTCACTCTTGCTTCTTAAGTGTTCAGAGTGTGATATCATAGATGATGATGCCTCACAGAATGTACCATTTCACTTCTGCTCTCTGAGTGGGAATGACACAAAGTTCCTTTTCATCAAATTGTGGAAAAGATGCTTTTTATTTAAGAAAGCAATACGACTAATGTTAACATGAGGGCAGTGTTTCAGCTTTGAATGAAAAAGAACTTCAAGGGTTCTATCCTTACTTTGGGGTACAAATCAGAGAGATGTGTGTCTCAAAGCATAAAGTATTTATTTTTGACAGCTCCTCGAGTGTTACCTTTTGGTTTTCAGGGCTACCTTTACATTCTCACTAATTCCTTTATTAATTGATTCATTCAACATGTCACATTTCCTTCTGTGTATGTCTTGCTGTGTTGGATATTTTCATTCATAAGTAGAATTCGAGGAACTTATCAATATTATCAATAACTGTTAACCCACAATAAAGCCACAATGTTTAGGGAAAACATTAATTTCCTGGATGGATGCTGCAATTAAATTGGCACTAAACAACAGGCATAAGTTTGCAAAATATGTTTTCCCCAAAATAAGTGACACATAATTCACGAGACACAAAAAGCTATAACAATAAACATACTTCCTACAGACTGGAGAAGTGACTGTTTAGGTGTTTCCACACATATTCATAAAGTTGGAATGGTTTTAAACCAGTTTGTTGCTGCCTACTTTTACTGAGATGTCAGAAAAGAAATGTTTATTTGTTTATTTATTATTTAATAAAATAAAATTATCAGATGTCAATTTCAGATTTAAATATAACACTTGGCTCAATCTACATGACAATAGCATCTACTGAAATGATCCCCAAAGGCAAGGCCACATCTGCTCAGAGACTCACGCTAGAAATACCATGTCCATTTGCAAGTAATTCATCAGCTCAGTGCTTTCATCTTTTCCTCATTCCTGGTTAGCTGAGGTTTCTTTTGTTAACAGATCTGAATCCAATCTCTGTTGTTTGCAAAGTCCCTCTGTCTCCCACTTCACTTGCAAACTCTCTCTCGTGACCACCCTCTTGCAGTTTTTAATCTCTTCCTCTCTCTCTTGCTCTCCCTCTCTCCCTCCCACTGTCTTGCAGTGTCTATCTCTTCCTTCCACCCCCCTCCTTCCTGTCTCACCTGTTCTGTTGTGGCCTCTCCATGTTCCCAATCCCACTGGTTTCCCAATGTCCCCTCAGCCCTGTTGTGGCCTCCCCATAATTTCCCAATCTCCTCATGACCTCGTTGTCTCCTCCTAGTCTCTTTGCAGCTTCCCTCTTGCCCCTACAACATTCCTGGACCTGTCTGCAATGGCTGGCTTGGCTCTACCCTCTGGCTCTCCCTCCCAGACCTGGCCTCCATCCACCTGCTTCTCGCCCTCAGCCCACCTTCCACCAGAGAGACACTCACTGGTCGCATTCTTTCCCTGCCCCCATTCCCAGTTTGTTTCTCTCTTGTATTCGTCATTGATAAACACATCAGTAAACCAATAGCAGCAAGCATGGACATACGTATCCTGTGACTGAAGGAGCAGCTGCTCTCCATTCTCACCAGCTCCTGGTTACCTTTGGGAAATTAAAATCAGCACAGTTGCTATCTTATACAACATTCCTTTGACAAGTGTTGGATGCATTTCATCTGAACCTGGGACATGTCAGCCATTGATTCTAAGAATTTTCTGAGCAACATTTCATCATGATTGTAATTGTGTCTAATTCATCCCTTCCTTTCAACTTGTTATTCATACTTATTTCTAGAATGTTATTTGAAAGACAGGCATAAGATATATGTTCAATGAATCCACTCTTTCTTTATGTCCCATTATTATATCTTTACTGTATACAATAAAACATCTGAAATCTCAATAAGTTTTGTAACTTATCAATTGTATCTGTAATAAGGTATAACTGCTCTCAGCCTAACTTAACACATTCTTGTTTATTTTCCTTTCTCATAGTTAACATAGTCACAATAGTGATTCTATCACAGAGAAAGTGTGATCTTTCTAAATGTATCACTCGCTACCTGGTGGCCATGGTAGCAGTGGACTTACTGCTCATAATCATTGATCTGATACTGAGACACATTCCAATTATTTATAAAACTGAATTTAAATTTCTGAAGACCATCCCTGTGTGTAACATCCACGCGGTCCTGGTTTTTGCAGCTATGGACTGCTCTGTCTGGTTCACTGTCGCTTTCACCTTTGATCGATGTGTGGCCATTTGTTGTCAAAAGATGAAAGGCAAATATTGCATTGAGAAAACAGCAGCCGTGGTTCTGGGAACAATAACTGTGCTCAGCTGTTTAAAGAACATTTCCTGGTATTTTATGTTAACACCTTGGTATAAGCTGAGGAACCAGCCCTGGTTTTGTTTGGCTAAAAGGTATGTTATGTTATCTCTAGTCTGGGGATCGATTGAGCTTATTCACTACATTCTGACCCCAGCACTCCCATTTGTTCTGATTCTGCTGCTCAATGCTTTCACTGGGAGGTACATTTTAGTGGCCAGCAGAGCCCGCAGGAGACTCCAGCCTGACAGCAGGGGGCAGCATTCCAAGGACCGACACTTGGAGAGCCGAAGGAAATCCATCATTTTAATATTTGTTATCTCAGGGAATTTCATCCTGTTATGGTCAATGTTTCTGGTGTATTCTATGTGGAGACGCATGTATCGGTTGGGGTTTAAGTCTGTATTTTTACATTACTTTTCACGAGATGTAGGATTCATTCTCCAGCTCCTGAGTTGCTGCACAAACACGTGCATATATGCTGTGACCCAGACTAAGTTCAGAGAACAGCTGAAGAACATGGTAAAACAGCCTTTTGCTCGATTAGTGTTATTTATGAAATGATGAGATGGATTGATGCATTCTGGGATCACAATTGAACAATCCAGATTCCTTGGGTCAGTGATAAAGACACAGTGAGGTCAGTCTGCTCTCCCTGATGTCTGTGAGACACACAGAGTAGGTTCAGTCAACACTCCCCATGATCCCTGAAACAGACACAGTACAATCGATCGGCCCTTCCTGGATCAGTGAGACAAACACAATGCTTTCCCTGGGTAAGGTACACCAATCAGCCCTTATCAACACTGTACATCACTTCTTATGTTGAGTCAGAGTCATACATTATGGAAACAGACTCTTCAGTCTAACTCATCCACGCCAACCATCTTACCAAACTAAAGTATTTCCACCTGCCTGCACTTGGCTCATATCCCTCCAAACCTTTCATATTCATGTAAATATCTGAATGTCTTTTAAACCTTGTAACTGTACCTCCACCCACCACTGTCTCTGGCAGTTCATTCAACACATGAACCATCCTCTGCCTAAAAAAGTTACCCCTCATGTCCTTTTGAAATCTTTCTCCTCACACCTTAAAAGTATGCCCTGAATTTTGAACTCCCCCTACCTGGGAAAAGACCATTGTCATTCACCTTGTCTACGTCCCTCATGATTTTATAAACCTCAATAAAGTCACACATCAATGCTCCAGTGAAAAAAGGGCTAGTCTCTCCAGTCTACTTTGATATCGCAAACCATCCATGCCTAGCAACACCCTGGTAAATCATTACTGAACCCTCTCCAGTTTAACAATATCCTTCCTGCAACAAGGCAACAGGAACTGCACACAGCCCTCCAGAAGGGACCTCACCAACATCCTGTACACAATCAATATAACGTCCCACACTCAACAGCAGATATCCCTGTGCAAAGATCCTGAACTGCACTTCAAAAGATATCCATCAAATATCTTTTAAATTGTCAACACGGATGTAATTTTGAGTGATTACAGTGCATAAAAAAATGCAAAATTATGATATAAAATGGCGACAGCAAATGCTACTGAAATAATTGCAGCAAATATTGTTTAACGTGCTCATAACAAAGAACATTTAAACTGCTCACTCTGTGTAATATTTAAAAGACAGGGATGACAGTCACTGATGTGACCCCATTTGAACTCGCTCCTTCCTTCTCAGAGGCAATTCGGCATCAGCAGCAAATACCGTCTTTACTGATGATGCCCACGTCGTGTGAATGAATGTCTGTGAAAACATTCTTGAAGAGTTGACACTGGTAAAACTGATAGAAACCATCTGAGTGATAGTCAGTTTACATAATTTAAACTTAATGTCCCACAAATAATACCTGATACAAATAAGAGAAAGTACTTGGTAAAAATATTATTTGATACTTATTTGGTATTACAGAACTTGAGCATTGCTGGTAAAGACATTTTGACAGAGCTTTTTCTTTTACACACATTAAGGTAATTTGTAAGAATACAGTTGAACAGGAACATTTATACTGTACAAGGGAAGAGTGCTGTTTGGTTGGCAAGTAAACTTTAATTTGTACAGCCATTGCTGTGGGAAATGGACCAATCACTGACGATTGATAGTTGACCCCCAGAGTTTGTTGAAATTTAAACCAAATAGATTGACTCTAATTAATTACTGCATTGCTCTACAAATAATGAGACAGGGAATGGCTTTTTTGCTGAATTCGAACAGAGGTAATGAATGTTTCTATTCTTTTCATCTGCAAAGAACAGGTTTCTATTAAACTTTGTATCTTCCAGTATGGACAAAGTGAGCACAACTGACAATGCTAACTTACATATAAACATATGAAATTGGAGCAAACATAGACTATTTGGCTCCTCAAGTTTATCTGTGTGTGTGTGTGTCTGTGTAGCTATCTCTGCATGTGTGTGCAATGTACATCCCATGAAAGTCCCACCAAACTTCTAACTTAACATCTATGTAAATCTGTTTCATGGGATGGTGTTCAATTTAAAAAAAGTAAAGCACTGCAGATGCTGGAAATCAGAAACAAAAGCAGAAATTGCTGGGAAAACTCAACAGGTCTGGCTGCATCTGTGGTGCGAAAACAGAATTATTGTTTTGGGTCAGTGACCCTTCTTAAAAAGTGATTGTATATGACAAAAGATTCGTATTTATGCTGAAGATGGGGTAGGTGAGGGAGGCTGAGATAGAGCCCAGAGAGAGAGAGAGAAAAACAGTTGAGCATTCAAAGGTCTGTGTAAAGGTCAGCCTGGGGGAATGAATAGCCGCTAATGGGGGTCATTAGGGGCTGACAATGGGTAGCGTGTGGTAGTATCTTGTTGGGAAAAGATGCCAAAGAGGAGTCTCAAGTTCTGCATTCAGCTTCACAATCTATTTTTAATCAAGCTCTTTTATCACGTGTGTGTGATCAGCCAGAGACCGCCCCAAACCTGACTTTCATGTGGGCCAGTCACCCATTTCTACCTAGCTAAGTTTGAAGGCAATGTCAATGAGACTAGCTTCCCCAGTGAGATACAAGATTTTTATACTTTTCGTGTTGCAATAACTACATGCAACGTTGATGTCAGTGTTCCTTCTCCCTTAATCTACACAATCCTGTGAAACACCTGATCAATGATAGACACCTCAATGGACAGGCCTAGGTTCCCCAAGATCTCAAGATGTTTACCAGACATCGTTATCATCAAGCCTTGGGGTCTTAAAATTTACCTCATCGATCTACATTCCAAAGTTAATGGTTATAGTCTTTCTCAGACTTGCATACCTCGAAGGACGCCTTGGGTTCTGTTATTCGTTGTAGTCATTGACATCCAAGTTCTGTTCCTCATCTTGTATTTCCCCTTGGCCTCATCATACAAAGAGATTTTAATTTCAACTAATTTCTATAAGGTTCATAGTATTAATTCTAATAGAAATATAGTTATATGTGAAGTTGTATGTTTACACCTGATGTTAGAATTCCTTAGTTGAAACTTTATTGCTGGAACAGCACAGCAGGTCAGGCAGCATCCAGGGAACAGGAGATTCGACGTTTCGGGCACAGGCCCTTCTTCAGGAATGGCCTCGTTAGAATTCCTTAGCTAATACATGTTGAGCAGATTCTTTCTCCCTACGTTATACTTGCCTCTCACTTAAGGACCTTTTAAATTCTGTTATACAATTTGCTAACCTCATTACTTGACAACTAAAAGGATATTAATGTTTACTAATTGTTCTAAAAGTTGTACTATCAGTTCCAATAACGTAATATGGTTAGACATAGTGTTGGGAATTCTTTAGTCATCAGGTTGTGAGCAGCTTCTGTCCCACGTGACCTTGGACGGTTCGGTAAACACTGTCCCCCTCTCTTACAGCTGTACTGTAACTCATTCGAGTCACATCCTGTCATCTAGAATGGAATTTACCTCTAAATATTTCTACTCAAACTCTTTTATCTAAGAAGGCAACATTCATTTCATTAATAAGACAATAAACTCAATCATACTCCACCATTACGAGATCATATTTTTCTTTTTTATGCTTGTTAAAATCTTCAGGCTGTCTGTTCCCAGGCATCTCTTATCAGATTATCTCTTACAGATATGTGCAATTGCTATGTTCACAGAACTCCCTGTATGTTAATTTGTAAGATTATTTGTTCAAAACAAACCCTGTTACCTTCAGTTACCTCCTTCTCAAAACTTCCTTTGTGCTACCCTGTGACATCACTTTCATGCTGGATTCAGGAAGCTAATTATGTTATTGTAGCCATATTTATGCAAACGGACAGACATTTTGTGCCACCTCTGACCATGGGATCCCCCAATAATAACAGCCCATGTGATGACAATGCCCAATGTGTTGGAGAAGGTGCTCAAGCCTGAAAATTATTGAAAACTGCATGGTCCCCAAGTAAAAACGTGTTCACCCAGCTTGCAATGTGGTCTCCTCCCGGTGTAGAGGAGACCAAATTGTGAGCGGTGAATACAATAGACGAGATTGAGTGAAGTGCTGCTCCACCTGGAAGGTGGGACTGGGGCCTTGGGGAGTGCGGACGGAGGGATTAAACATGCAGGTGTTACACCTTCTGCAGTTGCAGAGTTAATTGTCAAAGGGGTATGGGGAGGTTTTGGGAATGGAGGAGGGTCGAACCAAGATGTCCCACATGGAATGATCCCTGCAGAAAAGCTGGGAGAATATTTGTCTGGTGGTGGTATCCCACTGCAATTGGAGGAAATGGCAGCTAATGATCCTCTGGATGTGAATGCTGGTGATCGGTGAGGTCAAAATGGTCCCTATCAGTGCTGTGGGAGGGAAGAGAGGGGGTGAGGGCAGAGGTGAGGGAGATGGGTCGGATACATGGCTGAGATCCCTGTCAACCACGGAGCAGGGGAATACTCTGTTCAGGAAAAAGGTGGACATTTCAGAGGTTCCCTTGTCGAAGTTGGCTTAATTGGAACAGATACATCGAACATAAAACAGGACAGAACAGTACAGGCCCTGTGGCCCACAATGGTGTGCTGAACGTTTGTCCTACTCTAAGATCAAACTAATCCACAAACCCTTTATTTTATTGTCAGCCATGTGCCTAAGAATTGCTTAAATGTCCATAGTGTATCTAATTCTATTACCACTACTGGCAGTGCACTCCCCACACCCACCACACTCTGTGTAAAGAACCTACCTCTGACATCTCCCCTAAACCTTCCTCCAATCATCTTAAAATTATACCCCCGCATGATAGACATTTCCCCTGGGGAACAAAGTCTCTGGTTGTCCACTCTATCTATGCCTCTCATCACCTGATACAACTCTATCAAATAACCCCTCATCCTCCTTCGCTCCAGTGAGAAATAGCCTAGCTTCATCAACCTTTCTTCATAAGACATGCTCTCCAGTACAGGCAGCATCCTGGTAAATCTCCTCTGCACCCTCTGTAAAGCTTCCACATCTTTCCTATAATGAGGTGACCAGAATAGAACACAATATTCCAAGTGTGGTCTAACCAGGGCTCTAGAGAACTGCCACACAACATTGCAGCTCTTAAACTCAATCCCCCTGCTAATGAAAGTCAACACATCATTTGTTTTCTTAACAAACCTATCAACCCGGGTGGCAATATTGAGGGATCTCTGGAGGTTGACCCCAAGATCCCTCTGTTCCTCCACACTGTCAAGAATCCTGCCTTTAACCCTGTCATCTGCATTCAAATTCGACCTTCCAAAATGAATCACTACATACTTTTCCTGGTTGAATTCAGTCTGCCAGTTCTCAGCCCAGCTCTGCATCCTGTCAATGTCCCATTGCAAACTACGACTGTCCACTCACACTATCCACAACTCCACCAACCTTCATGTCATCGGCAAACTTGTTAACCCACTCTTCTACTTCCTCATCCAAGTCATTTGTAAAAATCACAAAGAGCAGAGGTCGCAGTACAGATCCCTGCGGAACATCACTGGTCACTGAGCTCCAGGCTGAATACTTGTACCATCTACTACCATCCTCTGTCTTCTATGTGCCAGCGAATTCTGTATCCAGACAGCCGAATATCCCTGGATCCCATGCCTCCTTATGTTCTGAATGAGCCTACCAAGGGGAACCTTAACAAATGCCTTGCTAAAATCCATGTACACCACATCCCTTCCTCTACCTTCATCAAAGTGTTGTGTCACATCCTCAAAGAATTCAATAAGGGTTGTGAGGCATGACCTGCCCTCACAAAGCCATGCTGACTATCTCTAATCAAATGATGCTTTTCCAAATAATCATATATCCTATCTTTCAGAATTGTTTCCAATAATTTGCATACTACCGACATTAGACTGACTGGTCTGTAATTCCCAGGATTATTCCTATTCCCTTTCTTGAACAAGGAAATAATGTTTGCCACCCTCCAGCTCTCTGGTACTCACCCAGTGGACAGTGCAGATGCCAATTGCACAGCAATCTCTTCCCTCGCTTCCCGTCCTAACCTTGGGTATATCCCATCTGGCCCAAGGGACTTATCTATCCTCATGTTCTTCAAAATTTCCAGCACATCTTCCTTCTTAACATCAACCTGTTTGAGCATATCGGCCTGTTTCATGCTGTCAACACAAATAACAAGGTCCCTCTCACTAGTGAATATGGAAGCAAAGTATTCATTAAGGGCCTCCCCTACCTCCTCCGACTGCAGCCAAAAGTTCCCTCCATTATTCCTGATTAGCCCTACCCACACTCTGGTCATTCTCTTATTCCTCACATAAGTGTAGAATGCCTTGGGAATTCCCTTAATCCTACTCACCAAGGCTTCTTCATGCCCCCCTCTTGCTCTCCTAAGTTCATTCTTCACTTCTTTCCTGGTCACCTTGTAACCTTCTAGAGCCCTGTCTGACTCTTGCTTTCTCCACTTTAAATAAGCTTCCTTCTTCCTCTTGATAGATGTTACACATTGCTTGTTCCTTCACCCTACTATCCCTTCCTTGCCTCAATTGGACAAACCTACCAGCACTCGCAGCAAGTGCTCCCTGAAGAACCCCCACATTTCTATCATTCATTTTCCTGAGAATATCTGTTCCCAATTTATGTTCCACAGTCCCTGCCTAATGGAATTGTAATTCCCCCTTCCCAATTATATACTTTCCCATAACATCTGCTCCAATCCCTCTCCTTGACTATAGTAAATGTCAGGGAGTTGTGATCACTATCACCCAAATGGTCTCCAATTGAGAGATCTGACACCTTGTAAGGTTCATTGCCAAGCACCATATCCAATATGGCCTCCTGTCTAGTTGACTTAACTACATATTGCATCAGGAACATACCTGAAAAAAATTGCTCCAAACAAATTATTTGAACTGAGGACGTTCCACTAATATTAGGGAAGTTATAGTCACCCGTGACAACAGCCCTGTTACTTCAGCACCTTTCCAGAATTTGCTTCCCAATCTGCTCCTCCATGTCTCTGTTGCTATTGGGGGCCTATAGAAAACTCCCAATAAAGTGACTGCTCCTTTCCTGTTTCTAACTTTTCCACCTATCCTTCCCCTCTCGACAAACACCCCTCGATGACCTCCCTTTCTGTATACTATCCCTGATTAGCAATGATACTCCATCACCTCTTTTACCTCACTCCAGGTAACTGTGGGAGTCGGAGGGTCTGTAGTGGATAGTGACGGATTCGCAAAATTATATCTCCGAAAGATACAGAGATGAGATGAGCAGCTGTTTTTCCAACCTGTCGTTCCTCACCTGCAAACAAAGACCATCTCCTCTGTACTCAAAATAGTGTTCAAACAAGACACTAGTCATAAA
The DNA here is from genome assembly GCF_037043375.1 of Chiloscyllium plagiosum. NCBI lineage: Eukaryota > Metazoa > Chordata > Chondrichthyes > Orectolobiformes > Hemiscylliidae > Chiloscyllium > Chiloscyllium plagiosum. The sequence continues at coordinate 99,042,470 of NW_028270150.1, forward strand.
ACAACAAATGTCTCCAGCATTTCACTGAAACCATGTGATTTCAAAAAATGCCTTTTTAAAAAAAATATTCCAATACGATGTTGCCAGGGTTGGACAATTTGAGCTTTGCAAAGGCTGAATAGGTTGGGGCTGTTTTCCCTGGAACGTCGGAGGCTGAGGGGTGACCTTATAGAGGTTTATAAAATCATGAGGGGCATAGATAGGATAAATAGACAAGGTCTTTTCCCTGGATGGGGGAGTCAGAACTAGAGGGCACAGATTTAGAGTGAGAGGGTAAAGATATAAAAGAGACTTAAGGGGCAACTTTTTCATGCAGAGGGTGGTGCATGTATGGAAATGAGCTGCCAGAAGATGTGGTGGATGCTGGTACAATTATAGCATTTAAAAGGGTATATGAATAGGAAGGGTTTAAAGCGATATGGGCCAAGTGCTGGCAAATGGGACTAGAGTAGGTTAGGATAATAGCTCAGCATGGACAAGTTGGACTGAAGGTCTGTTTCTGTGCTGTTTTTCTCTATGACTGTATGTTCGTGCTTTGTTTTTTTTTAAAAAGTACAATCTAGATTTCTCCACAGTACTTGAATTAAATCTATGTTCTGTTTCTAACATCATAACTCTAGGGAACTCCTTCAGCCTCAGCTTCAGTATGAGCTGCCTGCGCTAACTAACTTAACCCTGGATCTAATTCCTGAGCTTCAATTAATGAGGACATCCCAAATACCTCTTTGGAGCCATTTTAATTTTTAAACAGAGTTTCAGCTTCCCTAACATCTGCTTGCAGTGACCCTGTGATTCTCTGGTGATGTCCTTTGTTTATCATGTGGAGGAGCCGGGTTTGGACTGGCGTGGACATTGTTCAGCCATTTCTCTGGTCATTATACATGACAGAAAATACCCAGAACCTGTTTCTGTGACTATTTTGCCTCTCAGCCTCATCTGGACTCTCGGTGAATGAATGACTTTTATTCCAAACAAAACATTACTGAGGAATAAATCACCTCCTTCCACAGGAAATTTCTTAGCTAACTGCTTTACCACTGGTCCAGTTAACAAGTCACACTCCAACTGGACTTTAAACAGAGAAAGTGGGGTATACTCTCCATCCATCCTACTTACCAACAGACTGGCTTTAGTAACCTCTCTGTGGTGAAAAGTAAATGCTTCTCCATCAGGAAAGTTTGTGTCACTCCTGCTTGGTTTCGTATAGTTATGCTGCCTTTGAAGAAAATTGAGTTATTTTCTTAGAGAAAAAAAGACATTAATTCCTCTCGTTTACTGTATGCAATCCTTCTGCATTCACAGGAGTGTGTCCATCAGATTGTCCTTTGTCATTAATGTTACAATCTGATCCGTGGTATTTATTTTATTCAATTCCTTTTCAGCCTCATTCTTATGAATTCCAATGTCCCCCATGGGTTTCCTTCTCAGTTTCCTACATTCTGAGCAATAGTGCCTCGTTTTGGAACAACGGGTACACCTTGGCTCCCAATTTTCACCTTCACCCTCAATAATTTGGCTTCTGATCTGTGGAGGGGATCTTGGGGCATTTCCAGCTCTCTGTTCCTTACCTTGGCCATTGCCTTCATTTTCCTGTGCTATTTTTTAGCTGTTTTGAAGTTGTGAGTGTGACTGAGGAAAGGTTTAATTTTAGTGGGCGGCTCAGTGGTTAGCACTGCTGCCTCACAGCGCCAGAGACCCGGGTTCAATTCCCGCCTCAGGCGCCTGACTGTGTGGAGTTTGTACCTTCTCCCCGTGTCTGTGTGGGTTTCCTCCGGGTGCTCCGGTTTCCACCCACAGTCCAAAAGATGTGCAGGTCAGGTGAATTGGCCATGTTAAATTGCCCGTAGTGTTAGGTAAGGGGTAAATGTAGGGGTATGGGTGGGTTATGCTTCGGCGGGTCGGTGTGGACTTGTTGGGCCGAAGGGCCTGTTTCCACACTGTAAGTAATCTAATCCAATCTAATTTATATATTAGCTCCGAATCATTGGCCCTTACTGCTCCCGGGTGATCAGTTACAAGCCTTTGGTCCTCAACGTGGGATGGTTGTGAGTCCTTAAGTTGTTCAAACGCTCGGATGCATCTGTCAAATTTGCTTTGCTCCATTCTTTTGCATTCAATATAGGTTTGTCCAGGCTGCATCCAGTAGATTTCCTGTTAAAGTAGGACTGGCAGCTCAATATTCCGGGGTACAGATGTTACCAGAAGGATGGAAGGGGAGGCAAGAGTGGAGTGGGAGTTGTGTATTTGACTGGGGAGAATATCACGGCTGTACTCAGGAGGAGGACAGTCTTGGTAGATCCTAAACAAAGATAAACATTTCTGTGCTCGACTTCAAATTGTTCAAATTATTCAGATTCTCTGCCTGAAGTCTCTCGTTTGATGGTATCATTTTAACCTGATAGACATATTCTCTCACATTGCCTCTCTCTGCAGGTCTAATTCACCTTTACTCATTCCACTCTTTCCAACACCATTTCCCTTTCCTTATCTTTCCCTGCTCTTTTCTTTATTCTGTTCTGTTGCTCATCTCTGTATTTTTCTGCTCTGTCCTTTCCATGTTCTGCCATCGCTAGTTATCCCATTGTCTCCTCTCACTGAAGCTGCTCTGACTGTTACTGAGTATCACCTGATTTGATATTTCACTCCCTGGAGGGCCCAGCCTTTCTTGTATTTCCTCTCAACCCAAGTGCTGTGCCAGTATTTCAATTATCGCTGCATTCCTCACTCTGCCAGGCAATGCCACCTCGAGGTCACCCACCAAGTCAAGCAACATGGTCTTTGTAATTTCCCTGAAAACTGTGAGGGACAACTCTGCCACCTGCAGGAAATTCTTTGCCTTTAAAAGTGCCAGCTCTGTAATTTAATACAGAACCTGATGGTTCCCATCACCGACACATAAACCATTCCCAAACCCTCATTGATTCGATTTCAAATCAATCTCACATGAGTGCCTAAATATTGTTGTAGCTCACTAAGATAACACACTGTTGACAAAGCCCCATTATTCCTGCACATATTGTCCAAATTATGCATTTTAATTGGTGTCCTAAATTCCCTAAAATCACATTCCTTTCAGACCCTGATTGTTAGAAACTTGGTTTCAGCCACTGAACATGAATTACAGCTTGTTTCAGGTAACACTGGAGTCTCAGGTAAACAAAGAGGAACAGTCAGCATATAACTCTACTACAGTGTAGCTCACACTCCAGTAAGACGACAAGATGGAGGTGGAGTGGGACGCTCCAACCGGAGCTGCTCCCTCCTTCGGTTTATTTCACTTTTTCTTGTCTTTTTCTTTTCCCCCTTTTCCGTGCTTTCCCATGACGTAGAGCGGGCAGTAGGCACGATGGGAGCAGGAACATCCAGTGGGTGAGATACCTGAGGGGAGTGGGGATGGCCTCTGGGTGAAATGCCTGAGGGGAGTGGGGACAGGCAGGGGGTGAGATGCCCGACGGGAGTGGGGATGGCCAATGGGTGAGATGCCCGAGGGGAGTGGGGACGGCCAATGGGAAGATGCCCGAGGGGAGTGGGGATGAACAGGAGATGAAATGCCTGAGGAGAGTGGGGACGGCCAGGGGGTGAGATGCCCGAGGGGAGTGGGGACGGCCTGTGAGTAAGATGCCCGAGGGGAGTGGGGACGGCCTGTGAGTAAGATGCCCGAGGGGAGTGGGGACGGCCTGTGGGTAAGATGCCCAAGGGGAGCAGGATGGATGTTTGACAGGAGAATGGTGCGGATGATCAGTAGTTTGTGAGTCTGGTCAGACCCTGCACTAATCCACTGTAGCCCTTTATTTCAAGACTGCCATGTTTATCTTTTTAACTTTATTTCAGTTTTCCAACTAATACTGTGAATAGGTGTAAGTAATGTAACGTTTTTCCTTTTATCACCCTTTATTTCTCTATCTTGAATCTAAAAACTGTCCCGAGATAGTTTGTCTCGAAGATGGTGCCATTGCAAACTTTTCACTGTTCTCTTATACTTGTGAAGTTGAGTACATGTGACAATAGATAATGTTCTAATTCTAATCTCTTAAAAACTGTCCCTTACACATAGACAGATGGACAGGAAACAACATGGGTGTTATGGATGGAGGGAAAATTGGGAGAGCAGTTGAGTGTTTTCTGTTCATGGGATGTGCTGAAATGGTTCTTGTGCTGGTCAGAATGCTGCTTCTCAGTCTTCTTTCTCCAGATGCTTCCACTGGTTTGCAAAGGGCATGGGATGGCTGGTTCACTTCGAGAAGGTCTCAGACACTTGGTTAAAAGTCACATCTGACACCAACTGTTGGAGAGGAAATGAAGTGTTTTCCATCAACCTCAAAGTAATTTTTATGGCAGAGAATGGAGAGAACTCCTGAGCTCCATGTGATCTGAAAAGCTTCACAACCTCAGGCTATTTGTTTACCTGAGAAATGGACACATGCTTATTGATAGACAGAAGGCCTAAACTGTATATAATTGATGGCTAGACACTGGCCAGTCAGCTACATGTACAGCCTAAAGTTCTATCTGTATATAAGCCCTTAGCTCCAGTTCATCTGCAACTACACATTAACCACTGCTCAGTCAAGCAGTGTAAACATCACTCACAGTGAGTGTCAGATTACTTGCTTTCAAAACATGCAGCAATCCTCCTGAAATCCTCTGGTTTTTGAACTCTTCTTTTTATTTCAATTGCAATCCATAATGAAAAATACAGAAAACAGAAAGTAACAGTTTTGCCATATTCACCAGCCACAGAAGTAGATAACATTGCTAGGACCCTCTGAGATACCCGCTACCTGGTGCATCATATTGAATTGCCAGCTGTGCCCTAGGAGGATTTCTATTAGCCAGGGACTGCCCTTCAGAGTTGTAGTGTCAGAAGGATTGGCGTACCGTTGGCCAACAGAGGCAGATTACGACTTGACTTGACATGGATCTGGATGTCCTGATTGACAGTGTGTGGGAGGGATGCACTGTGCTTTTTCTTCAGGGCTAACAGTGGAGACCATGGGACCAGAACTTGCCCACTTGGCTTTAAGTTGCCAATTGGGTCAGTGCAATATCCATGGTCCTTACGAACACCAAGCAGTGAGGGAAGAAGCTTAAGAAGCTTCTGGGCTTAGCAATGGGAAGTGTCACCATGCTCTCTCTGCTACCTCACACTCACTCAAGCTCTGCTAATGCATTTCACCAACACTAATGATCATCAGCTCTTACTGGTGCATGCAGCATCTTCCCTCATACATTTTCACTCAAATCTAACTAACCTACCCCACTCAGACTGCTACTCAAACAGCCCTCTGCACTGCTTACTCTCTTACTCAGGACACCTCACCACCTTCTCCCCACCTGTACCAGCACTAACTGCTGTGCAAATCACTTTCATCAGATGTGATTGTGTTTGGACATGACTTGCCAAACAATCTGAAGTGTGCTAGTATCTACACCAACAGACAATTTCAGATAATACACTTAACTCATAACGTGGCTCAGTATCTGACATATAGGGAATTGATCCTCTGAAAACAAATGATCTGTGTTCAAACTTTACATCTTCTTTAAACAATTGACCTGAGAACATTGAAAATCAAGTGTTCCCCATCCAAGACCTCAAAACAATTAGCACAGACTTATCAACCAATCAGCAGTCTTTCTGAATTAGGTTACATTGTTCTGAATGTTTGAAAGTTGGTTGGAAAGAAATCCCTTGAAGAGGAAGGAGAAATTAAAAAGCTCCAGTATTTTCACTGCAATAAAGTAGGCCACATGATACCAGAGTGTTGGTGGGTTAGGAAAAGCACTGGGAAGCCTGATGTTGGAAAACAGGATAAGCCAGTGAGTTTTGTTGCAGTGATAATGAAAAACACAGTGGAGGATAGAAATTTACCAGGAATTTACAAGCTGCTCAGAGGTTGGTAAAGGAGGAAGTGTCAGATCTTCTTCTACCATGTAGCCGTGAAGGTAAAGGTTACTCACATAGGGCAGGAGCAGCAGGTAAAGAGGTTACAACGTTAAGAGATACAGGATCCTCTCAGTCTGTGATGATGAAAGATGAGGAAATATGTACCACTGAAGGACTGTTGGCAGGAAAAGTACGAGTAATAGGAATTCACAGTGAGACAAGGAGCAATCAGTTATGTAAAGTGAGGTTAGTGTGTCCAGTGAAAAGTGGAGATGTTATGGTAGGATGAACAAACTCTCAGCTCCAGGAATACAATTTGTCCTTCCTAATGATATAGCTCATTCACAGGTAGGAGTGCTGCCTACTGTGGTTGAAAAGCCAGTGGAAACTCAGGCAACTGAGCTATTGCAGTTCACGTATCCTGGGATTTTACCTGACAATGTGGTAACAAGGTCACAGAGTCACCAGTTGAAACAGGAGAGATCAAAGAGTTCAGATAAGAAAGTTGAAGTGGAATTAGCAGAGACCCTGGTTGGGGCGGCACGGTGGCTCAGTGGTTAACACTGCTGCCTCACAGCACCAGGGACCTGGGTTCAATTCTACCCTCGTGTGGCTGTAAATATGGAGTTTGCATGTTCCCCCTGTGTCTGTGTATGTTCTAGTTTCCTCCCTCAATCCAGGCTAGGTGCATTGGCCTGCTAAGTTGCCCCACAGTGTTCAGGGATGTGCAGGTTATGTGCATCAGTCAGGGGTAAATGTTGAGGACTGGGTCTGAGTGGATTATCCTTCGGAGGGTCAGTGTGGACTTGCTGGGCTGGAGGGCCTGTTTCCACACTGGAGGGATTCTATGATTCTGCATCAGATGGTTGAAACAAACAAGGAACAGTTTGATCACAATGTAAATATCTTTTGCTCAGATAAATTAATGGAGTTACAGCCGAAAGATGAAAATTAAAGCAATTGTATCAAAAGGCATTCACCGATAAAGAATCCAAATGTATCATAAAAATGCTGTCTTAATGAGGAAATGGAATGCATTGTTGCATTCTTTCAATCTTCCATCATGTCATTTTTGTGTTATTGCATTTTCTTTCATTCTGTCACTCTTGCATCTTTGCAAGTTTGCATTCTCGCATTCTATCATTCTTGCGTTCTTGCATTCTGTTCTTCTATTCTCTCATTTGGATCTTGCATTCTGTTGTTCTTCCATTCTCTCCTTTGGATGTCCGTGCATGCTTGCATTATTAATTGTCATCCTTGCACTCTGCCATTCAAACATTCTTGCATTCTATCCTTGCTGCATGATTGCGTTGCAATCTTGCATCATGTCATTTTCGCATTCTGTTATTCAGGCAGATGAGAAATGGGCAGAAGTTCATTGAGTTGTATTGCCAGTGGGTGAAGAGAAAGAGGTGCATGACTCCCTCTGGCGGGCGGCGGGAGGGGGCATTTAGGAGTGAGAAAATCTCAGGCTAAAATACAAAATCATTTCTACTGGCCTGGGCTGCACAAGGATGTTGTTGTATTTTGCCAGAAATAACATACATGTTACATAATTGGAAAACTACAGTCAGTAATAAAACCTGCACCTTTAATACCTGTTCCAACATTTGGGGAAACTTTTACAAGAGTCTTAATTGATTTCGTAGGACTACTATCTAAAACAAAAAGAGGGAATCAGTATTTGTTAACAATAATTAAGAATGAGGTAGATATAGAAAATGCTGCTCTGATTAAGCAACATCCTTATGAACATAACCCTCTAAAGTTGGCACAGGTTCAAAAAGAGGTTGAATGCATGCTGCAAAATGGCATCATCAAAGTGAGTTAAGTTCATAAACAGAGGGTGGTGGTGGACGGTTGTTTTTCAGACTGGAGTCCTGTGGCCAGTGGAGTGCCACAAGGATCGGTGCTAGGTCCTCTATTTTTTGTCATTTACATAAATGATTTGGATGTGACCATAAGAGGTACAGTTAGTAAGTTTGCAGACGACACCAAAATTGAAGGTGTAATGGACAGCGAAGAGGGTTACCTCAGATTACAACAGGATCTAGACCAGATAGGCCAATGGGCTGAGAAGTGGCAGATGGAGTTTAATTCAGATAAATGTGAGGTACTGCATTTTGGGAAAGCAAATCTGAGCAGGACTTATACACTTAATGATAAGGTCCTAAGGAGTGTTGCTGAACAAAGACACCTTGGAGTGCAGGTTCATAACTCCTTGAAAGTGGAGTCGCAGGTAGATAGGATAGTGAAGAAGGTGTTTGGTATGCTTTCCTTTATTGGTCAGACTATTGAGTACAGGAGTTGGAAGGTCACATTGCAGCTGTACAGGACATTGGTTAGGCCACTGTTGGAATATTGCATGCAATTCTGGTCTCCTTCCTATTGGAAAGATGTAGTGAAACTTGAAAAGTTTCAGAAAAGATTTACAAGGAAGTTGCCAGGGTTGGAGGATTTCAGCTATAGGGAGAGGCTGAACAGGCTGGGGCTGTTTTCCCTCGAGCGTCGGAGGCTGAGGGGTGACCTTATAGAGGTTTACAAAATGATGAGGGGCATGGATAGGATAAATAGACAAAGTCTTTTCCCTGGGATCGGGGAGTCCAGAAGTAGAGGGCATAGGTTTAGGGTGAGAGGGGAAAGATATAAAAGAGACCTAAGGGGCAACTTTTTCACGCAGAGGGTGGTACGTGTATGGAATGAGCTGCCAGAGGATGTGGTGGACGCTGGTGCAATTGCAACATTTAAGAGGCATTTGGATGGGTATATGAATAGGAAGGGTTTGGAGAGATATGGGCTGGGTGCTGGCAGGTGGGACTAGTTTGGTTTGGGATATTGGGATATTGTTTTGGACAGATTGGACCGAAGGGTCTGTTTCCATGCTGTACATCTCTATGACTCTATAACTGGAGCTCACCCAGGTTAATGGTACCAAAGCCGATGGTACCCAATGGTCAGGTGTGGACTATTGCCAAGTCAATGTAGTTACAAAGACTGAAGAATTTCCGATTCCATGTTTGGAAGACTCTGTTGAAAAGATGGGGCAGCTTACTAATTTGGACTTACTCAGAGGATACTGGCAGTTAACTTTATCAGAAAGAGCGAAGGCAATTTTAGCTTTCATAACGCTTTTGGACTGTATCAGTTTACAGTCATGCCATTTGGTGTGAAAAATGCACCAGCCACATTTCCGATTCTAACTGATAAGGTCATTGCTGGATTATCCAATTGTGTCATATATTTCGATGGCCTGGTGATTTTTAGTCATAGATGGAAGGAACATTTCCAACATTTATCAGACTTGTTCAATTGACTGCGGAAGGCAGACCTGGTGATAGATTTGGTGAAAAGTGAATTTGCCAAAGCCCAAGTAACCTTCCAATACCATTTTATTAGACAGTGACACATGGCCCCATGGAATACAAAAAAAAGGTTAATTAGGGAGTTTCCCACACCTGAATAAATAGAGTAGTATTCCGGTTCCTGGGATTGAGTGGTTTTTATTGAAATTTCATACCAAATTTTAGCAGTGTGGCAGTTCCACTCAATGAATTGCTAAAGAAAAGCAAGACGTTTCAGTGAACAGTGGACTGTCAGAGGTATTTGACAGCTTCGAAAGCCGAGTGAACGACTGTCCTGGTATTTTTCACATTCCTGAAGAAGGGCTTATGCCCGAAACGTCGATTCTCCTGTCCCTGGATGCTGCCTCACCTGCTGCGCTTTTCCAGCAACACATTTCCAGCTCTGATCTCCAGCATCTGCAGACCTCACTTTCTCCTCATTTTTCACAGCTAACCATGCAAAGTCACTCAAGATGGCTATCAGTGAAAGTGGTGCAGTGATCAGTGCTGTGCTCTTGCAACAAGACGACAAGTCGATCGAAAAACATATCGGGCATTGCTCTCGAAGCTCCACAGCTTCCTGATGAAGGAGCAGTGTTCTGAAAGCTAGTACTTACAAATAAATCTGTTGGACTATAATCTGGTTTTCTGTGATATTGAACTTTGTTCAGGCAATTGAACATTCCTCAGAAGAAATATTCGATATTTGTGAAGGAGATTGAGCTTGGTGCTGGAGTTACAACATTTCAATATTTGTGTTACAATAACGTGTCTGATATAATCATATACGCTGATCATAACCCACTGAACTTTGTGGAGAAATATATGGACAAAGGTGTGAGACTGTTTAGATGGAGATTGTTGGCACAGCCATTCAATTTCAAAATGGTGCAGGTGTCAGGACTAGCAAACATGATTACCGCCGCATTGCTGAGAGGTGAATGAGAAATGGAGGTGTTCAGTGGCAGGAGGAAAACAGACTCAAACAGACTGTAGTCATGCAGTTTGTGTGGTTACTGTCTGTGTAATGTATACAAGTATAAACGGTTTAGCATTAAGGATGCTTTAAAGTAAAGCCACCTTTGGATATGGATGGTTCATTTTTCTTTCAGGAGGGGGGGGGGGAATGCTGTAATGAGGCTGCTTCTTTAACAAGACTATGTTGTTCTTAGTTTCTTTTTGAGAGGTTTGGAAAAGCACAGGTTTCCAAAAGTCTCGGCTCAGTTGGGTTTGAGGGCCAGTTTGATGATACCTAACAGATACTGTCTCAGGCAAAAGGCTTTCGGGTTTTAAAAAAACACTTGTAGAGTGAAAGGGATGTAGCGAGTTCTCCCAGCTCAGCAGACCCCTGGTTTGGTTGGGTCAGTAAGCAGTAACGTTGTGAAGCTGCTGGACCCAAGAGAAGCAGCTCCATGCTGACCTTCTCTCTCTGATTTCTCTCCTGGAAAATCCTGTGTTGGATTTTATCTTTTGTGCCCAGGGGTGTTTAAGGGATTTGTTATAAGTATTTGCAACAGCATCATTATGTTGGGATGATGTAGTGGCTTTTTGGTTAGGTTATAAGTCAGTATTCTATTTTTGTTTGTGTTTTATTTGGCAATCTTGTAAATAAAGTCTGTTTTCTTTAAATCTAAGTGGTTGGGTCAGCTGCATCCCTCCTGGAATATCCACGTTACACTTGCTTAAAGCAACTGGTAAAAGACAGGGTCTGGATTACTTACTTGAACTGTTTTGCGCGGGTCTGGCCTGGGCCATAACACCTGAGCTGAAGGAAATGTCTAACAATGCACGGAGAAGGTCAGTGACAGACTGTGCTCTGCAAGTGTAAGTACCACTATCTTCTCTCTGCTACCTCACACTCACAGGTCAGGGTCAGCACTCCCTCTAACTGTACCATTGCACATGCCTCTCACCAAGACTCATGGACGACAACTCTCACTGTTGTATGTATCATGGCCACTCATCGACTCTTACCCACCGCATCCTCCCAGACTATACATTATTCCCACCCTCTGTGCTTCCTACTCACTCACTGGGGACACCTCACCATCTCTCCTGCTCATGCATCACCATGAACTGCTCGTACCTTCACTTCCATCAGACCCAATCCTCCCTTTGCCCCATTGGCAGGAATGAGATCTCTCATGGTCAGGTGGCCAGTGCTGGGTGGTGGGGATGGGGATCCTCTCCCCATTTGAGGAAAATGTGTTCGCGTTTAATGGAGAGGAGGGGAACTGCTCAGCTGGGGAAGTGCAACTGTGCAAGAGAGTTATATTGTGCTGCTCTCCTGACCCATTCACTCATTATTTTCTGAACAGGCATTGAGTCCTTTTACACAACTCATTCCCAGTCTCCTCTTACATGGACAATAATGGGATCCAGAGATTCACTGAGAACCACCCAGATCCCTGTGGATCTCAGAGCTGTTCACCCACTCTCCATTTAGATCATGAGGTTGTTTTTTATTCTTTCTTCCAAAATGGACAATTTCCTAATGTCCCACATGGTATCCATTTGCCAGATCTTTGTCACTTAGCCCCTGATATCATTTTGTAGGCTCCTTATGTCCTCTTCACAACTCACTTTCCTGTCTATCTTTGTGTCATCAGTAAATTTACATCCATACCTGCGATCCCTCCATCCAAATCATTTCTGTAAACTAGAAAGAGTTGAGAGCCCAGCACTGACCCCTGTGACATACCGCTGTCACATCCTGTCAGGCTGAAAAAGACCCACTTATTCCTACTGTCTGCTTCCTATTTCACCAGCCAATCTTCTATCCAGGTCATTATGTTTCCCCCAATACCATGAGCTTTTCTTTTGTGCAATAACATTTGATGTGGCACCTTATCAAATACCCTCAGGATTCACTGCCCTTCTGCAGCCTTTGTGTCCCAATTTCTCCGTCTGCCGCTCCTCCCTGTACATTCAGATGTGGGTCCTGATTGCTGACACCACGGGCTCCTCTCCTGCCTGAGCAGCTGCCTGGTCTCTGCCGGTCCCTCCGAGTGCCAGCGGCCTGGGGCATTTCTTCCTCAGCCAGCTGCGGAGCTGTGGCAGTGAGGTGCTCACCAGCTTCTGCTCCCACACTCTCTAAGGCTAACCTTCCCACCGAGGTCTCAGGGTCAGAGCCTGTGGGGTTTGTAAAAGGCAGCCTTGGTGACCATTCCTCTGAGCCCTCAGGGGGCGAGGTGGTGGCTTCTACAGGAGCTGGGCCTGTCTCTGCAGGCCCCACAGACAGGCTGGCTTTACCTGCAAGACATAGAGAGAGTGATAGTGTCATGGCCACTGGTTGGAAATGGTGTGCTCTGATTGAAACCAACAATGCACTTCACGGGAGAGTGGGAGAAAAGCACAGCACAAGCTTGAGGAACAAACCCTCACTTTCCTCTTTACTGCCTTAAGGACTCAATACTGATTTCCACAACTCAGACCTTGACTTTATGATGGGTCTGGGTAGGTTACTCTTCGGAGGGTCGGTGTGGACTTGTTGGGCCGATGGGCCTGTTTCCACCCTGTAGGGAATCTAATCTATCTAATCATGTCTCTTCTAAATTTTTCTTTAATTCCTGCAATCTCTTACATTTTCTTACATTCTCAGCTGCATTAGGCACACAGCTTTCTTGTTTGTGTCTTATTTGTGTTGCTCTGAGTAGAGTGGAACCACCCACTTATTTTCACACCTTAATTTCGATGCATTTTTATCCTTTTCTTTTCCTCATTCAACACCATTAATAATGGTCTTGTCTTTTACATGGGGTCTCAGCAATATCTCCCCCATCTTCTCCCTCTCTCAAAACAGTAAAATAACCCATTTCCATGCCCTTTTCAGCTCTGAGTTGAAGCATTATCTCTGTTTCCCTCTACAAGGATGCTGCTTGATCTGCTGAGTCTCTGCAGCATTCTGTGTTTCTTTCAGTTTTGCAGCATGAGCAATATTTTGTTTTAACTGAACTTCTGATGTCTGATCCTATCCTCCTCACAGTTCACTGTCTTTCTGTCTAACCTTGAAATCTTCTCCTTCCTATGTAACATATTTGTCTATGTCATTTATGTATGTATTACAAAGATCAGTGTTCCTCACACTAGCCATGAGGGAAGAAGAATAATGTATCTTCCTGCAGTCTGTCTACCTTCTCATCAACCTGTCTCAGGGATGTTATTACTCATCTCTGGAACAGTCGGGATTTGAACCCAGGATCTCTTGCCTGGGATAAGGTCACTGCACCAGAAGAGCCCTATCCCTGCAGCTAATCATTACACGCACAGCATTTCTCTCTGAGGTATGTCCCTCAGTGAATGGCATTCCTCCTTCAATCGCATGTTTACATTTTCATAAATAAGTCAATTAAATAGCATCTCGCCTTTTTGAAAGTCTACATATATAACATGAAATATGTGAAACTCAGCTAATTCCAGTTACTTTATCCAAGAACTCCATCAAGTCTTTAATACCTGTCATTTGTTAAATTCTTCTTCAAAGAACAAAGCCACAATTTATCTTGGATCATCAGGCTGCACTATTTGCAAACTTCCATGCCTCTTGGCCCACTCCCATTTTTTCATTGTTCCTTCACTCAGCAACCCTCACACATTGTTGCGGCTGTACAGGACATTGGTTAGGCCACTGTTGGAATATTGCGTGCAATTCTGGTCTCCTTCCTATCGGAAAGATGTTGTGAAACTTGAAAGGGTTCAGAAAAGATTTTCAAGGATGTTGCCAGGGTTGGAGGATCTGAGCTACAGGGAGAGGCTGAACACGCTGGGGCTGTTTTCCCTGGAGCGCCAGAGGCTGAGGGGTGACCTTATAGAGGTTTACAAAATTATGAGGGGCATGGATAGGATAAATAGACAAAGTCATTTCCCTGGAGTCGGGGAGTCCAGAACTAGAGGGCATAGGTTTAGGGTGAGAGGGGAAAGGTATAAAAGAGACCTAAGGGGCAACCTTTTCACGCAGAGGGTGATACGTGTATGGAATGAGCTGCCAGAGGATGTGGTGGAGGCTGGTACAATTGCAACATTTAAGAGGTATCTGGATGGGTGTATGAATAAGAAGGGTTTGGAGGGATATGGGCAGGGTGCTGGCAGGTGGGACTAGAGTGGGTTGGGATATCTGGTCAGCATGGACGAGTTGGACTGAAGGGTCTGTTTCCATGCTGTACATCTCTATGTCTCTATGTCTCTAAAGAACAAAGCCACAATTTATCTTGGATCATCAGGCTGCACTATTTGCAAACTTCTGTGCCTCTTGGCCCGCTCCCATTTTATCATTGTTCCTTTACTCAGCAACCTTCACACAAAGGCACTGGATTGAAAGGAGTTCAATGAACCTGTTTGTTCAGTGACTGTAATTAATGTCAATCTCTGTGGGCCCTAACTGAGTCTCTGGATGGATTCCTCCTTCTATTAATAAATGAGTGTCAGCTGCAACATTCCTTGAAACAGGGAGAGATGACAGAGCAGAATCTGAGGAGAGCAGACTGCAATGTTCCCACAATGGGCCGGAGTCTCTCTGGGACAATTGACTATTTTTCTGCAAATTATCACCAGATGTATTTGGAACGTCGGATCCGATACATAATTCTGATTATTCAACACATTCACTATCCGACTCTCGCTGCTGTTGGTATTCCAGGTAAGTGTCTCTGTCTGGCTGGTAATTCTGTGAATCATGATGTAACTTTATGACTATTCTTCTCATTTCCTATTCCCCAACTTTCATCTTTTAGAATGGGTTTCCTACACTGACATGCACACACTCACTCTGCCTTTCCTGCAAGCACACCTTTCAGTTTATGGAGAGAATCTGTATTGCAGAATTATATTTTATTTTGCTCAAAAAATGCATAACCTCCAGTCAACCCATGTAAGATGCTGTAAATATCACTTTAGAATTACAACCAGTCAGACAGACTTTAACCTCACACCTTTAATGCATTGTCTGAGCTGAGATGACACCTTTTGTTCGTGAATATGAATTTATCTTGAGAATGTGACTTAAAAGGAGTTCTGGGATTTACCTAATAATGAAGTGAAGTTAGGAAACCCATTCTAAAAAAAATGAAAGACTTAATCTGAGATTGATTAAGATATTCTAGCCACATGACACTGAAATCTTTTGCGAAAATTTCTGCATCTTATAGTCCTGCTCCATAACCACCTGATGAAGGAGCAGCGCTTCGAAAGCTAGTACGTCCAAGGAAACCTGTTGGATTATAACCTGGTGTTGTGTGATTTTTAACTTTGGAAACATTTCCAGGTTGATATCCTGTTGTCCCTGCTCTGCCCAACTGCCCAGTCCATTGATATCCTCCTGCAGGTTACAGATATCCTCCTCACTTTTTACCAGCCTTCCGAGTTTCATGCCACCTGTGAACTTCTTTATCATATTCCCCTGAATTTAAGTCTAAATCATTCATCTACAAAACAGACAGCAAGCTCCCAGCACCGTGCTCTGTGAAACCCCACTGATATCAGACTTTGTGTTAGAGAAACATTCCTTAACCCTTCCCCTCTCCCTCCTGCCTCTCAGCCAGTTTTACATCCAGCATGTCACTTTACCTGCGATCCCATTGGCTCTTACTGTCTTGACCAATCTGCATGAGGACCTTTACCAAAAGCCTTGCTGAAGTCCATGGAGACCACATCAAATGTACTGCCCTCATCAACACGCCAGGTTACCACCTCAAAAGGTTATCAAACACAAACTTCCTGTAACAAATCCTGTGTCTGAGTAATTATTCTCTCTTCAGGTGCAGATATAGTCTCCCTGCCCTGTCCTTTTGGTCTCCTTTGTTGATGTATTTCTCTTGCAGCTGTGAGACTGAAAGGGAACCGAGATTGTCGAGCTTGCTGTTCTGAAACCACGTTGGGAATTGGGGGCAGATGCCTTAAGCCAGTGTCTGCAGCCTGACAAGGCCACATGGGGAAATCCTTTTCCAATGCAGGGAGGCTCAGCAGGGAGACACCTCGACAGTTATGGCAATCTCTGCAGTTGCTCTTGTTCATGTACAGGGTCACAATCCTTGCATCACACACTCCCTGTGGAAATGTCCCCTCCTACAGAAGAAACAGAGAGGTTAGTGCAGAAGCTGCAGGAATGGGGGTTTCTGTGCTTGATGAGTCCAGTCAAATGTGTCTGTGAGTGAGCGTCAATAGCTTTGCTAAAGCCCTCCACTGTGGATTTGATTCCCAGCTCTGAGGTAACAGGGAGGCTTTTTAATGGTGTCTAGAGCTTCCTCAGTGACAATGCTCTCCCTGTGTTATAGCTCAAGGCGAGGATCTCCCCATCTCTCCAACTATTTGTTACAGTGGGTGATGATCTCTCCTGCCTTTGTTTCAGTCAAGCTGTTTCTTTTCCTCATGCATCTTTCACCTTTCCCATCCCTTCATCCGTACATTTCCCTGTGATGGAGTAGCTGTGGATATTCCTGCAGGGTGAGGAATGTTATTATTGGATCGTTGCTCAGCATTCTCTTGGACTGTACTTCAAATGGTTCTTTCTGAATTCTCACTCAGATCTCTCTTGTAATCGATGAGAGTGGAAATCTTGCCTTCAATGACAGGCTCTATCACAGTAATGTTAGCCTCAAACCTGTCTGTGATGTTCCAGTGTTGCTTCTTGTCTGTTCAGGGTGTGGTTTTATAGATGATGGTGTCTCACAGAATGTGCCACTTCACTTCTGCTCTCTGAAAGGGAATGCTGCAAAGTGCCTTTTAGTCAAGTTGTGGAAAAGTTGCTTTTAAATTGAGAAAGTAGTGTGTCTGATGTTAACATGAGGGCAGTGTTTCTGCTTTGAATGAAAAAGACCTTCAAGAGCTGTATAGTTAATTTGATCCATATCAGAGAGATGTGTGTCTCAAAGCACAAAATATTTCTGTTTTTCAGCTCCTCCTGAGTGTTACCGTTTGGTTTTCAGGGCTGCCCTTCCATTCTCGCTAACTCCTTTATTAATTGATGCAGTCACCGTGTGGCATTACCTTCTGTGTTTGTCTTCATGGATATTTTCATTCATAAACAGAACTCAGGAAACTTATTAATATTATCAATAACCACAGTGTTAACCCACAATAAAGCCACAATATTTCGGGAAAACATTCATTTCCTGGATGGATGCTGTAGTCAAATTGACACTAAACAACAGGCATAAGTTTGCAAAATGTTTTTCCCCAAAATAAATGACACATAATTCACGGGAAACAAAAAGCTACAACAATAAACATGCTTCCTGCAGACTGAAGGAGTGACCGTTCATGTGTTTCCACACATAGTCACAAAGTTGGAATAGGTTTTAAACCAATTTGTTGCTACCTACTTTTACTGAGATGTGAGAACATAAATATTTATTTGTTTATTTATTATTCAATCAAATAAAAATATCAGATGTCAATTTCTGATTTAAATATAACAATTGGCTCCATCTACATGACAATATAATCTACTGAAATTCTCCCAAAGAGAAGGCCACATACGCTCAGGGACTAAAGCTAGAAATACAAAGTCTATTTGCAAGCAATTCATCAGCTCAGTGACTTTGTCTTACCCTCATTCCTAGTTAGTGGTGGTTTCTTTTGTTAACAGATCTGAATCCAATCTCTGTTGTTTGCAAAGTCCCCCGTCTCCCACTTCACTTGCAACCTCTCTCTCTCGACCACCCTCTTGAAGTTTTTATTCTCTTCCTCTCTCTCTCTTTCCAATCTTACTCTCTCTATCTCTCTGTCTCTCTCTCTCTCTCTCTCCCTCCCACTGTCTTGCAGTGTCAATCTCTTGCTTCCACCCCCCTCCTTCCTGTCTAACCTGTTATCATGTGACTCTCCATGTTCCCACTCCCACTGGGTTCCCATTGTCCCCTCAGACCCATTGTGGCCTCCCCATAACGTCCCAATCCCCTCATGACCTCATTGTCTCCTCCCAGGTTCCTTGCAGTTTCCTTCTTGCCTCTACACCACCCCTTGACCTGTCTGCAATGACTGGCTTGGCTCCTCCCTCTGGCTCTCCCTACCAGACCTTTCCTCCATCCACCTGTTACTAGCCCACAGGCCACCTTCCCTCACAGAGAACCTTCCTGTTCACACTTACCTTGCTGCATGCTTCCCCCGCCTCCAATAGAGTGATAGAGTCAAAGAGATGTACAGCATGGAAACAGACCATTCGGTCCAACCCATCCATGCCGACCAGATATCCCAACCCAATCTAGTCCCACCTGACAGCACCCGGCCCATATCCCTTAAAACCCTTCCTATTCAGAGACCCATCCAAATGCCTCTTAAATGTTGCAATTGTACCAGCCTCCACCACGTCCTCTGGCAGCTCATTCCATACACGTACCACCCTCCGCGTGAAAACGTTGCCCCTTAGGTCTATTTTATATCTTTCCCCTCTCACCCTAAACCTATGCCCTCTACTTCTGGACTCCCTGACCCCAGGGAAAAGACTTTGTCTATTTATCCTATCCATGCCCCTCATAATTTTGTAAACCTCTATAAGGTCACCCCTCAGCCTACGATGCTCCAGGGAAAACAGCCCCAGCCTGTTCAGCCTCTCCCTGTAGCTCAAATCCTCCAACCCTGGCAACATCTTTGTAAATCTTCTCTGAATTCTTTCAAGTTTCACAACATCTTTCCGATAGGAAGGAGACTAGGATTGCACGCAATATTCCAACAGTGGCCTAACCAATGTCTTGTACAGCCACAACATGACCTTCCAACTCCTGTACTCAATACTCTGACCAATAAAGGAAAGCATACCAAATGCCTTCTTCACTATCCTATCTACCTGCGACTCCACTTTCAAGGAGCTATGAACCTGCACTCCAAGGTCTCTTTGTTCAGCAACACTCCCTAGGACCTTACCATTAAGTGTATATATCCAGCAAGATTTGCTTTCCCAAAATGCAGCACCTCACATTTATCTGAACTAAACTCCATCTGCCACTTCTCAGCCCATTGGCCCATCTGGTCCAGATCCTGTTGTAATCTGAGGTAACCCTCTTGTTTCACTCTTGCATTCATCATTGATAGGCACATCAGTAAACCTATCAGCAGCACGCATGGCCATACATAGCCTGTGATTGATGGAGCAGCTGCTCTCCATTCTCACCCACTTCTGGTTACTCTCGGAACATGATAAACAGCACAACTGCTATCTCATCCAGCATTCTTTTGACCAGTGTTGGATGCATTTCATCTGAACCAGGGACATGTCAGCCATTGATTCTAAGAATTTCCTGAGCAACATTTCATCATGTAATTGTGTCTAATTCATCCCTTCCTTTCAACTTGTTATTCATACTCATTTCTAGAATGTTATTTGAAAGACAGGCACAAAATATATGTTCGATGAATCCACTGTTTCTTTATGTCCCATTATGATGTCATTACTGGATACAATAACACATTTGAAAATCTCAATACGCACTATAACTTATTAACTGTATCTATAATAAGGTGTAACTTTACGCTTGGCTTAACATAACGTGTTCTTGTTTATTTTCCTTTCTCATAGTTAACACAGTGACAATAGTGATTCTGTCACAGAGAAAGTGTGATCTTTCTAAATGTGTCACTCGCTACTTGGTGGCCATGGCAGCAGTGGATGTATTGCTCATAGTCATAGATCTGATGTTGAGACACATTCCAATAATTTATAGAAATGAGTTTACATTTCTGAAGACCATCCCTGTGTGTAACATCTATGCCGTCCTGGTATTTGCAGCTATGGACTGCTCTGTCTGGTTCACTGTCGCTTTCACCTTTGATCGATTTGTGGCCATTTGTTGTCAAAAGATGAAAGACAACTATTGCACTGAGAAAACAGCAGCCGTGGTTCTGGGAACAATAACTGTACTCAGCTGTTTAAAGAACATTTCCTGGTATTTTATGTTAACACCTCGGTATAAGCTGAGGAACCAGCCTTGGTTTTGTTTGGCAAAAGAATATGTTATGTTATCGCGAGTCTGGGGATCGATTGAGCTTATTCACTACATTCTGACCCCAGCACTCCCATTTGTTCTGGTTCTGCTGCTCAATGCTCTCACTGGGAGGTACATTTTCGTGGCCAGCAGAGCCCGCAGGAGACTCCAGTCTGACAGCAGGGGGCAGCATTCCAAGGACCGACACTTGGAGAGCCGAAGGAAATCCATCATTTTAATGTTTGTTATCTCAGGGAATTTCATCCTGTTATGGTCAATATTTCTGATGTATTCTACATGGAGACGATTGTATCGGTTGGGGTATAAGGCTGTATATTTACATTACTTTTTACGAGATATAGGATTCATTCTTCAGCTCCTGAGTTACTGCACAAACACATGTATATATTCCGTGACCCAGACTAAGTTCAGAGAACAGCTGAAGAACATGGTAAAACAGCCTTTTGCTCAATTAGTAATAGTTATGAAACGATGAGATGGATTGATGCATTCTGAGATCACAATTGAACAATCCAGGCCACTTGGGCCAGTGATAAAGACACAGTGAGGTCAGTCTGCTCTCCCTGATGTCTGTGAGACACAGAGTAGGTTCAGTTAACACTCCCCATGATCCCTGAAACAGACACAGTACAATCGATCAGTCCTGGATCAGTGAGACAAACATAATGCTTTCCCTGGTTAAGTGACAAAAGTTGGCCCCTATAGACATTGTGCATCACTCCTTATGTTGAATAAGAGTCATATAAAATGGAAACAGACCCTTCAGTCTAACTCATCCATGCCAACCATCTTCCCAAGCTAAACTATTCCCACCTGCCCGCACTTGGCTCATATCCCTCCAAACCTTTCATATTCATGTACATATCGGAATGTCTTTTAAACCTTGTAACTGTACCTCCACCCACCACAGTCTCTGGCAGTTCATTCCAAACATCAACCACTCTCTGTGTAAAAATGTTTCCCCTCATGTACTTTTGAAATCTTTCTCCTCACACCTTAAAAGTATGCCCCTGAATTTTGATCTCCCCCCAAGAAAAGACCATTGTCATTCACCTTGTCTAGGTCCCTCATGATTTTATAAACCTCAATAACGTCACGCATCAACCTCCTGTGCTCCAGTGAAGAAAGGTCTCTGTCTCTCCAGTCTACTTTGATATCTCAAACACTCCATTCCCGGCAACACCCTGGTAAATCATTACTGAACCCTCTCCAGTTTAACAATATCCTTCCTGCAACAAGGCAACAGGAACTGCACACAGCCCTCCAGAAGGGACCTCACCAACATCCTGTACACAATCAGTATAACGTCCCACACTCAGCAGCAGATATCCCTGTGCAAAGATCCTAAACTGCACTTAAAATAATCCAGCAAATATCTCTATAATTGTCAACACGGATGAAACTTTACGTGATTACAATGCATAACAAAAAGCAAAATTATGATATAAAATGGCGACAGCAAATGTTACTGAAATCATTGCAGCAAATATTGTTTAACATGCTCACAACAAAGAACATTTAAACTGCTCACTCTGTGTAATATTTAAAAGACAGGGATGACAGTCACTGATGTGACCCCATTTGAACTCGCCCCTTCCTTCTCAGAGGCAATTCGGCATCAGCAGCAAATACCGTCTTTACTGATGATGCCCACATCGTGTGAATGAATGTCTGTGAAAGCATTCTTGAAGAATTGACACAGATAAAAACTGATATAAAGCATCATAGTGATATTCAGTTCCATGTTTTAAACTTCATGTACCACAAATAATACCTGATAAAATAAGAGCAAGTACTTGGTGAAATATTATTCGATAGTCATTTGGTATTACAGAACTTGAGCATTGCTGGAAAAGATATTTTGTCAGAGCTTATTGTTTTGCACACATCAGGATAATATGCAAGAATACAGTTGAACAGGAACATTTATACTCTACAAGGGAAGAGTGCTGATTGCTTGGCAAGTAGACTCTAATGGAGACATTGCTGTCAAAATGCACCAATCACTGATGATTGATAGTTGACCCCCGGGATTTGTTTAAATTTTAAACCAAGTAGTTTGACTCTGATTAATTACAGCATTCCTCTATAAATAAAGAGACTGGGAATGGCTGTGTGCTTTTTGCTGAATTCGAACAGAGTTAATGAATGTTTCTACTCTTTTCATCTGCAAAGGACAGGTTTCTGTGTATTAAACTTTGTATCTTCCAGTATGCACAAGTATCCTACACTGTGAGCCCAACTGACAATCCTAACTTACATATAAACATATGAAATTGGAGCAAATATAGACTATTTGGCTCCTCAACTGTGTGCGTGTGTGTACGATTGCGCGGAGCTATCTCTGTGTGTGTGTGCAATGTTAAGTCTCACTAATATCCCAACAAACTTCTAAATTATGTATCATTGATGTATCTGTTTTATGGGATGGTGTTCAGTAAAAAAAAAGATAAGCACTGCAGATGCTGGAAATCAGAAACAAAAGCAGAAATTGCTGGAAAAGACTCAGTAGGTCTGGCTGCATCTGTGGGGTGAAAACAGAATCATCGTTTGGGTGAATGACCCTTCTTAAAAACTAAGTGTTTATGACAAAAGGTTATGCTGAAGGTGAGGTGGGGAGGGAGCTGAGATAGACCCCACGGAGGGGGAGAGAGAGAGAGAGAGTGAGACACACACAGACAGAAAAAGCAATCAAAGATCTGTGTAAAGGTTTGTCTGGGAGAATGAATAGCTGCTAATGGGGATCATGACAGGCTGACAATGGATTGCATGTGGTCGTGTCCTGTTGGGATTCGATGCCAAAGAGGAGTCTCAAGTTCTGTGTTCATCATCACAATCTATTTTTAATCGAGCTCTTTTATCGCATGTGTATGATCAGCTAGAGACTGCACCAAACCTGGCTTTCCTGTGGGCCAGTCATCCATTTTCCCAGCTCAGTTTGGAGGCAATGTCAATGATACTCCGGCTTCCCCAGTGAGATACAACATTTTCATACTTTTCGTGTTGCAATAATTACAAGCAACGTTGATGTCAGTGTTCCTTCTCCCTTAATCTATACTTCCAATCCTGTGAAACACCTGATCAATGATGGACATCTCAATGGACAGCCCTAGGTTCACAAGATCTCAAGATATTTACCAGACATCGTTATCATCAGGCGTTGGGTTCTCACAACATACCCCATTGATCTACATTCCAAAGTTAACGGTTATAGTCTTTCTCAGACATGTCCCAGACTTGCATATCTCAAAGAGTGCCTCAAGTTCTGTTATTCATTGTAGTCATTGACATCCCTATCAAGTTCTGTTCCTCATCTTGTATTTCCCCTCAGCTTCACCACCAGAGATACAAATAAATGTTAATTCCTACTAATTGCTGTAAGATTCATAATCTTAGTTCTAGTATACATTTAGTTAGATGTGAAGTTGTATGTTCTCACCTGTTGTTAGAATTCCTTCGCTAATACGTGTTGAGCAGTTTCTTTCTCTCCATGTTATCATTGCCTATCACTTAAGCACCTTTTAAGTTCTGTTATATAGTTAACTAACCTGATTACTTGACAAACAAAAGGATATTATTTCTGATTAATTGTTCTAAAAGTTGTACTATCATTTCCAATAAAGTTATTTGGTTAGACGTAGTGCTGGAATTCATTCGCCATTGGGTTGTGAGCAGTTTCTGACCCATTTGATCTTGGATGGTCCGATAAACATGGCCCCTCTCTCTTACAGCTGCACTATAGCTCATTCTAGTCACATCCTGTCATCTGGGAAGGAATTTACTGACCCTACTCTAAATATTTCAACTCTAACTCTTTTACCTAAGAAGGCAACATTTATGTCATTAATGAGATGACAAACTCAATCACACTCCATCAATGTGGGGTTATGTTTTTTTTATGCTTGTTAAAATCTTAAAGCTGTCTCTTACAGATATCTGCAGTTGTTATGTTTCCAGAACTCCCTGCATGTTAATTTGTAAGATTCTTTGTTTAGCACAGACCCTGTTACCTTGGGTTATCTCTGTGCTATGCTATGACCTCACTTTAATGCTGGACCAGGCAAGCTAACTATGGTATTGCAGCCATATTTATACCGACGGACAGACATTTTGTGCCATCTCTGACAATGGGATGCCTGAACAAAAATACAGCCCATGTGATGACAGAGCCCAATGTGTTGGGTGTTTGGATAAGGACATTGGAGAAAATGCTCAAGTCCGAAAGTTGTTGAACTCAATACAGAGTCCAGAAAGCTGCAGGGTCCCCAAGCAGAAATGTGTTCTCCCAGTTCACATTGAGCTTCAGTGGAGCACCGCAGAAAGCCCAGGATACACATGTTGGCCAGGGAAATGCGGTGGTGTGTACAAGTGGCAGAAAGCGCAGGACCATTTCTATGGACAGCATGTAGGTGTTCTGTGAAGTTGTGAACCAGCCCACGCTTCATCTCCCCAGTGTAGAGGAGACCACATTGTGAGCAGCGAATACAATAGGCTAGATTGAGTGAAGTGCTGCTTCACCTTGAAGGTAGGTATGGGGCTTTGGAGAGTGAGGACGGAGGGAGTAAATGGACTAGTGTTGCAGGGGAAGGTGTCATGTGGGTGTGGGGAAGTTTTGGGAAAGGAGGAGGGTTGGGCCACTTTGTCCCAGAGTGAATTGTCCCTGTGGAAGGCTGAGAAGGGAGAGAAAGGGAAAACGTTTCTGACGG
Source organism: Chiloscyllium plagiosum (assembly GCF_037043375.1). Lineage (NCBI taxonomy): Eukaryota > Metazoa > Chordata > Chondrichthyes > Orectolobiformes > Hemiscylliidae > Chiloscyllium > Chiloscyllium plagiosum. Next base: position 99,067,335 of record NW_028270150.1, read on the forward strand.
TGGTATCTGCTAGAGGGGGTGGAAATGGCAGCTAATGATCCTCTGGCTGTGGATGCTGGATGGGTGGTAGGTGAGTACAAGGGGGTCTCTATCAGTTTTGTGGGAGGTTGTGTCATATCCTCTAAGAATTCAATAAGGATTGTGAGGCAAGACCTGCCCCTTACAAAGCCATGCTGACTATCTCTAATCAAGCTATGCTTTTCCAAATAATCATAAGTCCTATCTCTCAGAATCCTCTCCAATAATTTGGCTACTACCGACATAAGACTGACTGGTCTGTAATTCCCAGGATTATCCCTAGTCTCTTTCTTCAACAAGGAAACAACATTTGCCACTTTCCAATCATCTGGTACTACCCCAGTGGTCAGTGAGGATGCAAAGATCATCACCAAATGCACAGCAATCTCTTCCCTCACTTCCAGTAGTAACCTTGGGTATATCCCATCTGGCCCAAGGGACTTATCTATTTCATAGAACATAGAACAATACAGCACAGAACAGGCCCTTCGGCCCACGATGTTGTGCCGAACTTCTAACCTAGATTAAGTACCCATCCATGTACCTATCCAAATGCCGCTTAAAGGTCGCCAATGATTCCGACTCTACCACTCCCACGGGCAGCGCATTCCATGCCCCCACCACTCTCTGGGTAAAGAACCCACCCCTGACATCTCCCCTATACCTTCCACCCTTCACCTTAAATTTATGTCCCCTTGTAACACTCTGTTGTACCCGGGGAAAAAGTTTCTGACTGTCTACTCTATCTATTCCTCTGATCATCTTATAAACCTCTATCAAGTCACCCCTCATCCTTCGTCGTTCCAACGAGAAAAGGCCGAGAACTCTCAACCTATCCTCGTACGACTTCCTCTCCATTCCAGGCAACATCCTGGTAAATCTTCTCTGCACCCTCTCCAAAGCTTCCACATCTTTCCTAAAGTGAGGCGACCAGAACTGCACACAGTACTCCAACTGTGGCCTAACCAAAGTCCTGTACAGCTGCAACATCACTTCACGACTCTTGAATTCAATCCCTCTGCTAATGAACGATAATACTCCATAGGCCTTCTTACAAACTCTATCCACCTGAGTGGCAACCTTCAAAGATCTATGCACATAGACCCCAAGATCCCTCTGTTCCTCCACCTGACTAAGAACCCTACCATTAACCCTGTATTCCGCATTCTTATTTGTTCTTCCAAAATGGACAACCTCACACTTGGCAGGGTTGAACTCCATCTGCCACTCCTCAGCCCAGCTCTGCATCATATCTAAGTCCCTCTGCAGCCGACAACAGCCCTCCTCACTGTCCACAACTCCACCTATCTTCATTTCAAAATTTCCGGTACATCCTCCTTCTTAACATCAACCTGTTTGAGCATATCAGCCTGTTTCACACTGTCCTCACAAACAACAAGGTCCCTCTTGCTAGCGAATACTGAAGCAACGTATTCATTAAGGACCGCCCCTACCTCCTCCGACTCCAGGCACAAGTTCCCTGCACTATCCTTGATTGGCCCTGCGCTCACTCTGACCATTCTCTTGCTCCTCACATAAGTGTAGAATTCCTTGGGATTTTCCTTAATTGTACCCAACAAGGCTTTTTCATGCCCCCCTCTCGCTCTCCTAAGTCCATTCTTCAGGTCCTTCCTGGCTACCTTGTAACCTTCTAGAGCCCTGTCTGACCCTTGCTTCCTTTACCTTCAGTAAGCTTCCTTATTCCTCTTGATAGATGCTACACATTGCTTGCCATCCAAGGTTCCTTCACCCTACCATCCCTTCCTTGCCTCAACTGGACAAACCTATCCAGCACTTACAGCAAGTGCTCCCTAAACGACCTCCATATTTCTGTCATGCATTTCCTGAGAATATCTGCTCCCAATTTCTGTTCCACAGTCCCTGCCTAATAGCATTGTAATTTCCCCCTCCCCTAATTAATTGCTTTCCCAAACTATCTGCTCCTATCCCGTTCCATGTCTATAGTAAAGGTCAGGGAGTTGTGATCACTATCACCCAAATGGTCTCCTACCGAGAGATCTGACACCTGGCATGGTTCGTTGCTAAGCACCAAATCCAACATGGCCTCCCCTCTAGTTAGTTTATCTACTTACTGCATCTGGAACCCTTCCTGAACATACCTGACAAAAACTGCTCCAACAAAATTATTTGGACTAAGTACGTTCCATCAATATTAGGGAAGTTATTGTCACCCATGACAACAACCCTGTTACTTCTGCATCTTTCCTGAATTTGCCTCCCAATCTGCTCCTCCGTGTCTCTGTTGCTTTTGAGGAGCCTGTAGAAAACCCCCAATAAAATGACTGCTCCTTTCTTGTTTCTGACTTTTCCATTCATCCAAACTCAATAGACCAACTCTCCTCGATGGCCTCCCTTTCTGTAGCTGTGATACTATCCCTGATTAGTAATGCTACTCCATCACCCACTTTACCTCGTTCCAATTCCTTTTGAAATATCTAAATCCCCGGAACATCCAACAACCGTTCCTGCCTGTGATATCCAAGTCTCCGTAATGACCACAACATCACAGCTCCAAGTACTGATCCATGCTCTAAGTTCATCCAGACACTTCTTGTTTTAAAATAGACACACTTCAACCCATCACACCGACTGCAACTTTACCGACCAACTGCCTATGCCTCCTCGCAGACTCTCTGCACGCTGTGTCTGCCTGTTCACCAGCGAGCCCATCCTCTGATCTGTAGCTCTGGTGCCCATCTCACTGCCAAACTAGTTTAAACCCTCCTGAAGAGCTTTAGCAAACCTCCCACCCAAGATGTTGATGTTTCTCCAGTTCAGATGCACACCATCCTCCGACATTCCCCAGAACGTATCCCAATGATCCACATTTCTAAAGCCCTTCCTCCTACACCAGCTCTGCAGCCACATGTTCAGCTGCACTTGCCGTCTGTTCCCAACCTCTCGAGACTTTGGCTCCGACAGTAATCCTGGGATTATTAGTCTGCTGCTCCTGCCTTCCAACATAATTCCCTGTATTCACTTTTAAGGTCCTCATCCCTTTCCCTACTGATATCATCGGTACCCATGTGAACTACGACTTCTAGCTGCTCTCCCGCCCCTCCACCCACCTTTAAGAATCCTGCAGACTCGATCAGAGACATCCCTGACCCGAGCACCCAGGAGGCAACATACCATCCGGGAGTCTCACTCGTTACCACAGAAATTCCTGTCTATTCCTCAAACCATTGAATCCCCAATCACTATAGCTCTGCCATTCTCCCGCCTTCCCTTCTGAGCCACAGAGCCAGGCTCAGTGCCAGAGACCTGGGCGCTGCGGCTTTCCCCTGGTGGGTCACTCCCCCCGCAACAGTATCCAAAGTGGTCTACTTATCATTGAGGGGAATGGCCACAGGGGATTCCTGTGACAGAGAGGGAGGAGCTGGAAGAATGGAAAAGGGTCTTCACAGGAAGCAGGGTAAAAGGATGTATAATCCAGGTAACTGGGAGTTGGTGGGTCTGTAGGGGATAGCGACAGATTCACAAAAAGAATATCCCAGAGAGATACAGAGATGAGATGAGCAGCTGTTTTTCCAACCTGCTGTTCCTCACCTGTAAACAAAGACCATCTCCACTGTACTCTAAATAGTGTTCAAACAAGACACTAGCTCTCTCTACTCAGAAAACAACCATTGTCTCCAGCATTTCACTGAAACCATGTGATTTCAACAAAATGCCTTTAAAACTAACATTCCAAAGTGGATGTTACCAGGTTTAGGGGATTTGAGCTATAGGGAGAGGCTGAATAGGCTGGGGCTGTTTTCCCTGGAGCATTGGAGGCTGACAAGTGACCGCATGGAGGTTTATAAAATCATGAGGGGCATGGATAGGATCAGCAGACAAAGTCTTTTTCCTGGGGTAGGGGAGTCCAGAACTAGAGGGCACAGGTTTAGGATGAAAGGTTAAAGATATAAAAGGGACCTAAGGGGCAACCTTTTCATGCAGAGGGTGGTGCGTGTATGGAATGAGCTGCCAGAGGGAGTAGTGGGAGCTGGCACAATTACAGCATTTACAAGGCATCTGGATAGGTAGATGAATACAAAGGGTTTAGAAGGAAATGGGCCAAGTGCTGGCTAATGGGACTAGATTAGGTTAGGGTAACTGCTCGGCATGGACGGGTTGGACCGAACAGTCTGTTTCCTGCTGCACTTGTCTGTGACTCTATGTTGGTATAGATGGATGTCATGCGTGGCGAGTAAGGAACAGTATTAAACTTTGTGGAACTATCAATAAACATCCTGAATTATGACCTTATGATGGAGGGATTGTCCATGATGAAGCAGCGGAGCCTGGGACACTTCCCTGAGGAACTCCTGCAGAGATGTCCTGGAGCTGAGGTGGCTGACTTCCAACAACCACACCCATCCTCCAATGTGCCAGGAATGACCACGACCAATGAGAGTTTCATCCCATTTCTCATTATTTTAGGTTTCCTTAAGGTCAGACTTGGTCACTTACAGCTTTGATGTCAAGGGCAGTCACTCTCACCTCAGGAGGTCAGCTCTTTTGTCCTTGTTTGGATATTAGTTGTTATGAGGTCTGGTGCTGAGCAACCCTACAGAGCTGAACACCAGTGAACAAGGTATTGCTGAGGGAGTGCAGCTCGGTCACTTTCCACCATGTCACTATTAATTGAGATTAGACTGATGGGGTGTTAATTATTTGGATTTGCATTGTTGTATTTTTTGTAAGATTTATCTGCTTAAATTCCTATATTTTCAGGAGTTTGCTGGTATTGTAACTGTACTGGAACAGTTCAAATCAGGACACAGCTAGTGTTGGAGCCATGTCCCACTTTCAAAGTATTTACAGGGCCATTGCTTTATACAGTGTCTCAGCTATTTCTTGACAGCATGTGGAGTGAATATATTTTATAAAGACTGGCCTTCAAAAGTGTGATAATAAGGCAGTTCAGAGTCGTTACGTTCCTGTTATAGTGAAAGGTAAGGCTGGTAGGTTTAGAGAACGATAGATGAATGAGGACATTGATGTTTGAGTCAAGGATAAAGAATTGTGTCTTATGTATAGACAACTGGGTTGAAATGAAACTCTTGAACAATATAAAGAATATTGAAGCATTCTTAAGAGAGAGTTCAAAGATGATACCCTTGGCAAATAAATGTAAAATAATTGAAAAAGCTTTAACAAGTCCATTAAGACCAAGAGAGCAGTGGTGGCTCAGTGGTTAGCACTGCTGCCTCACAGTGCCAGGGACCTGGGTTTGATTCCAGTCTCTGGTAATTGTCAGGGTGGAGTTGGAACATTCTCCCTGTGTTTGTGGGGGTTTCCTCCCACGGTCCAAAGATGTGTGGGTCAGGTGGATTTACCATGCTAAATAGCCCATAGTGTTCAGGGATATGTACGTTAAGTGCATTAGTCAGGGGTAAATATCAGATAATAGGGTCGGGCAATCAGTCTAGGTGGGTTACTCTTCAGAAGCTCAGTGTGGACCTGTTGGGCCGAAGGGCCTGTTTCCACACTATTGGGAGTCTATGAACTGGAGAGAGTACTACTCCTTTATGATTAAAGAGGTCGTCTTTGGTTTGAACCTTAGGAGATGGGAGAGGAATTGAATGAATATTTCAGATCAGTTTTTACTGTGCAGAAAGAAATGGATGCGAGAGAACTCAGGGAAATGAATGTTTTGAAACAGTTCACATTACATCAGAGGAGGTGCTAGAGATTTTAGAAAATATAAAGGTAGTAAATCTCCAGGACCTGATCGACATGTATCCCAGGACATTGTGGGAATTTAGGGAGGAAATTGTGAGGCATATTGTAGAAGTATTTGTATCATCTATCGCTGCAGGTGAGGTGCCAGATGACTGGAGAGTAGCTCAGGTTGTGCCTTTGTTTAACAAGAATGTAAGGAGAAACCTGGGAACTATCAGCCTGTGAATCTGCCTTCGGTGGTGGGTAAGCTGTTGGAGGTGATTCTGAAAGCTGAATTCATATACATTTGGAGAGTCAAGGAATGATTGGAGATAGTCAGCATGGTTTTGTGGAAGGGAAAGTGTGTCTCACAAACTGGGTTGAATTTTTGAGGAAGTAATTAAAAAGATTGGTGAAGGCAGAGCAGGAGATATTGTTTACTTGGACTGAAGTAAAGCCTTCGACAAGGTTCCACATGGTAGACTGATTGGAGATGGTTCACATGGGATTTAGGGTGGGCTTGCCAATTGGACACAAACTTGGAAAACACGTGTTTTTTCAGGAACTCAGGAGCTGGAGAACGAATCCTCATAAAAAGTGGTGTAAAAACATAGCTTATACCCCAACCGATACATGCGTCTCCACAAAGAATACACCAGAAACATTGACCATAACAGGATGAAATTCCCTGAGATAACAAACATTAAAATTATGGATTTCCTTCGGGTCTCCAAATGTCGGTCCTTGGAATGCTGCCCTCTGCTCTCAGACTGGAGTTTCCTGCGGGCTCTGCTGGCCACTAAAATGTACCTCCCAGTGAAAGCATTGAGCAGCAGAATCAGAACAAATGGGAGTGCTGGGGTCAGAATGTAGTGAATAAGCTCAATTGATCCCCAGACTGGAGACAATATAACATATTCATTTGCCAAACAAAACGAGGGCAGATACAGCTTATACCTCAGCTTATACAAGGTGTTAACATAAAATACCAGGAAATGATCATTAAACAGCTGAGCACAGTTATTGTTCCCAGACCCATGGCTGCTGTTTTCTCAGTGCAATTGTAGCCTTTCATCTTTTGACAACAAATGGGCACAAATCGATCAAAGGTGAAAGCAACATTGAACCAGACAGAGCAGTCCATAGCTGCAAAAACCAGGATGGCATGGATGTTACACACGGGGGTGGTCTTCAGAAATTTAAATTCAGTTTTATAAAAAAATTAGAATGTGTCTCAATATCAGGTCAATGATCATGAGCAGTAAGTCCACTTTTGCCATCTTGAGTGATCCATTTAGAAAGATCACACTTTCTCTGAGACAGAATCAGTATTGTCACAATGTTAACTATTAGAAAGGAAAATAAACATGAACACGTTATTTTAGACTGAGAGTAAAGTTATACCTTATTACAGTTACAGTTAATAAGTTACAATGTTTATAGAGATTTTCAGATGTGTTATTGTATCCAGTAATGATTTAATAATGGGAAATGAAGAAATAGTGGATGCATTGAACAGATATTTTGTGCCTGTCTCTCAAATTGCTTTCCAGAAATAAGGATTTGAAAGAACATAGAACATAGAACTATACGGCACAATACAGGCCCTTCGGCCCAAGATGTTATGCTGAGCATTTATCTAAGGTCAACCTAACAGACACACCTCTCAATTTACTGCCATCCATGTGCTTGCCCAACAGTTGCTTAACATCTCTGACTCTTCTACCAAAACTGGCAGTGCATTCCACACACACACTACTCTCTGCATAAAGAGCCTACCTTTGATATCTCCTCTATACCTTCCTGAAATTACATTATAATTATAACCCCTCATGACAATCACTCTGTCCTGCGGAAAAGTCTCTGGCTATCTACTCTATCTATGCCTCTCACTACCTTGTACACCTCTATCAAGTCACCTCTCTTACTTATTCTCTCCACTGTGAAAAGGCCTAACTCACTAAACTTTTCTTCATAAGACATGACCTCCAATTCAGGCAACATTCTGATAATTTTCTCTGCACCCTCTCAAAAGCATCTACATTCTTCCTGAAATGTGGCAACTCGAACTGGGCACAACATTCTAAATGTGTGGTCTAACCAGGGCTTGAAAGAGCTGCAGCAAAACCTCACGGCTCTTAAACTCAATTCCCCTGTTAATGAAAGGCTGTATACCATACACCTTCCTGACAATCCTATCAACTTTGAGGGATCTATGTATGTGGATCCCAAGCTCCTGCTGTTCTTCCACACTGCCAAGAATCCTGTCTTTAACCCTGTATACAGCATCCAAATTCGACCTTCCAAAATGAATGACTTTGCATTTATCCAGGTTGAACTCCATCTGCCACTTCCCTGCCCAGCTCTGCATCCTGTTAATGTCTTGTTGTCGGCTGCAACAGCCCTCAAAAGCTATCTCGAACATCATTGATATTTGTGTCTTTGGCAAACTTAACCTTTCACTTTTTCATCCAAGTCATCTATAAAATCTACAAAGAGCAGAGGCCCCAGAACAGATCCCTGTGGGACACCAGTGGTCACTGACCCTCCATGCGGAATACTTTCCATCCACTACCACTCGCTGTCTCCTTTCAGCCAGCCAATTCTGTATCCAGACAGTAAAATTTCCCTATATCCCTTACCTCCTAACCTTCTGAATGAGGCAATCATAGGGAATCTTATCAAAGGGCCTACTGAAATCCACATATGGCACATCCACTGCTCAAACTTTGTCAACTTGTCTCGTCACATCCTCAAAGAACTCAATAATGGGTGTAAGGCATCACCTGTCTCTCACAAAGCCTTGCTGACTATCTTTAATCAGACCATGTTTTTCCAAATAGTCATAAATCCTATCGCTCAGAATCCTTTTCAGTACCTTGCTTACCACAGACGTAAGGCTGACTGGTCTGTAATTCCCAGGGATTTCCCTATTCCCTCTCTTGAACAGAGGAACAACATTCTCCACTCTCCAGTCATCCAATACCAGTCCCATGTGGATTGAAGATGCAAAGATCATCACCAGAGGCGCAGCAATCTCTTTCCTTGCTTCCTGTAGTAACTTTGGATATATCTGGTCTGGCCCTGGGAACCTATCTGTCTTGATGCTTCCCAGAATTCCCAGCACATCCATTTTTGTAATATCAATCTGTTCAAGCCTATTGACCTGGTCCACAGTGTTCTCACTATCAAAAAGGTCCCTCCCTCTCTCGATCCTACTGAAACAAAAAGCTCATTTAGGGCCTCGCCGACCTCTGCAGACACCAGGCACAGGTTCCCTCCACTATCCCTGATCGGCCATACCCTCTTCCTGATCATTCACTTATATCTCACATTCGTATACAATGCCTTTGGGTTTTCCAAATCCTTCCCTCCAAGGCCTTTTCGTGCCCCCCTCCTTGCTCTCCTCAGTACATTTTTGAGTTCTTTCCGCGCTACCCTGTAATCCTCTAAAGCTGTGCCAGAACCTTGCTTCCTCAACCTTAAGTAAACATCCTTCTTCCTCTTGATGAGAATCTCCTCTTCTCTTGTCACCCAAGGCTCCTTCACCTTACACAATAGTGTGGAAACAAACAGGAAGGAAGAGACCGGTGTATCATTAATAAATTGCTTTTGACACATCACAGTGAAAGAGAAGAGTAAAAATTAAAGTAAGGCTAACCATCCCAAGGAAACTATAATTTAATCAGGTACAGGGAATCGATAACATTATCAGAAGCAAGATTACATTAACAGAGAATTTAGTGGCACAGTAGTCTTCCTAGTGAATATAGATAACACAAAAGAGGCATTGACAATTCAATAGTATATTGTTGTATAGAATTCAAGTCTGATCACAGTACAATTAAAGCAAAGTATTGTGAATGTTGGAGGTCTGAAATAAAAAAAACAGAATGGAAGGAATGAAGTAAAAACAATTATAATCATTAGGAATGGTTGCTCAGGAAATATCAGATATATCACAGATTTTGACAAAGTGCTTCCAATGGTTTTCGAAGGAATGCTGGATGAGATAGCAAATGCACTGGTTTTAATTTCTAAACGTCCTGAGAAGTTGGTGAGAATGTAGAGTAACTTCTCCTCCAATCACAGGTTTGTTCTCTCCATGCTTGCTGCTGATAGGTTTATGATGAGCCTATCAGTGACAAATGCAAGAGAGAAACAACTTGTGATTGGTGACTGGGGTTTGGGGACGGTGGCAGTCTGCAGCTTGGTAATTGCTGCCAGTGAGGGGTCTCTCTGGGGGAAGGTGGGCTGAGGACGAGGAGCAGGTGGATTGAGGCCAGGTCTGGGACGGAGAGCCAGAAGGAGGAGCCAAGTCAGTCATTACAGGAGTGTAGTAGGAGACCACAACAAGACAGGTGAGACAGGAAGGAGGGGAATGGAAGAGAGAGACTGACATTGCAAGAGCTTGGTGGGGGCAGGGGAGGGGGATAGAGCGAGATGGAGAAAGAGAGATAAAAGCTACAAGAGGCAGATAGAGAAAGAGGGAACTTGCAAGTGAAGTGGGAGTCAGAGGGACATTGTAGACAACAAAGACTAGTTTCAAAGCTGTTAACAAAAGAAACCTCGGCGAATTAAAAATGAGGAAAACATGAAGTCACCGGGATAATGTAGTAAATGGACGTGGTATTTCTAGCATCAGGCCATCTATGCTCAGAAGCTACTCTACTTGGGGGATTTCAATGGATTCTATTGTAATGGACATTGTGGAAATTGTTACATTTAAATCTGAAATTGACGTCTCAGATTTTTGTTTGATTTAATAATGAAAAAAACAAGCAAATATTTATTTTCTGACATCTCGGTAAAAATACACATAACCACAACATTGTGAAACAAATTACAAATTTATAAAAAATATGTGGAAACAGATGAAAGGTAATTTCTCCAGTCGACAGGGAGTACGCTGATTGCAATAACTTTTTGTGAGAAATGAAGTACGCGTCAGTTATCTTGGGGATAAAAACATTTTGCAATTTATGACTGTTGTCTTTTGCCAAATGAAGTGCAGCATTTATCCAGGAAATTAATCTTTTCCCTCTACATTATTGTTTTATTGTGGTTTGATAGTTTCTGATAATATTGATTATTTCTTTGAACTTCCCTTGTGAATGCAAATATCCACTGCATCAAGGCAGACACAGCAGGTAAAGTGTTGACTGCATCAATTCATAAATGAGTTGGTGAGAATGAAAAGGCAGCCCTATACACCAAATGGTAACACTCAAGAGCAGGTATCAAACGTAACTGTGCTGAAAGAGCCAGATCACTGATATGTACCAACATATTGATATAAGCCTTGAAGTCATTTTTCATTCAAAGCAAAAATGTTACATTCATGTTAACATTAGACGTACTGCTTTGTCAATTAAAAAGCAACTTTTTCACAACGTGACTAAAAGCCACTCAGAGAGCAGAAGTGAAATGGCACATTCTGTGAGACGTCATCATCTATAATATCACACGCTGAATAGACAAGAAGCAACAGTGAAACATCACAGGCTGGTTTGAGGCAAACATTACTGAGATAGAGCCTGTCATTGAAGCCGAGTTCCACTCTCATCGATTACAAGAGAGATCTGAGTGACAAGTCTATGAATGCAGTAAGAAGTATTTGAAGTAATGTCCAAGAGAATGCTAAACAACGATCCAATAATAACATTTCTAACCCTGCAGGAATATCCACAGCTACTCCATCACAGGGAAATGTACGGATGAAGGGATGGGAAAGGTGAAAGATGCACGAGGAAAAGAAACAGCTTGACTGAAACAAAGGCAGGAGAGATCATCACCCTCTGTAACAAATAGTTGGCGAGATGGGGAGATCCTCGCCTTGAGCTATAACGCAGGGAGAACATTGTCACTGAGGAAGCTCTAGACACCATTAACAGCCTCCCTGTTACCTCAGAGCTGGGAATCAAACCCACAGTGGAGGGTTTTAGCAAAGCTATTGACACACACTCATGGACAAAGCTCCAGTCACTTTTCCCAGTCCTCATCAAGCACAGAAACCCCCACTCCTGCAGCTTCTGCACTAACCTCTCTGTTTCTTCTGGAGGGGGGGACATTTCCACAGGGAGTGTGTGATGCAAGGATTGTGACCCTGTACATGAACAAGAGCAACTGCAGAGATTGCCATAACTGTCGAGGTGTCTCCCTGCTAAGCCTCCCTGCATTGGAAAAGGATTTCCCCATGTGGCCTTGTCAGGCTGCAGACACTGGCTTAAGGCATCTGCCCCCAATTCTCAACGTGGTTTCAGAACAGCAAGCTCAACAATCTCGGTTCCCTTTCAGTCTCACAGCTGCAAGAGAAATACATCAGCAAAGGAGACCAAAAGGACAGGGCAGGGAGACTATATCTGCACTTGAAGAGAGAATACTTAATCAGCACAAGGTCTGTTACAGGAAGTTTGTGTTTGCAAACATTGTTGAAATTTTTTAGGAGGTAACCTGGTGTGTTGATGAGGGCAGTGTATTTGATGTGGTCTACATGGACTTCAGCAAGGCTTTTGGGAAAGTCCCTCATGAAGATTGGTCAAGACAGTAAGAGCCAATGGGATCCCAGATAAAATGACATGCTGGATGTAAAACTGGCTGAGAGGCAGGATGTTGTCTGGGCAGGAGGGGCTGAGCAATGAGGAAGGATTGGGAAGGCTGGGGCTGTAAAGTCAATAATCAGGGTGACATGAATATATTCGGATTTGGAATACACAATCGAATAGAGTGACACATTTTCGACTCAATAGTATGGAACTGGAAAAGTATGTGAGGCAGAAAAGTGAAAGGATTTGCAGCCAGACAGACACCCTCAGACAGAGCTGTTGTAAAAGATGTCCACATAGACGTGGAAAACTATTTACAATAACATGTCAACCGTGCCACAAGTACATATTCTTTCTCACTCTACAACCAGTTCTAGGTACCTTCCTGGGGTATGCGGCTGGGCTGGAGGAAGCCTGCCCTACACTGGAGCCCACTGCTCTCGGAGGGTCTGGTTGGGTGACCCTGGGGATGGGTGTGTCCCCAGGACCCTCAAATGCTGATGACCTGTTGTTGCATTGCCATTGGTGCTGAGCTCCTTAGGTTAGAGTGATGGAGTGTCGATCTGGTGCACATATCCAGCAGACCCTGTGCCTGCTGAATCTAGCTCTCTGTGGCAGACACTAACCTGTCCATGGAGGCAGCCACTCACACGCTGGAGGCTGCTAAAGGCATCGGTGCAGCCCTGCAACTGTTGTGGCTATTTGCTGAGTGCCTCTGCCAAGCCTGTCTGCTGTTCCTGTGTTGCTCAGGCATGTCAATGTGGTCCCTGATAGCTGACCCCCGTGTTGTGGCATGTTACGGTGCAATGCACATTGGGGGCACTGGGGAATGATGACAGCAATGAATAACACTTCATTCTTGGTCACTGAGACCTGGAAGTTTCAGCATCTCTGTCGGAGCGGTCCCAGTCTTCTCCAGAGAGGGGCAAGACTCCCTTCTTTGAAGGGTTGGGGAGACAAATGTCAGGGACCCCACTTGAACATCCTGGCCCCTGTTTAACCTGCTTTCTGTCTGGACAGAGTGAAAAGGGGGAAATGGAGTGAGTTGAAAGGGGGTGGTACAGCTATTGGTGCTGCTGCACTGGGACAAATGTGGTAAGGTGCCTGAGTGAGTGGTCAGGCAGCACATAGCCCATGCCTGAGGGTTATGAGGGTGGGGGGTGTGATTTGGGATGGTGAGAGTAAGTGAGGGGAGCTGCTGTATTAGAGGAAGTGGCAGCACTCAAGCCTTGGTGGAGAGCTCGGTGCAGTCCCAGAGATACAGTGATTGGAAGGTTGCAGAAAGAAGATGTTATCACTTACCCTGATGGAGTGGAGAAGGTCATCGCCCTGCTCACAGTGTTGCTGGGCATTCCCTGAGACAGCTGAGACCTCTGTCCAGGCTGACAGAGCCTGGTATCATGGCCTCCTCTGGCAGTCCAGGGGTGACGAGGACATCAATCCTCTGTTCCATCCCAACTGCCAGATCCCTGTCTACTCCCAGCCCCTCGGCAGCACATTCAGGATCAGGCTCCGTACTTCACAAGGCCGCTGGCTCACACTCTCATGAAATGGTGTCCAGCTGGACATTAAAAACGGTGCCAGACGTGTGTGAGCTGGAAGCAGTGTGCTTGCCATGTAATTCCCTGAGAATGACACTCACTATCCTGACCAACATTCCAAGTCAGCTCTCGGCCCAGGGAAAGAAGAGTTTAAAATCGGGACTGATTCTTTTGGCTCTTTCTTTTATTTCTTCTCTTTTGTTTCTTCTCTTTTGTTTATATCTGGCTTTATATTCTGTATTTTAAGATGGCACCTGAGAATGGTGACTTTGTAAACCTTTCTCTGTACTCCTGCACTTGAGGACACGTGACAATAAAATCGAATTCTGACACAGATTTACGTCATTGATAAAGGAGCTTAAGTCAAAGTAAGGATAACTTTCATTATACAAATAGATACCTGCACTGTGGAAACAGGCCCTTCAGCCCAGCCAGTCCACACTGACCCTCTGAAGAGTACCCCAACCAGACCCATTTTTCTCCATCCATTGCACCTAACACTATGGGCAATTTAGCGTGGCAAATTCACCTGACGCATCATGAAACCCACACAGACATAGGAAGAAGATGCAAACTCCACACAAACAGCCACCCTAGGTTGGAATTGAACCTGGTACCGTGGTGCTGTGAGGCAGCAGTGCTAACCACTGAGCCACCGTGAGTCTTAATGATCTGAGATGCAATTTCCTGAAAACATTTTAAAAACAGATCCAAAAGAAGTTTACAAGGGAATTGGAAAGTACTTGAACAGCAAACATGTGTCCAGCTGTGGCGAAGAAGAGGGAGAGAGCAGTGACCTGTAAAGAATGAGTCTGTAATGTTTCTATCATTCTAAGATTCAGTGAATAAGGGAGAGATTGAAGAGGAAGAGGACCTAGCAAAAAGAAAAGAGACAGGAAAAGTAAGATGTGGAAGAGGGAGACACAAAGTGAAAGAAATAAACTTTTAGAACGGAATTGGATAAAAAAAAAACTAGAAGGTGATACAAAGGCTGCTCAGGTTGGTACTTTTTCACTGAAGAGTAGGAGGTTTGGAAAATCACGTGGGGCAGAGATAGAGTGAATGGCAGGTTTCCTTGGAAATGGGTGGGCCATTTTTAAGGGGACATATTTTAAAGATGTATAGAGAAAGATTTAAAGAAAATAAAATTTTTTTTTTCTGGTACTTTATTCTGATTGAAAGGAGTTCAATGAACCTGTTTGTTCAGTGACTGTAATTAATGTCAATCTCTGTGGGCCCTAATTGAGTCTCTGGATGGATTCCTCCTTCTATTAATAAATGAGTCTCAGCTACAACATTCCTTGAAACAGGGAGAGATGACAGATCAGAATCTGAGGAGAGCAGACTGCAATGTTCCCACAATGGGCTGGAGTCTCTCTGGGACAATTGGCTACTTTTCTGCAAAATATCAACAGATGGATTTGGAAAGCCGGATTCAATATGTACTTCTGATTATTCAACACATTTACTATCCGACTCTCGCTGCTGTTGGTATTCCAGGTAAGTGTCTCTGTCTGGCTGGTAATTCTGTGAATCATGGTTTAACTTTATTATTGTTCTTGTCATTTCCCATTCTCCTACTTGCTGCTCCTCCTGTAACTAAGACTCTATCTCCCCCGGTAGATTCATAAACCACTAGACTCCTGTTGTTCTCACTTTAATCTTGAGAAGACCAATACCATTGTCTTTGGTTCCCATCACAAATTCAGTTTCCTGTCATTCTCCTTCATCCATCTCTCTGGCTTCAGGCTGAACCAAAATGTTTGGAACCTCAGGGTTCCCTTTAACCCTAACCTGAGGTTTGACCCCACATCCTCTCCATTGCATTACCATCCCCTCTGTAATATCGCCGTCTCCTGCCTGCTTCATCTGGGATGCTGCACACTACACCGTCTCTGGGTTTGATTAATCCAGACTCGAGTATTCCATTCAGCCTCACAGTATCAAACCTCAATAAACCAGAACCCACCCAAACCTCTGCTGCCCTGCCTGGACCCCCATCATGTTCGGTTTACCATTTGCCTTTGTGCGTTTGACCAACAAGAGTTCTTGCTCCAACATCTTCTCGCTTTTGTGTTCAAATTCTTGCAAGGTCTGACCTGTCCAATTATTCCCATTCCCGGTGCTCTCCTCATCATCCAGTAAATAGTGTGGTCGACTCATACAGAATGGAAACAGACCCTTCGGTCCAACCAGTCCATGCTGACCATAATCCCAAACGAAACTAGTCCTACCTGCCTGTGCTTGGCCCATATCCCTCCAACCCTTTCCTATTCATGTACTTATCAAAATGTCTTTTAAACATTGTAACTATACCCACATCCACCACTTCCTCTGGAAGCTCATCTCCCTCACGAACCACTCTCATTGCAAAAAAAGATTGCCCCTCATGTTTTTTTTTATCTTTCTCTATTCACCTTTAAAATATGCCCCCTTAAAAAAATGCCCCACCCAAGGCAGGGCAAGTGATGGAAGTGTTAGTAGGGGAGGATTTTGGAACCAATGAACACAATTCCATAAGTTTTAGAATAGCTATGGAAAGTATAGATCTGGGCCATAAGTTAAGTTCTAAATTGGGGCAAGGACAATTTTGATAGCATTAAATCAGAACTTTCAAAAGTGTTTGGAGAAGGCTGTTTGCAGTTCAAATGAAGTCTGGTAAAGTGGGAAACTTTCCAAACTGAGTTAATGAAGAGTTCATGGCCAATATGAAAGAGTGACGGATAAAGATGGCAAGAGTAGAGAGGCCTGAATGACTCAAATTATTGAGGCCCTGGTCAGGAAAAATAATGGGACATATGATATGCCCAGGCAGTTGGGATGTAGTGAATTCCTTGAGGAGTATAGTTGGTATTGGAATACACTTAAGAGAGAAATCAGGAGGGCTCAAAAGGAACACAAGATGGTTTTGGCATATAAGGTAAAGGAGAAGCCAAAGACTTACGAAAAGTTCATGAAGGACAAAAGAGTAACGAGGGACAGAATAGGACCACTTAAAGATCAACAAGTTCATCGAGGTGAGGAGCTACAAGAGATGGGTGAGATCCTTTCATGAATGTTTCTTGGCAGTATTTTCCATTGAGAATGCAGAGATGTCAGGGAACCTGGGGAAATAAATAGTGATGCCTTGAACAGAGTCCACATTCCAGAAGAGGAGATGCTGGAAATCAAAAGACACATTAAGGTAGATAAATCCAGGGCACCTGATGAAGTGTATCGCAGGACCTTGCGGGAGCCACGGAGGAGATACCTGTATCATCGATAAATACAGGTGAAGGGACCAAGATTTGAATAGTGGCTAATGTTGTGAGTATTTAAGAAAAACTGAAGAGAAATGCTTGCGAAATACAAACCAGTGAGCATGACATCTTACGTGGGTAGGTTGTTTGAGGAATTCTGAGAGATAGGATCGAAAGGCATTTAGAGAGGCAAAGACTCATTTGGGACAGTCAGCATGGCTTTGTGTGAGGGACATGGGAAATCATGTCTTACAGATTTGATTAAGCTTTTCGAAGGGGTGACTAAGAAAGTAGATCAGGGCACTGTGGTAGATTTGATGTACATGGATTTTAGAAACGCCTTTGACAAGGTACTGCATGATAAGTTGGTGAGTAAGATTCAATCTCACAGAATCCAGGGAAAGCTAGCCAAGTGGAGACATAGTTTGGCTTGAAGGTAGAGCACAATGGGTGGTGTTAGAGGGTTGTTCTTCAAACTGGGGACCTGTGAACAGCGGTGTGCCACATGGAGTGGTGCTGGGTACGCTGTTATTCAGCATTTCTTGAAATAAGTTGGATAAGAATTTATGAGATGTGATTATAAGTTTATGTATGCCATAAGATTGGTGATATAGTGGACAGTGAAGAAGATTACCTGGGAATACAGTGAGATCTTCATCAATTGGGCCAGTGGGCTGAGGAATGGCAGATGGAGTTTAATTTAGATAAATGCGAGGTGTTGCAATTTGCTGGGTCAAACCAGGGCAGGACTTACCCAGTCATTGGTCAGACCATAGGGAGTGTTATACAACAAAGAGATCTAGGGGTACATGATCATTGCTCCTTGAAACTGGAGCCACAGCTAGGCAGGGTGGTCGAGAAGGCTTTCAGAATGCTTGCTTTCATTGGGGAGAGCAGTGAGTATCAGAGTTGGGATGTCTTGGTGCAGCTGTACAAGGTGTTGGTGAGGCCACAGTTGAACTTACTATGTGCAGCTCTGGTCACCCTCCGATCAAAGGGATAAGATTAAACTGGAAATGGTCCAGATAAGATATATTGGGATGCTACCAGGACTGGAAGGTTTGAGTTTTGATAAGAGGCTGGAGAGGCTGGAACTTTTCACTCTGGAGAGTAGAAGACTGAGGGGTGACCTTAGACCATAGAACATCGAACATTTCAATGCAATACAGCCTTTTGACCCTCAAAATTGTGTGAAACCAATCTGAAGTCCATCTGACCTACCCTATTCCATTTTCATCCATATGTCTATGCAATTACCAATTAAATACCCTTAAATTTGGAGAGCCTACTACTGTTGCAGGGAGGCCATTCCATATTCCTACTACTCTCTGAGTAAGGAAACTACCTCTGACATCTGTCCTATATCTATCATCCCTCAATTTGAAGCTATTTCCCCTCGTGCTAGCAAACACCATCCAAGGAAAACTGTTTTCACTGTCCACCCTATCTAACCCTCTGACTACCTTATATGCCTCAATTAAGTCATCTCTCAACTTTCTTCTCTCTAATGAAAATAACCACAAGTCCATCAGCCTTTCCTCGTAAGACCTTCCCTCCCTACCAGGCAAAATCCTAGTAAGTCACCTCAAAACCTTTCCAGACTTTCCACATCCTTCCTATAATGCGGCGAACAGAACTGTACACAATACCCAAGTTCGGCCACACCAGAGTTTTGTACAGTTGCAGCATGACCTCATAGCTGCGAATCTCAATCCCTCTGCTAATAAAGGCTAACAGACCGTATGTCTTCTTAACAACGTTATCAACCTGAGAGATAACTTTCATGAATCTACGTACATGGACAAAGAGATCTCCCTGTTTGTCTACACTACCAAGCATCTTAATATTAGCCCAGTACTCTGCACTCCTGTAACTCCTTCCAAAGTGAATCACCTCACACTTTTCCACATTGAACTCCATTTGCCACCTCTCAGCCCAGAGACTCCAGCCGAGTCACCTTGCCTTTTCAAGGGGCCTCCCATTGCATGGACTTGCAGTTACCCCACCCCCACCCAAGGCTGCACATCCAAACACTTACCCTGCTGGCCTCATGTTCAGTTGCAGCCATTTTCATTTCTGAGTCACAACAGGATGGAAGGCAAGAGCAGGCTTCCCTCAGACACTGAGTTCCAGCCTCCTCCTCTGCACACAGGGGAACACTCAAGGAAAAATTGACCCTTCTTCTTAGCACCTCCCACACCCTGTTAACCTCTCAGACTTCATCCCTCCCTGAGTCCCCGCCCAACCCACCTGCATCTACATACCCTCCAGCCCCGACTCCAGTCCAGTCAGGTCGATATGCCAGGGCTGGGAATGCACTGGCCCCCCCCTTGTATCCAGGGTGTTGGTGACTCTCACTGAACCCCTCCCCCTTACATAGTGAGTTGTCTCCCTTCAGTATCATCATTCCCCAGCTTCCCAACTCCGATTCCCACTATTATGTTTCCCAGCCGTCATTCCACAGCAGTGGCCTCTTTGGCAGTGCCCTACGAGTGGCTCGGAGATGCGCCAGGATGGGGTGTGGTGAGACTGGCACATGTCAGATTCCAATGTCTGTGACCGTGGACTGTGTGCGGTCACCACCCAGAAACCGTACCTTGAGCTGTTGGTGCTGGGGTTCCAAGCTGGAGGGCTGGAGGAACAAGCAGTGAGCTGGAGTCACCAGGTTCCCAGTCAGACTTCAACGTTGGGAATTCTCAGTGTCTAGTTTCTATCCAGTGGATGGTAGAATGGGAATCTGCATATTAATGAGGTGAGATTTGGTGTTAATGACGGAGATAACGAGCAATGTCGATAAAGGCCTCTCACTGTAGCCCACCATGTTCTTGCCCCTGTATTGCTCGCTAGATTTCTCTTGTACTCTCATTGTTAACTCCTTGTTAATCTTTTAGTCATTCTTTGCTGACTTTTATTTTCTGTTCCTGACCCACCAGCGAAATTTTCACAACTATCTGCTTTTTATTGAAGTTTGATGCCAGTTTTAACATGGGTGGAGGCTGTTCCATTTGACATTTTTCCTTTCTCATTTTGCGTGTCTTTCATCTGTATATTCTGAATTCTGTCCTTAAATTCGTGCCACCATTGACTTACCCCTTTCCCCTGATCTATTTTGTTTGCTTTACTTGCATGCTCGCACATCTACCCTCACTTACATTTACAACACTGGTCTTAGGCCCACTCTTCTGCCCTTCACACTGTTTCACAATAACCTTTAACTGTTTCTCCCTCACATATTTCTCCAGTTCCATATTTATAATCTACTATTGAATCGATAGGTGTCACTCTATTAGACTGTGTATTTTAAATCCTAATCACTCATCGTGGAAAATAAATATGTCACCCTCTGCTTCTCTTGCCAATCATATTAAATCTCTGTGCTCTGATTATTGACTTTATAGGTCTTTAGGAGTGTAGGCAATGGAGGAGACCATTCAGCCCATCGAGCCTGCTCTGCCATTTAATTTGATTGTGGCTGATTGGTCACTTCAATGCCTCTGACCCAGACTATCCTCATAACTCTTTATGTGATTGATACTGACAGTTTTCTTGTGGCCTCCCCATCACATCCTTATGTCCTCCTTGTCTTCTCCCAGTCTACTTACAACTTCCCTCTTGACCCTAGAACACTCCTGGACCTGTCCGCAATGGTTGACTTTGCTCCTCCCTCTGGCTCTCCCTCCTAGACCTGACCTCCATCCACCTGCTCCTAGCCCTCATCCACCTTCCCCCAGAGAGACCCTCACTGGCAGCCATTACTGAGGTGCATGCTGCCCCCACCTCCAAATCCCAATTACTGATCACAAGTTGTTTCTCTCTTGCATTTGTCACTGATAGGTTTACTGATGAGCCTATCAACAGCAAGCATGGAGAGAACTAGCCTGTGATTGGAGGAGACGTTGTTCTCCATTCTCACCAGCTTCTCGGGACTATTGGATAATTAAAACCAGTGCACCTGCTATCACATCCAGCATTTCTGTGAAAAACATTGGATGCACTTTGCCAGAACCTGGGACATATCAGTCTTTGGTTCTAATAATTTTTTGAGGAACATTTCATCACAATTGTAATTGTGCCTAATTCATCCCTTCCTTTCAACTTGTTTTTCGTACTTTTTTCCTGGCATGTTGTTTGTATTCTGGAGACAGACACAAAATATCTGTTCAATAAATCCACTGTTTCTTAATGTTCCATTATTAAATCATTTCTGGATATAATAACATTTTTGAATATCTCAATAACAACCTTAACTTCTTGACTGTAAATGTAATAAGGTGTAACTTTACTTTCAGCCTCACATAACATGTTCTTGTTTATCTTCCTTTCTCATAGTTAACATAGTGACAATTATGATTCTGTCACAGAGAAAGTGTGATCTTTCTAAATGTATCACTCACTACCTGGTGGCCATGGCAGCAGTGGACTTACTGCTCATGATCATTGATCTGATATTGAGACACATTCCAATTATTTATAAAACTGAATTTACATTTCTGCAGACCGTCCCCGTGTGTAACATCCACGCCGTCCTGGTTTTTGCAGCAATGGACTGCTCTGTCTGGTTCACGGTCGCTTTCACCTTTGATCAATGTGTGGCCATTTGTTGTCAAAAGATGAAAGGCAACTATTGCACTGAGAAAACAGCAGCCGTGGTTCTGGGAACAATAACTGTGCTCAGCTGTTTAAAGAACATTTCCTGGTATTTTATGTTACAACCTTGGTATAGTCTGAGGAATCAGCCTTGGTTTTGTTTGGCAAAAAAAATGTTACATTATCGCGAGTCTGGGGATCGATTGAGCTTATTCACTATATTTTGACCCCAGCGCTCCCATTTGTTCTGGTTCTGCTGCTCAATGCTTTCACTGGGAGGTACATTTTAGTGGCCAGCAGAGCCCGCAGGAGACTCCAGTCTGACAGCAGGGGGCAGCATTCCAAGGACCGACACTTGGAGAGCCGAAGGAAATCCATCATTTTAATGTTTGTTATCTCAGGGAATTTCATCCTGTTATGGTCAATGTTTCTGGTGTATTCTATGTGGAGGCGCGTGTATCGATTGGGGTACAAGGCTGTATATTTACATTACTTTTCACGAGATATAGGATTCATTCTCCAGCTTCTCAGTTGCTGTACAAACACGTGTATATATGCCATAACCCAGACTAAGTTCAGAGAACAGCTGAAGAACGTGGTAAAATACCCTTTTGTTCGATTTGTGAAGTTTACGCAATGATGAGATGGATTGATGCATTCTGGGATCACAATTGAACAATCCAGGTTCCTTGGGTCAGTGATAAAGACACAGTGAGGTCAGTCTGCTCTCCCTGACGTCTGTGAGACACACAGAGTAGGTTCAGTCAACACTCCCCATGATCGCTGAAACAGACACAGTGCAATCGATCAGACCTTCCTGGATCAGTGAGACAAACACAATGTTTCACTTTGTTAAGGTGCACAAATTAGCCCTAATCAACACTGTGCATCACTCATCATGTTGAAGAACACTCTGCAGCAGCTGTCCCTGTGCATAGTTCCTGGAGATCACTTAAAAAAAGCTTCTATCAGATATCTCTTAAATCATCACCATGGATGTAACTTGCACTGATTGCAGTGCATAAACAAAGCAAAAGTATTATATAAAATGGCTACAGCAAATGTCACTTAAATCATTGCAGCAAATATTGTTTAACATGCTCACAACAAGGAACATTTAAACTGCTCACTCTGTGTAATATTTAAAAGACAGGGATGACAGTCACTGATGTGACCCCATTTGAACTTGCTCCTTCCTTCTCAGAGGCAATTTGGCATTAGCAGCAAATACCGTCTTTCTCAATGATGCCCACATCATGTGAATGAATGTCTGTGTAAAAATCCCTAACGTATTCACAGTGATAAAAATGCTGATATAAAGCATCTTCGTGGTATTCAGTTTACATGTTTTAAACTTCATGTAGTACAAATAATACTTAATATAAACAAAGTCAGAAGTCACACAACATGCAGATACAGTCCAACAGGTTTATTTGAAATCACACAAGCTTTCGGAGTGCTGCTCCTTCATCAGTTGCAGGGAGTGAGCAGGGCAAAGACACAGAGGTTATCGGCCGAGAGATCAAGGGCAGAGAGAGCAAAAGATCATATGCCTGGTGTAAGTGGATTATCAGGTAATACGGCTCTGCACGTGACCAATAGTGTTAGACAGTGTGTAAAGTGTTTATAAAGCCAATGTCAGTGCTGTGCTGTCATGGCAATCAGGCAGAGCTCAGATTAGATACTGAATTGTAGGTGTGAGTCCCTGTCCTGAATCTGTCCAGAGCTTTAATTTGGAATCCAGATGGTTTTATTTCAAAAGCTGGAATTTACAGGATTACATATTGGCTGGCTGTGAATACAAATTGTGTGCTTTTTGCAAAAAAATAAAATGTATCTGCAAATAAGCAAATGTCTTGAATGAAATGATTCACCACATAGATCTGTGAGTGTGTAATAGTGCGCATGCTTGAAAGACAGTGTGCATGTGTGAGAAGGTGTGTGTGATTCTGTGTGTGTGTGCGTGAGAGGGAGAGAGAAAGAAACAGAGAGAGAGAGAGAAGTTCTGTTTGTGTGAGAGTGTGTGTATGAAAGAGAATGTGTGTGTGAGAGAGAGGTCTGTGTGATCCTGTGTGTCTGTGTTGGGTGTGTGAGAGAGATGTTCTGCGTGAGTCGATGTGTGCGTTTGTGCAAGAGAGTGTGGGTGTATGAGCAAGGGTCTGTGTGAGTCTGTGTGCGAGTGTTTGTGTGAGAGTGTGCATGAGAGTGTAATAATTAATTCAAAACTTAATAAGGTAAAGCGATCAGAGCAACTGATCAACGTAATGCTGTCACAACAGCTAAGTGAGGAAGATTTTACAGATACAGAACTGTGTGTTGGGGGTCACCTGTAGCAGGACATGAACCCAAGGTCACAGTTGAGATCAGCTTCATGGGTCTGGAACTTAGTTATCAGTCTCTCCCCGGTGATTCTGCATTGTTGTGTATCTCGAAATCTGCCTTGAAGGACACTTACCCAAAGATCAGAGGCTGAATATCCCTGAGCGCTGAAGTGTTTCCTGACTGGGAGGGAACATTCCTGTCTGGCAATTGTTGAGTGGTGTCTGTTCATCCATTGCAGTAGTGACTGCGTGGTCTCACCAATATACCATGCCCTTGGGGCATCCTTGCCTGCAGCGTATGAGGGAGACAGCATTGGCCGGGTCAATGGGTATCTGCCGTGTACATGGTGGGTGATGTTCCCACGTCTGATACTAGTGTCTATGTCGATGATCTGACATGTCCTGCACAGGTTGCCATGGCCGGGTTGTGTGGTGTTGTAGCCGATGTTTTCCTGAAGGCTGGGTAGTTTGCTGCAAACAATGGTCTGTTTTAGGTTTGGCAGCTATTTACAGGTAAGAGGCGTAGGGGTGATCTTGTCGAGATGCTGATCATCATTGATGACACGTTGAGGGCTGTGAAGAACATGGCGGATTTTCTCCACACCATGGACGTACTGGACAATGAAGTGTACTCTATCGGTCTTACCCTGTGTCTGTCTTCTGAGGAGGTCACTGTGGTTTCTCACTGTGTCATGTCGGAACTGGAGATCGATGAGATGAGTATCATATCTTGTTCTTATGAGAGCATCCCTCCAAACCTTCAGAGGTCCATCACATTTCTCCTCTTCTGAACCAATCCTGTGTATGTGCAGAGACTGAATGTTGAGGATGGATTATTTCGCATGTTTAGCATTGTGAGGTTTTCTGTGGGGTTGCAGTACAGTGAGATATGTGTCTCCAAGAATGAGACTGATTCTGAAGGGTAGTCCATGGTAAGTCTGAGAGCAGGATTAAACTTGTTGACATCACTCAATAGTTGTTTCAGTGATTCCTCACCATGAGTCCCTCCCAGTCAAGGAACACTTCAATGGTCAAGGGCATGCAGCCTCCAATCTTTGGGTAAGTGTCCTCCAGGTGGAGATACACATCAATGCAGAATCACCAGGCAGAGACTGATAGACAAGTTCTGTATCCATGAAGATGGCCTCAACTGTGTTCCTGTCACACTACAGGTGATCCCAGCACATGGTTGTGTATCTGTAAAATCTTCCTTACTTTCATGTTTTAACAGCATTACATTGAGAAGTGCTTATGTTCTTTCTACCTGAGTTAGTTTGCACTGTTTTAAATTACTTATTACTCTCTCTCTCACACACACACATAGACTCACACCGATCTTCTCACAGACACAAACTTTGTATCATACAAACTCTGTCTCACACGCACTCTCACACACACATTCTCCCACACTCACCCATACTCTCTCTGAAGCAAACACAAACACCACAGTCCAACACTGGCACCTCGACATCACAGATACAAATAAGAGACAGGACTTGGAAAAACCACTATTTGATAGTCATTTGGCTTCACAGAACTTGAGTAGTGCTGGAAAAAAAATGCCTTGTTTGAGATTTTTGTCTTACATGCATTTGGATAATTTTTCAAGAGTACAGTTCAACAGCAACATTTATACTGGATAAGGGAAGAGTGGTTGGTAAGTAAACTCTGATTGGTACAGACATTGCCATTGGGAATGGGCCAATCACTGACGATTGATAGTTAATCCCCAGCCTTTGGTTAAATATAGACGAGTGTGCAACTGTGTGTGTGTGTGTGTGCGCACACGCAATTATTCCTATCTGTAAATATACAAGTATCTGGGTGTTTCTTATGAGAACTGAAAGAACAGACAATCTTGGACATTCCACCAAACCTCTAACATTAACATCGAAGTAAATCAGCTTTGAGGGATGGTGTTCAAAGAAACCAAAGAACTGTCAATGCTGTAAATCAGGATCAATATCTGAAATTTCTGGAAAAGCTCAGTGGTTTTGGTTACATCTGTGGAGACAAAACAGAGTTAATGTTTTAGGTCGAGTGACCCTTCTTCAGATCTGTCTGTAGATGGGCAAGAGTTGATATTTATGCTGAAAATGGGGTGGAGAAGGGAGGAGGATTAATCTATAGTCAGAGGTAGAGCCCAGAGAGAGAGAAAGAAAATCAATAGAGCAACAAAGGAGAGGGTAAAGGTCAGCCTGAGAGAATGAATAGCTGCTCATGGTGACCAGTACAGGCTGATGATGGGTTGGGTGTAGTAGCAGCCTGTTGGGAGAGATGTTGAAGAGGAGCCTTGAGTTTGGTATTCAGTGGTACAATGCAATAATACAGAACCTGATGCTTTCCATCGCCGACACATATACCATTCCCAAACCCTCATTGATTCTTTATCAAATCGATCTCACACGAGTGCCCAAACATTGCTGTAGCTCACGAAGGTAATACACTGTAAATCAAGCCCCACTATTTCTACACATATTGTTCAAACTATGCATTTTAAAAGATATTCAAAATTCCCAAAATCACATTCCTTTCTGACCCAGATTGTCAGAAACTTGGTTTCTGCACTGAACATGAATTACAGCTTGTTTCAGGTAATACTGGAGTCTCAGGTAAACAAAGAGGAACAGTCAGCATATAACTCTACTACAGTGTAGCTCACACTCCAGTAAGACAACAAGATGGAGGTGGAGTGGGACGCTCCAACAGGAGCTGCTCCACTCCTTCAGTTTATTTCACTTTTTCTTGTCTTTTTCTTTTCCCCTTTTCCCCCTTGTCCGTGCTTTCCCATGACGTAGAGCGGGCTGTAGGCACGAAGGGAGCAGGGACACACAGAGCGTGAGATACCCGAGGGGATTGGGGACAGTCAGTGGGTGAGACTCTCGAGGGGAGTGGGGACGGGCAGTGGGTGAGATGCCCGAGGGGAGTGGGGACGGTCAGTGGGTGAGATGCCCGAGGGGAGTGGGGACGATCAGTGGTTGAGATGCCCGAGGGGAGTGGGGACGGCCTGTAGGTGAGATGCCCGAGGGGAGTGGGGACGGTCAGTGGTTGAGATGCCCGAGGGGAGTGGGGACAGCCTGTAGGTGAGATGCCCGAGGGGAGTGGGGATGGGCAGTGGGTGAGATGCCCGAGGGGAGTGGGGACGGTCAGTGGTTGAGATGCCCGAGGGGAGTGGGGACGGCCTGTAGGTGAGATGCCCGAGGGGAGTGGGGATGGGCAGTGGGTGAGATGCCCGAGGGGAGCGGGGATGGGCAGTGAGTAAGATGCCCGAGGGGAGTGGGGATGAACAGGGGGTGAGACACCCGAGGGGAGTGGGGACGGTCAGTGGGTGAGATGGCCGAGGGGAGTGGGGACGGCCAGGGGGTGAGATGCCAGAGGGGAGTGGGGATGAACAGTGGGTGAAATGCCCGAGGGGAGTGAGCATGGGCAGTGGGTGAGATGCCCGAGGGGAGCGGGGACGGGCAGTGGGTGAGATACCCGAGGGGAGTGGAGATGGGCAGTGGGTGAGATGCCTGAGGGGAGTGGGGATGGGCAGTGGATGAGATGCCCGAGTGGAGTGGGGATGGGCAGTGGATGAGATGCCCGAGGGGAGTGGAGATGGGCAGTGGGTGAGATGCCAAGGGGAGTGGGGATGACCAGGGAGTGAGATGCCCGAGGGAAGTGGGGACAGGCAGTGGGTGAGATGCCTGAGGGGAGTGGGGATGGGCAGTGGATGAGATGCCCGAGTGGAGTGGGGACAACCTGGGGGTGAGATGCCCAAGGGGAGTGGGGACGGGCAGTGGGTGAGCACTAACTTCTGTGCAAGCCATTTTCATCAGATGTGATTGTGTTTGGACATGACTTGCTAAACAATCCGAAGTGTGCTAGTATCTCCACCAACAGCCAATTTCAGATAATACACCGAACTCATAACATGGCTCAGTATCTGACATATAGGGAATTGATCCTCTGAAAACAAAAGATCTGTGTTCAAACTTTACATCTTCTTTAAACGATTTACTTGAGAACATTGAAAATCAAATGTTCCCCATTGTGTTCCCCATCCAAGACCTCAAAACAATTAGCACAGACTTATCAACCCATCAGCAGTCTTTCTTCCCATTGGGTAACATTGTTCTGAATGTTTGAATGTTGGTTTTCTTGCATTTCTCCTGATGATTGCAAGACCAAAAGCTTTGGCAACATATTGCCGTTTTTAACAATGTTTATGTGTGGAATCTCTTTGTTCCTGTGTAACCTTCTAAATGGTGCAGCTCATTCTATATTCAATCCCTTCATTATCCTGACCAAGACTTTATATCATTTCCCTGTTTTTCTGTCTTACATTTTATTTCTTATTTCATTAAAGTCTGCCTATGTCGCCTCTACACTGGGGAGACAGGACACCTACTTGCAGAATGGTTCAGAGAACATCTCTTGGACACACGCACTGAACAACCCCACCACCCTGTGGCCGAACACTTTAATTCCCCCTCCCACTCCACCAAGGACATGCAAATCCTGGGCCTCCTCCACCGCCAAACACTAGCCACTTGACACCTGGAGGGAGTCCATCTCGTCTTTCTTGAGACCCTCCAACCTCACGGGATCAATGTGGATTTCACCAGTTTCCACATCTCCTCTCCCCCCACCTTATTCCAGATCCACTCTGCAACTCAGCACTGCCCTCTTGAACTGTCCTACCTGTCCATCTTCCTTCCCACCTGTCTACTCCACACCTTCACTTTCAACCCTACCTTAATCTATCTATCGCATTCCCAGCTATCCCTATCGCATTCCCTATCCCAATCCCCCTCCCATTTATCTCTCAGCACCCTTGTGCCACCCCCTCATTCCTGATGAACAGCTTATGCTCGAAATATCGACTCTCCTGCCCCTCGGATGCTGCCTGACCCACTGTGCTTTATCAGCAACCATACTCTTTGACAATGTTCCCCAAAGTCTGAGCTTATCTTCCTCACTGAGTTTCATGTCCTCTGTAATGCTCAAATTAGTTCCTTGAGATAGATTTTAATTTTTTTTTATTTGTATCGATGTATATCAAGAGAACAGTGCTCCGAATGCTGACAATGGGCTGAAGTTTCCCAATTGTTGACAAAGTGTATTTTTATCTCAGTGATAATTGTGGTGCTTCGTCCACCATGGCCCAGTGTTTTTCTGCACTATCATCTGCATGATAATAGAATAGAATACCTATAGTGCAGAAAGAGGCCATTTGGCCATCAAATCTGCAATACACCTCGAAAGAGCATCCCACCCAGACCTCACACACCACCCCCCATCACTCAACCCCCCCCCACCCTAAACAAGAACCCGACATTTCACACAGCTAGCCCACCCAGCCTGCACATCCTTGAACACTACAGCACAATTTAGCGTGGCCAATCCAACTAACCAGCACATTTTGGACTGTGGAAGGAAAGTGGAGTACCTGACAGAAACCCACTCAGACACGTGCAGCCTGTCTATACTCCACAATAACACAGTCACCCAGTGCTCGAAATAAACTCAGTCCCCTGGCACTCTGAGACAGAGTGTTTGTGTTTCATTTGGTAAATCTTGCTAATACATTCCATTTTGTTTAAAACGGTGTGGTTTGACCAGCTGCATCCCCCCTGGAATATCCGTGTGACACCTGCTTTAAACAACTGACAAAGTGAGAGTCTGGGTTACTTTCTTGAAATGTTTTGAGGGGGTCTGGCCTGGTCCAGAACAGAATGGGTCTCTTTGTGGGATTTGTTCTATAGTTCCAAATTGGGATTGAGGTTGTTGGATCGAAGGCAGTGACTGGTAGGTGTTTGTGTCTTTTGTTCCGGGTGTTGTATTCGGTTGGTTTAAACAGGACTTGGATAGCAACGGCCCTTCCAGTCACCAATAATTTCCTGGGGATGGAAGAAGTGACCTTTGGGGTTTTACAAAAGGTGATTAAGGCCAAGCTGCTGGAATTAGCAGACAAGCTGGGGTTGGAGCTGCCCCCTTCCGTGAGGAAAGGACAGATAGTTACAGCAATACCTCAGCATTTCAATTTGCTGGAAACACTGTCAGAATCTTTCGAGATGGCTAAAATTCAATTGAAAATGAAGCAGCTTGAGTTAGAGGCAAAAGACTAGGAAAGGGCAACAGAAATGAAACAGTGTTAATTAGGATTGAAAGTAGAGGAAAGAGAAAAAGAACAAATTGCTTTTACAGAACAAAAAGAAAGAGAGAGAGAGGAAAGAGAGAAAGAGAGGGAGTTTGAACTTCAGAAATTGGCACTGAGACAGGAATTCAAACCTTCCCTTTCTGAAGCAGTGCACACTCATGTGGAAGAGCAGAGAGCGAAAATGGCAAGATTAGCAACTGAAATGGCTAATGGTAATGAGTTGGCTCATAAATCAAAGTTTAGCTCCAAAATCAATTTTAATCCGTGAGGGATAGAAATTGGGGAAAAGCGAAATCCTCACGTGGAAAGGGAAAGGTAGATCTCGATGAAGATCTGAAAGATAACTTACACACAGGGTTAAAAAGGGGACCCCTTGAAGAGCAAAGAGAAGTTAAAAAGCTCCAGTATTTTCACTCGGCTGCATGATATCGCAGTGTGGGTGGGTTAGGAAAAATAGTGGGAAGCCTGATGTAGGAAAACAGGATAAGCCAGTGAGTTTTGTTGGAGTGATAACGAAAAGCACAGTGGAGGATAGAAAGCTGCACCAGAATGTACAAGCAGGTCAGAGGTCGGTTAACGAGGAAGTGCCAGATCTTCTTAAACCATATACCTGTGAAGGTAAAGGTTACTCACATAGGGCAGGAGCAGCAGGTAAAGAGGTTACAATACTAAGAGATAGAGGATCCTCTCAGTCTGTGATGATGAAACATAAGGAAATATGTACCTTTGAAGGACTATTAATAGGAAAGTTACTAGTAACAGGAATCCACAGTGAGACAAGAAGCACTCCGTTATGTAAAGTGAGGTTAGAGTGTCCCGTGAAGAGTGGAGATGTTGTGGTCGGAGTACTGAACAAACTCTCAGCTCCAGGAATATAATTTATCCTTCCTAATGATATAGCTGTGTCACAGGTAGGAGTGCTGCCTACTGTCGTTGAAAAGCCAGTGGAAACTCAGGTAACTGAGCTATTGCAGAACAAATCCTGGGGTTTTTCCTGACTGTATGGTAACAAGGTCACTGAGTCATCAGTTGAAAAAGGAGAGATCAGAGAGTACAGATAAGAAAGTTGAAGTGGAATTAGCAGAGCTCCTGTTTGGGTGGCAGAGTGGCTGAGTTGTCAGCACTGCTGCCTCATAGCACCAGGGACCTGTGTTCGATCCCAGCCTCGGGTGGCTGTCTATGTGGAGTTTGCACATTCTCCCTGTGTCTGTGTGAGTTTCCTCCCACAAACCAAAGATGTGCAGGTTAGGTGAATTGGCCATGCTAAATTGCCCACAGTGTATAGGAATGTGTAGGTTAGGTGCATTAGTCAGGGGTAAATGTCGAGGAATAGGTCTGGGTGGGTAATTCCCTGGATGGTCAGTGCGCATTGCTGGGCTGTAGGGCATGTTTCCACACTGGAGGGATTCTATGATTATTGATCAGATGGTTGACACAAACCAGCAACAGTCCAGTTAGAAAGTAGACATCTTTTGCTCAGATAACTTAATTGAGTTACGGCCAAAAAATGAAAATTAAAGCAATTGTTATCAAAAGGCATTCACCGAAAAATAATCCAAATGTATTCCTGAATGTTACTGTCATAAAAATGCTGTCTTAATGAGGAAATGGAATGCATTGTTGCATTTTGCAATCTTCCATCATGTCATTTTTGTGTTCTTACATTTTCTTTCATTCTGTCACTCTTGCATTTTTGCAATTTTGCATCCTGGCATTCTATTAATCTTGGAATAACAGTAATGGGGCAAAACTTCATCGCGTTATATTGCCAGTGGGTTACAGAATGGAGGTGCTGTGAGTGGTGCATGAGCTCCCTCTGGGGGGGGGGGGGGATTTACGAGTGAGAAAATCTCAGGCTAAAATACAAAATCATTTTTGCTGGCCTGGACTGGATGTGGTTGAACTTTGCCAGTCATACATGTCAGGTAATCAGAAAATCACAGGCAGTAATAAAACCTGCACCTTTAATACCTGTTCCTGCATTTGAATAAACCTTTACAAGAGTCTGAATTGATTTCATAGGATCCCTATCTATAACAAAAAGTGGGAATTAATATTTGTTAACAATAACGGATGTGTCCTCGAGATTTTCAGAGATCATTCCATTATGCAATATCACAGCTGAAAGGATTGGAGAGGAGCTATTCCAATATTTCATTAAATATGGACTATCCAAAGAGATACAATCAGATCAAGGGTTAAACTTTACATCAAAATGATTCACGGAAATTATGGACAGCAGAGAAATAAAACAATTCAAATCAACTGAATGCCATTTAGAATCGCAGGAACTGTTGGAAAGGTGGCATCAAAGGCCGTGTTGAAGGCTTATAGTCAAGACTATCCAGATGATTGGGATAAGGGAATTTCGTTTGTACTTTTTGCGATCAGAGATGCACCAAATGAATTGACCAAATTCAGTCCATTTGAATTTGTTTTTGAGTATGAAATGAGAGGACCACTAAAATTGATCAAGGAGAAATTGGTAAATCAGAATTCATATTAGGACTATATGTAAACTTTTCAGGATTGATTAAGTAGCGCTGAGGAGTTGGCTAGATAGCATTTAAGAGTATCACATCATACAATCAAACAGAAGGCAGATAAGAAATCAAAAACTGACAATTTTACTATCAGCGCTAAGTTGTTAGTGTTACTCCCAGTGAAAGGTGAAACTTTAAAAACAAGTTTCAATGGCCTTTATCAGGTTGAAAGCAAATTGCGTGAGATGGACTATTTGATAAGGACTCCAGACAGAAATCTGACTGAGTGGGTCCTGTGAATATGCTCAAAAGGTATTTTGACAGAGGGAAGGAAAGCCAGAGAAGCTGAGTTACCTTCCAGAGGAAAAGCGGAATGACCTAAAAGAGCTATTACCATCGTATGGGGAGATATGTGGAAATAAGCTGGGAAGTACACACCAAATTATGCATGATGTAGATATAGGAGATGCTGTTCTGATTAAGCAACATCCTTACAGGCATAATCCTCTAACATCAGCACAGGTTCATAAAGAGATTGAACACATGTTCCAAGTCGACATAATCAAAGTGAGTTACAGTGACTGGAGCTCACCCAGATTAATGGTGCCAAAGCCAGATGGTGCCCAACGATCAGGTGTGGACTATTGCAAAGACAACACAGTTACAAAGACTGAAGACTATCCAATTCCACACTTGGAAGACTCTGTTGAAAAGGTGGGACAAGCAACTTACCAATTTGGACTTGCTCAGAGGATATTGGCAGGTAACTATCAGAAGGAGTGAAGACAATTTTAGCTTTCATAACACCAAATGGACTGTATCAGTTTACAGTCATGCCATTTGGTATGAAAAATGCACCAGCCACATTTCCGATTCTAACTGATAAGGTCATTGCTGGATTATCCAATTGTGTCATATATATAGATGACCTGGTGATTTTTAGTCATAGATGGAAGAAACATTTCCTACATTTATCAGACTTGTTCAATTGACTGCGGAAGGCAGACCTGGTGATAGATTTGGTGAAAAGTGAATTTGCCAAAGCCCAAGTAACTTTCCAATACCATTTTATTCAACAGTGACACATGGCCCCATGGAATACAAAAACAAGGTTAATTAGGGAGTTTCCCACACCTGAACAAATAGAGCAGTATTCCGGTTCCTGGGATTGAGTGGTTTTTATTAAAATTTCATACCAAATTTTAGCAGTGTGGCAGCTCCACTCAATGAATTGCTAGAGAAAGGCAAGACTTTTCAGTGAACAGCGGACTGTCAGAGGCATTTGGCAGCTTGAAATGCCGAGTGAACCTTTAACCCGGTATTAGCCATATCTAATCACACAAAACCACTCAAAGCGGCTATCAATGAAAGTGATGTAGGAGTTGGTGCTGTGCTCTTGCAAGAAGATGATGAGAAGACATATCGGGTATTTCTCCTGCAGCTCCACAGCTTCCTGATGAAGGAGCAGCATTCTGAAAGCTAGTACTCCCAAATAAATCTACTGGACTCTAACCTGGTTTTCTGTGATTTTTAACTTTGTTCAGGGAATTGAACATTCCTCAGAAGAAATATTTGACAGTTGAGAAGGAGACTTTGAGCTTAGTGTTGGCATTACAACATTTTGAATTTAATGTTACCAGTAACGTATCTGAGACAATCATATACACTGATCATAACACATTGAAGTCTGTGGAGAAATGTAAGGCCAAAGATGTGAGACTGTTTAGATGGAGATTGTTGGCACAGCCATTCAATTTCAAAATGGTGCAGGTGGCAGGACTAGCAAACATGATTACCGACGCATTGCTGAGAGGTGAATGAGAAATGGAGGTGTTTGGTGGCAGGAGTAAAACAGACTCAAACAAAATGTAGTCATGCAGTTTGTGTGGTTACTGTCTGTGTACTGTATATGTGTGTTGTAGAGTACAGATGGCTTAACATTAAGAATGCTTCAAAGTGAAGCCATCTTGGATATGGATGGCTTTTTTTTAAGGGGGGGGGGGGTGCTGTGATGATGTTGCTCCTTTAACAAGGCTATGTTGTCCTTGGATTTTTTTTAGAAGGATGGAAAAACACAGGCTTCAAAAAGTATGGGCTTGAATGGGTTTTAGGGCCAGTTTGATTATAGCTAACAGATATTGTCTCAGGCAAAAGGCTTTCAAGTTTAAAAGAAAATAGGACAGTGAAAGGGGAGTGGCGAGTTCTCCCACCTCAACTGTGCTTCCTACTCACTCACTGGAGACTCCTCACCATCTCTCCTGCTCATGCATCACCATGAACTGCTCGTGCCGTCACTTCCATCAGACCCAATCCTCCCTTTGTCCCGTTGGCAGGAACGAGATCTCTCATGGCCAGGTGACCAGTGCTGGGCGGTGGGGATGGGGGCCCTCTCCCCATTTGAGAAAAATGAGCTGGAGTTGGCTGGAGAGGAGGGGAACTGCTCAGCTGGGGAAGTGCAACTGTGCAAGAGAGTTACATGGTGTTGCTCTACTGACCCATTCATTCATTCTTATCTGAACAGGCATTGAGTCCTTTTATGCAACTCATTCCCACACAGACACTAATGGATTTCAGGTATTCACTAAGAAACCACCCAGATCCCTGTGCATCTCAGAGCTGTTCACCATCTCACTATTTAGATCATGAGGTTGTTTTTTATTCTTCCTTCCAAAATGGGCAATTTCCCAACATCCCACATTGTATCCATTTGGCAGATCTTTGCCACTCAACCTCTAATATCATTTTGTAGGTTCCTCATATCCTCTTCGCAACTCACATTCCTTTCTATCTTTGTGTTATCAGTAAATTTAGCTCCATACCTTCGATCCTCCATCCAAATCATTTCTGTAAACTGGAAAGAGTTGAGAGCCCAGCACTGACCCCTGTGACATACCGCTGTCACATCCTGTCAGACTGAAAATGACCCACTTATTCCTACTCTCTGCTTCCTGTTCACCAGCCAATCTTCTGTCCAGGTCACCATATTACCCCCAACACCATGGGCTTTTCTTTTCTGCCATAACTTTGATGTTGCACCTTATCAACTACCCTCAGGATTCACTGTCCTTCTGCAGCCTCTGGGTAATGGGGCCCATTGTGTCCCATTTCTCCGTCTGCCGCTCCTCCCTGTACATTCAGATGTGGGTCCTGATTGCTGACACCATGGGCTCCTCTCCTGCCTGAGCAGCTGCCTGGGCTCTGCCAGTCTCTCCAAGTGCCAGAGGCCTGGGGCATTTCTTCCTCAGCCAGCTGCGGAGCTGTGGCAGTGAGGTGCTCACCAGCTTGTGCTCCCACACTCGCTAAGGCTAACCTTCCCACCGAGATCTCAGGGTCAGAGCCTGTGGGGTTTACAAAAGGCAGCCTTGGTGACCCTTTCTCTGAGCCCTCAGGGGGCGAGCTGGTGGCTTCTACAGGAGCTGGGCCTGTCTCTGCAGTCCCCACAGAGAGGCTGGCTTTACCTGCAAGACAGAGAGAGAGTGACAGTGTCATGGCCACTGGTTGGAAATGGTGTGCTCTGATTGAAACCAACAATGCAGTTAACGGGAGAGTGGGAGAAAAGCACAGCACAAGCTTGAGGAACAAACCCTCATTTTCCTCTTTACCGTCTTAAGGACTCAATACTGATTTCCACAATTCGGTCTTTAACTTTATGATGTTTCTTCTGAATTTCTCTTTTATTCTTACATTTTCTTATATTCTCAGCCCCATTAGGCACCCAGCTTTCTTGTTTGTGTCTTATTTGTGTTGCTGAGTAGAGTGGAACCAGGCACTTATTTTCACACCTTAATTTCGATACATTTTACACCTCTTCTTTTCCTCTTTGAACACCATTAATAATGCTCTTGTCTTTTACATGGGGTCTCAGCCCTACTTCCCCTCTGTCTCTGTCAAAACATCCAATGAACTCATGTTTCCATTCCTTTTGGCTCTGAGTTGAAGCGTTAACTCTATTTCTCTCTTCATGGAAGCTGCTTGATCTGCTCAGTCTCTGCAGCATTCTGGGTTTGTCTCAGTTTTGCAGCATCAGCAATATTTTGCTTTAAATTATCATATGATGTCTGATCCTCTCCTCCTCACTGTTCACTATCTTTCTGTCTCTCTAGTGTTCGACAAACCTTGAAATCTTGTCCTTCCTATGTCATTTATATATGAATTACAAAGATCAGTGGTCCTAACACTAACCATGAGGGAAGAAGAATAATGTATCTTCCTGCAGTCTATCTACCTTCTCATCAACCTGTCTCAGGGATATCATCACACATTTCTGGAACAGTTGGGATTTGAACCCAGGATCTCTTGCCTGGGATACAATCACTGCAACACAAGAGCCCTCTCCCTGCAACTTCTCATTACATGCACAGCGTTCTCCCTGAGTTATGTCCCTCAGTCAATGCCATTTCTCCTTCAATCCACATGTTTACATTTTCCTAATGAGTCAAATAAATAACACTTCACCTTTTTGAAAATCCAATGTATATAAGATGAAATATGCAAAACTAAACAACTTCCAGTTACTTTATCAAAGAGGTCCATCAAGTCAATAATAGCTGTCATTTGTTAAACTCTTCTTCAAATAACAAAGCCATAATTTATGTTGGATCATCAGGGGGCACTATTTGCAAACATCCAGTCCTCTCGACCCAGTCCCATACTTTCATTGTTCTTTTACGTAGCAACCTGACACACTCTCTCCAGACCAGGGAAAAGTTTTACTTTACTCTGGGACAAAGGCATTGGGTTGAAAGGAGTTCAATGAACCCACTGTTTGTTCAGTGAGTGTAATTAATGTCAATCTCTGTGGGCCCTAATTGAGTCTCTGGATGGATTCCTCCTTCTATTAATAAATGAGTCTCAGCTGCAACATTCCTCAAAACAGGGAGCGATGACAGATCAGAATCTGATGAGCGCAGACTACAATGTTACCACAATGGGCAGGAATTTCTCTGGGACAATTGCCTATGTTTCTGCAAATTATCACCAAATATATTTGGAACGTCGGATCCGATACATACTTCTGCTGATTCAGCGCATTTACTATCCGACTCTCGCTGCTGTTGGTATTCCTAGTAAGTATCTCTGTCTGGTTAGTAATTCTGTGAATCATGATTAACTTTATTACTATTCTTCTCATTTCCTATTATCCGACTTTCAATGTTTAGAATGGGTTTCCTACACTGACATGCACATACTCACTCTGCCTCTCCTCCATGTTTATGGAGCGAATCTGTATATGCAGAATTATATTTTATTTTGCTCAAAAAATGCATACCCTACAGTCAATACATGTAACAAGATATAAATCCCACTTTAAATATTGAACCAGTCCCACTGGAACACCGACAGACTTTAACCTCACACCATTAATGCATTCTCTGAGCTGAGATGACACCTTTTGTTAGAAAATCTGAATTTATCTTGAGAATGTGACTTAAAAGGAGTTCTGGGATTTACCTATTAACGAACCGAAATGAGGAAACCCATTCTAAAAAATGAAAGACTTCATCTAAGTTTGTTTAATATATTCCAGCTGCGTGGCACTGTAACCTTTTGCTAAAATTTCGGTGTCTTATGGTCCTGCTCCATAACCACCTGATGAAGAAGCAGCACTTCGAAAGCTAGTGCTTCCAAATAAACAGGCTGAGTTCCTGTTGTCCCTGCTCTGCCCAGCTGACCAGGCCAATGATCTCCTCCTGTGGGTTACAGATATCCTACTCACATTTTACCACCCTGCCAAGTTTCATGTCACCTGTGAACATCTTTACCATACTCCCCTGAATTTAAGTTGAAATCATTCATCTACACAACAAGCAGCAAGCTCCCAGCACCGAGCTCTGTGAAACCCCACTGGAAACAGACTTCCTGTCACAGAAACATCTCTCAACCGTTCCACTCTCCTTCCTGCCTCTCAGCCAGTTTTACATCCAGCAGGTCACTTTACCTGGGATCCCATTGGCTCTTACTGTCTTGACCAATCTGCATGAGGACCTTTACCAAAAGCCTTGCTGAAGTCCATGTAGACCACATCAAATGTACTGCCCTCATCAACACGCCAGGTTACCACCTCAAAAGGTTATCAAACACAAACTTCCTGTAACAAACCCTGTATCTGAGTAATTATTCTCTCTTCAGGTGCAGATATAGTCTCCCTGCCCTGTCCTTTCGGTCTCCTTTGTTGATGTATTTCTCTTGCAGCTGCGAGACTGAAAGGGAACCGAGATTGTTGAGCTTGCTGTTCTGAAACCACGTTGGGAATTGGGGGCAGATGCCTTAAGCCAGTGTCTGCAGCCTGACAAGGCCACATGGGGAAATCCTTTTCCAATGCAGGGAGGCTTAGCAGGGAGACACCTCGACAGTTATGGCAATCTCTGCAGTTGCTCTTGTTCATGTACAGGGTCACAATCCTTGCATCACACACTCCCTGTGGAAATGTCCCCTCCTCCAGAAGAAACAGAGAGGTTAGTGCAGAAGCTGCAGGAGTGGGGTTTTCTGTTCTTGGTGAGGACAGTCAAAAGTGACTGGAGCTTTGTCCATGAGTGTGTGTCAATAGCTTTGCTAAAGCCCTCCACTGTTGGTTTGATTCCCAGCTCTGCCATAACAGGGAGGCTTTTTAATGGTGTCTAGAGCTTCCTCAGTGACAATGTTCTCCCTGCGTTATAGCTCAAGGCAAGGATCTCCCCATCTCTCCAACTATTTGTTACAGTGGGTGATGATCTCTCCTGCCTTTGTTTCAGTTGAGCTGTTTCTTTTCCTCATGCATCTTTCACCTTTCCCATCCCTTCATCCGTACATTTCCCTGTGATGGAGTAGCTGTGGATATTCCTGCAAGGTTAGGAATGTTATTATTGGATCGTTGGTTAGCAATTTCTTGGAGTTTAATTCAAATGGCTCTTCCTGCGTTCAGAGCTTTCTCACTCAGATCTCTCTTGAAATCGATGAGAGTGGAACTCTTGCTTCAATGACAGGCTCTATCACAGTAATGTTAGCCTCAAACCAGTTTGCAATGTTTCACTCTTGCTTCTTAAGTGTTCAGAGTGTGATATCATAGATGATGATGCCTCACAGAATGTGCCATTTCACTTCTGCTCTCTGAGTGAGAATGGCACAAAGTTCCTTTTAATCAAATTGTGGAAAAGATGCTTTTTATTTGAGAAAGCAATATGACTAATGTTAACATGAGGGCAGTGTTTCAGCTTTGAATGAAAAAGAACTTCAAGGGTTCTATCCTTACTTTGGGGTACAAATCAGAGAGATGTGTGTCTCAAAGCATAAAGTATTTATTTTTGACAGCTCCTCTTGAGTGTTACCTTTTGGTTTTCAGGGCTACTTTTGCATTCTCGCTAACTCCTTTATTAATTGATTCATTCAACATGTCACATTACCTTCTGTGTATGTCTTGCTGTGTTGGATATTTTCATTCATAAGTAGAACTCGAGGAACTTATCAATATTATCAATAACTGTTAACCCACAATAAAGCCACAATGTTTAGGGAAAACATTAATTTCCTGAATGGATGCTGCAATTAAATTGGCACTAAACAACAGGCATAAGTTTGCAAAATATGTTTTCCCCAAAATAAGTGACACATAATTCACGAGACACAAAAAGCTATAACAATAAACATACTTCCTACAGACTGGAGAAGTGACTGTTGAGGTGTTTCCACACATATTCATAAAGTTGGAATGGTTTTGAACCAGTTTGTTGCTGCCTACTTTTACTGAGATGTCAGAAAAGAAATGTTTATTTGTTTATTTATTATTTAATAAAATAAAATTATCAGATGTCAATTTCAGATTTAAATATAACACTTGGCTCAATCTACATGACAATAGCATCTACTGAAATGATCCCCAAAGGCAAGGCCACATCTGCTCAGAGACTCACGCTAGAAATACCATGTCCATTTGCAAGTAATTCATCAGCTCAGTGCTTTCATCTTTTCCTCATTCCTGGTTAGCTGAGGTTTCTTTTGTTAACAGATCTGAATCCAATCTCTGTTGTTTGCAAAGTCCCTCTGTCTCCCACTTCACTTGCAAACTCTCTCTCGTGACCACCCTCTTGCAGTTTTTAATCTCTTCCTCTCTCTCTTGCTCTCCCTCTCTCCCTCCCACTGTCTTGCAGTGTCTATCTCTTCCTTCCACCCCCCTCCTTCCTGTCTCACCTGTTCTGTTGTGGCCTCTCCATGTTCCCAATCCCACTGGTTTCCCAATGTCCCCTCAGCCCTGTTGTGGCCTCCCCATAATTTCCCAATCTCCTCATGACCTCGTTGTCTCCTCCTAGTCTCTTTGCAGCTTCCCTCTTGCCCCTACAACATTCCTGGACCTGTCTGCAATGGCTGGCTTGGCTCTACCCTCTGGCTCTCCCTCCCAGACCTGGCCTCCATCCACCTGCTTCTCGCCCTCAGCCCACCTTCCACCAGAGAGACACTCACTGGTCGCATTCTTTCCCTGCCCCCATTCCCAGTTTGTTTCTCTCTTGTATTCGTCATTGATAAACACATCAGTAAACCTATAGCAGCAAGCATGGACATACGTATCCTGTGACTGAAGGAGCAGCTGCTCTCCATTCTCACCAGCTCCTGGTTACCTTTGGGAAATTAAAATCAGCACAGTTGCTATCTTATACAACATTCCTTTGACAAGTGTTGGATGCATTTCATCTGAACCTGGGACATGTCAGCCATTGATTCTAAGAATTTTCTGAGCAACATTTCATCATGATTGTAATTGTGTCTAATTCATCCCTTCCTTTCAACTTGTTATTCATACTTATTTCTAGAATGTTATTTGAAAGACAGGCATAAGATATATGTTCAATGAATCCACTCTTTCTTTATGTCCCATTATTATATCTTTACTGTATACAATAAAACATCTGAAATCTCAATAAGTTTTGTAACTTATCAATTGTATCTGTAATAAGGTATAACTGTTCTCAGCCTAACTTAATACATTCTTGTTTATTTTCCTTTCTCATAGTTAACATAGTCACAATAGTGATTCTATCACAGAGAAAGTGTGATCTTTCTAAATGTATCACTCGCTACCTGGTGGCCATGGTAGCAGTGGACTTACTGCTCATAATCATTGATCTGATACTGAGACACATTCCAATTATTTATAAAACTGAATTTAAATTTCTGCAGACCATCCCTGTGTGTAACATCCACGCCGTCCTGGTTTTTGCAGCTATGGACTGCTCTGTCTGGTTCACTGTCGCTTTCACCTTTGATCGATGTGTGGCCATTTGTTGTCAAAAGATGAAAGGCAAATATTGCACTGAGAAAACAGCAGCCATGGTTCTGGGAACAATAACTGTGCTCAGCTGTTTAAAGAACATTTCCTGGTATTTTATGTTAACACCTTGGTATAAGCTGAGGAACCAGCCCTGGTTTTGTTTGGCTAAAAGGTATGTTATGTTATCGCGAGTCTGGGGATCGATTGAGCTTATTCACTACATTCTGACCCCAGCACTCCCATTTGTTCTGATTCTGCTGCTCAATGCTTTCACTGGGAGGTACATTTTAGTGGCCAGCAGAGCCCGCAGGAGACTCCAGCCTGACAGCAGGGGGCAGCATTCCAAGGACCGACACTTGGAGAGCCGAAGGAAATCCATCATTTTAATATTTATTATCTCAGGGAATTTCATCCTGTTATGGTCAATGTTTCTGGTGTATTCTATGTGGAGACGCATGTATCGGTTGGGGTTTAAGTCTGTATTTTTACATTACTTTTCACGAGATGTAGGATTCATTCTCCAGCTCCTGAGTTGCTGCACAAACACGTGCATATATGCTGTGACCCAGACTAAGTTCAGAGAACAGCTGAAGAACATGGTAAAACAGCCTTTTGCTCGATTAGTGTTATTTATGAAATGATGAGATGGATTGATGCATTCTGGGATCACAATTGAACAATCCAGATTCCTTGGGTCAGTGATAAAGACACAGTGAGGTCAGTCTGCTCTCCCTGATGTCTGTGAGACACACAGAGTAGGTTCAGTCAACACTTCCCATGATCCCTGAAACAGACACAGTACAATCGATCGGCCCTTCCTGGATCAGTGAGACAAACACAATGCTTTCCCTGGGTAAGGTACACCAATCAGCCCTTATCAACACTGTACATCACTTCTTATGTTGAGTCAGAGTCATACATTATGGAAACAGACTCTTCAGTCTAACTCATCCACGCCAACCATCTTACCAAACTAAAGTATTTCCACCTGCCTGCACTTGGCTCATATCCCTCCAAACCTTTCATATTCATGTAAATATCTGAATGTCTTTTAAACCTTGTAACTGTACCTCCACCCACCACTGTCTCTGGCAGTTCATTCAACACATGAACCATCCTCTGCCTAAAAAAGTTACCCCTCATGTCCTTTTGAAATCTTTCTCCTCACACCTTAAAAGTATGCCCTGAATTTTGAACTCCCCCTACCTGGGAAAAGACCATTGTCATTCACCTTGTCTACGTCCCTCATGATTTTATAAACCTCAATAAAGTCACACATCAATGCTCCAGTGAAAAAAGGGCTAGTCTCTCCAGTCTACTTTGATATCGCAAACCATCCATGCCTGGCAACACCCTGGTAAATCATTACTGAACCCTCTCCAGTTTAACAATATCCTTCCTGCAACAAGGCAACAGGAACTGCACACAGCCCTCCAGAAGGGACCTCACCAACATCCTGTACACAATCAATATAACGTCCCACACTCAACAGCAGATATCCCTGTGCAAAGATCCTGAACTGCACTTCAAAAGATATCCATCAAATATCTTTTAAATTGTCAACACGGATGTAATTTTGAGTGATTACAGTGCATAAAAAAATGCAAAATTATGATATAAAATGGCGACAGCAAATGCTACTGAAATAATTGCAGCAAATATTGTTTAAAGTGCTCATAACAAAGAACATTTAAACTGCTCACTCTGTGTAATATTTAAAAGACAGGGATGACAGTCACTGATGTGACCCCATTTGAACTCGCTCCTTCCTTCTCAGAGGCAATTCGGCATCAGCAGCAAATACCGCCTTTACTGATGATGCCCACATCGTGTGAATGAATGTCTGTGTGAACATTCTTGAAGAGTTGACACTGGTAAAACTGATAGAAACCATCTGAGTGATAGTCAGTTTACATAATTTAAACTTAATGTCCCACAAATAATACCTGATACAAATAAGAGAAAGTACTTGGTAAAAATATTATTTGATACTTATTTGGTATTACAGAACTTGAGCATTGCTGGTAAAGACATTTTGACAGAGCTTTTTCTTTTACACACATTAAGGTAATTTGCAAGAATACAGTT
Source organism: Chiloscyllium plagiosum (assembly GCF_037043375.1). NCBI lineage: Eukaryota > Metazoa > Chordata > Chondrichthyes > Orectolobiformes > Hemiscylliidae > Chiloscyllium > Chiloscyllium plagiosum. The sequence goes on from NW_028270150.1 coordinate 99,111,207, forward strand.
GAACAGGAACATTTATACTGTACAAGGGAAGAGTGCTGTTTGGTTGGCAAGTAAACTTTAATTTGTACAGCCATTGCTGTGGGAAATGGACCAATCACTGACGATTGATAGTTGACCCCCAGAGTTTGTTGAAATTTTAAACCAAATAGATTGACTCTAATTAATTACTGCATTGCTCTACAAATAATGAGACAGGGAATGGCTTTTTTGCTGAATTCGAACAGAGGTAATGAATGTTTCTATTCTTTTCATCTGCAAAGAACAGGTTTCTATAAAACTTTGTATCTTCCAGTATGGACAAAGTGAGCACAACTGACAATGCTAACTTACATATAAACATATGAAATTGGAGCAAACATAGACTATTTGGCTCCTCAAGTTTATCTGTGTGTGTGTGTGTCTGTGTAGCTATCTCTGCATGTGTGTGCAATGTACATCCCATCAAAGTCCCACCAAACTTCTAACTTAACATCGATGTAAATCTGTTTCATGGGATGGTGTTCAATTTAAAAAAAGTAAAGCACTGCAGATGCTAGAAATCAGAAACAAAAGCAGAAATTGCTGGGAAAACTCAACAGGTCTGGCTGCATCTGTGGTGCGAAAACAGAATTATTGTTTTGGGTCAGTGACCCTTCTTAAAAAATGATTGTATATGACAAAAGATTCGTATTTATGCTGAAGATGGGGTAGGTGAGGGAGGCTGAGATAGAGCCCAGAGAGAGAGAGAGAAAAACAGTTGAGCATTCAAAGGTCTGTGTAAAGGTCAGCCTGGGGGAATGAATAGCCGCTAATGGGGATCATTAGGGGCTGACAATGGGTAGCGTGTGGTAGTATCTTGTTGGGAAAAGATGCCAAAGAGGAGTCTCAAGTTCTGCATTCAGCTTCACAATCTATTTTTAATCAAGCTCTTTTATCACGTGTGTGTGATCAGCCAGAGACCGCCCCAAACCTGGCTTTCATGTGGGCCAGTCACCCATTTCTACCTAGCTAAGTTTGACGGCAATGTCAATGAGACTAGCTTCCCCAGTGAGATACAAGATTTTTATATTTTGCGTGTTGCAATAACTACATGCAACGTTGATGTCAGTGTTCCTTCTCCCTTAATCTACACAATCCTGTGAAACACCTGATCAATGATAGACACCTCAATGGACAGGCCTAGGTTCCCCAAGATCTCAAGATGTTTACCAGACATCGTTATCATCAAGCCTTGGGGTCTTAAAATTTACCTCATCGATCTACATTCCAAAGTTAATGGTTATAGTCTTTCTCAGACTTGCATACCTCGAAGGACGCCTTGGGTTCTGTTATTCGTTGTAGTCATTGACATCCAAGTTCTGTTCCTCATCTTGTATTTCCCCTTGGCCTCATCATACAAAGAGATTTTAATTTCAACTAATTTCTATAAGGTTCATACTATTAATTCTAATAGAAATATAGTTATATGTGAAGTTGTATGTTTACACCTGATGTTAGAATTCCTTAGTTGAAACTTTATTGCTGGAACAGCACAGCAGGTCAGGCAGCATCCAGGGAACAGGAGATTCGACGTTTCGGGCACAGGCCCTTCTTCAGGAATGGCCTCGTTAGAATTCCTTAGCTAATACATGTTGAGCAGATTCTTTCTCCCTACGTTATACTTGCCTCTCACTTAAGGACCTTTTAAATTCTGTTATACAATTTGCTCACCTCATTACTTGACAACTAAAAGGATATTAATGTTTACTAATTGTTCTAAAAGTTGTACTATCAGTTCCAATAATGTAATATGGTTAGACATAGTGTTGGGAATTCTTTAGTCATCAGGTTGTGAGCAGCTTCTGTCCCACGTGACCTTGGACGGTTCGGTAAACACTGTCCCCCTCTCATACAGCTGTACTGTAACTCATTCGAGTCACATCCTGTCATCTAGAATGGAATTTATTGACCCTCCTCTAAATATTTCTACTCAAACTCTTTTATCTAAGAAGGCAACATTCATTTCATTAATAAGACAATAAACTCAATCATACTCCATCATTACGAGATCATATTTTTCTTTTTTATGCTTGTTAAAATCTTCAGGCTGTCTGTTCCCAGGCATCTCTTATCAGATTATCTCTTACAGATATGTGCAATTGCTATGTTCACAGAACTCCCTGTATGTTCATTTGGAAGATTATTTGTTCAAAACAAACCCTGTTACCTTCAGTTACCTCCTTCTCAAAACTACCTTTGTGCTACCCTATGACATCACTTTCATGCTGGATTCAGGAAGCTAATTATGTTATTGTAGCCATATTTATGCAAACGGACAGACATTTTGTGCCACCTCTGACCATGGGATCCCCCAATAATAACAGCCCATGTGATGACAATGCCCAATGTGTTGGGCATATGGATAAGGACATTGGAGAAGGTGCTCAAGCCTGAAAATGATTGAAAACTGCATGGTCCCCAAGTAAAAACGTGTTCACCCAGCTTGCAACGTGATCTCCTCCCAGTGTAGAGGAGACCAAATTGTGAGCGGTGAATACAATAGACGAGATTGAGTGAAGTGCTGCTCCACCTGGAAGGTGGGACTGGGGCCTTGGGGAGTGAGGACGGAGGGATTAAACATGCAGGTGTTACACCTTCTGCAGTTGCAGAGTTAATTGTCAAAGGGGTATGGGGAGGTTTTGGGAATGGAGGAGGGTCGAACCAAGATGTCCCACATGGAGTGATCTCTGCAGAAAAGCTGGGAGAATATTTGTCTGGTGGTGGTATCCCACTGCAATTGGAGGAAATGGCAGCTAATGATCCTCTGGATGTGAATGCTGGTGATCGGTGAGGTCAAAATGGTCCCTATCAGTGCTGTGGGAGGGAAGAGAGGGGGTGAGGGCAGAGGTGAGGGAGATGGGTCGGATACATGGCTGAGATCCCTGTCAACCACGGAGCAGGGGAATACTCTGTTCAGGAAAAAGGTGGACATTTCAGAGGTTCCCTTGTCGAAGTTGGCTTAATTGGAACAGATACATCGAACATAAAACAGGACAGAACAGTACAGGCCCTGTGGCCCACAATGGTGTGCTGAACGTTTGTCCTACTCTAAGATCAAACTAATCCACAAACCCTTTATTTTATTGTCAGCCATGTGCCTAAGAATTGCTTAAATGTCCATAGTGTATCTAATTCTATTACCACTACTGGCAGTGCACTCCCCACACCCACCACACTCTGTGTAAAGAACCTACCTCTGACATCTCCCCTAAACCTTCCTCCAATCATCTTAAAATTATACCCCCGCATGATAGACATTTCCCCTGGGGAACAAAGTCTCTGGTTGTCCACTCTATCTATGCCTCTCATCACCTGATACAACTCTATCAAATAACCCCTCATCCTCCTTCGCTCCAGTGAGAAATAGCCTAGCTTCATCAACCTTTCTTCATAAGACATGCTCTCCAGTACAGGCAGCATCCTGGTAAATCTCCTCTGCACCCTCTGTAAAGCTTCCACATCTTTCCTATAATGAGGTGACCAGAATAGAACACAATATTCCAAGTGTGGTCTAACCAGGGCTCTAGAGAACTGCCACACAACATTGCAGCTCTTAAACTCAATCCCCCTGCTAATGAAAGTCAACACATCATTTGTTTTCTTAACAAACCTATCAACCCGGGTGGCAATATTGAGGGATCTCTGGAGGTTGACCCCAAGATCCCTCTGTTCCTCCACACTGTCAAGAATCCTGCCTTTAACCCTGTCATCTGCATTCAAATTCGACCTTCCAAAATGAATCACTACATACTTTTCCTGGTTGAATTCAGTCTGCCAGTTCTCAGCCCAGCTCTGCATCCTGTCAATGTCCCATTGCAAACTACGACTGTCCACTCACACTATCCACAACTCCACCAACCTTCATGTCATCGGCAAACTTGTTAACCCACTCTTCTACTTCCTCATCCAAGTCATTTGTAAAAATCACAAAGAGCAGAGGACGCAGTACAGATCCCTGCAGAACATCACTGGTCACTGAGCTCCAGGCTGAATACTTGTACCATCTACTACCATCCTCTGTCTTCTATGTGCCAGTGAATTCTGTATCCAGACAGCCGAATATCCTTGGATCCCATGCCTCCTTATGTTCTGAATGAGCCTACCAAGGGGAACCTTAACAAATGCCTTGCTAAAATCCATGTACACCACATCCCTTCCTCTACCTTCATCAAAGTGTTGTGTCACATCCTCAGAGAATTCAGTAAGGGTTGTGAGGCATGACCTGCCCCTCACAAAGCCATGCTGACTATCTCTAATCAAATGATGCTTTTCCAAATAATCATATATCCTATCTTTCAGAATTGTTTCCAATAATTTGCATACTACCGACATTAGACTGACTGGTCTGTAATTCCCAGGATTATTCCTATTCCCTTTCTTGAACAAGGAAATAATGTTTGCCACCCTCCAACCATCTGGTACTAACCCAGTGGACAGTGCAGATGCTAATTGCATAGCAATCTCTTCCCTCACTTCCCGTACTAACCTTGGGTATATCCCATCTGGCCCAAGGGACTTATCTATCCTCATGTTCTTCAAAATTTCCAGCACATCCTCCTTCTTAACATCAACCTGTTTGAGCATATCAGCCTGTTTCATGCTGTCATCACAAATAACAAGGTCCCTCTCACTAGTGAATATGGAAGCAAAGTATTCATTAAGGGCCTCCCCTACCTCCTCCGACTGCAGCCACAAGTTCCCTCCACTATTCCTGATTGGCCCTACCCTCACTCTGGTCATTCTCTTGTTCCTCACATAAGTGTAGAATGCCTTGGGATTTTCCTTAATCCTACCCACCAAGGCTTCTTCATGCCCCCCTCTTGTTCTCCTAAGTTCATTCTTCACTTCTTTCCTGGTCACCTTGTAACCTTCTAGAGCCCTGTCTGACCCTTGCTTTCTCCACTTTAAATAAGCTTCCTTCTTCCTCTTGATAGATGTTGCTTGTTCCTTCACCCTACTATCCCTTCCTTGCCTCAATTAGACAAACCTACCAGCACTCGCAGCAAGTGCTCCCTAAAGAACCCCCACATTTCTATCATTCATTTCCCTGAGAATATCTGTTCCCAATTTATGTTCCACAGTCCCTACCTAATGGAATTGTAATTCCCCCCTCCCAATTAAATACTTTCCCATAACATCTGCTCCAATCCCTCTCCTTGACTATAGTAAAAGTCAGGGAGTTGTGATCACTATCACCCAAATGGTCTCCAATTGAGAGATCTGACACCTTGTAAGGTTCATTGCCAAGCATCAAATCCAATATGGCCTCCTGTCTAGTTGACTTATCTACATATTGCATCAGGAACTCTTCCTGGACATACCTGACAAAAATTGCTCCAAACAAATTATTTGAACTGAGGACGTTCCACTAATATTAGGGAAGTTATAGTCACCCATGACAACAGTCCTGTTACTTCAGCACCTTTCCAGAATTTGCTTCCCAATCTGCTCCTCCGTGTCTCTGTTGCTATTGGGGGCCTATAGAAAACTCCCGAGAAAGTGACTGCTCCTTTCCTGTTTCTAACTTTTCCACCTATCCTTACCCTCTTGACAAACACCCCTCGATGACCTCCCTTTCTGTATACTATCCCTGATTAGCAATGATACTCCATCACCTCTTTTACCTCACTCCAGGTAACTGTGGGAGTCGGTGGGTCTGTAGCGGATAGTGACGGATTCACAAAAATTATGTCTCTGAAAGATACAGAGGTGAGATGAGCAGCTGTTTTTCCAACCTGTCGTTCCTCACCTGCAAACAAAGACCATCTCCTCTGTACTCAAAATAGTGTTCAAACAAGACACTAGTCATAAAACAACAAATGTCTCCAGCATTTCACTGAAACCATGTGATTTCAAAAAATGCCTTTTTAAAAAATATTCCAATACGGATGTTGCCAGGGTTGGACAATTTGAGCTTTGCAAAGGCTGAATAGGCTGGGGCTGTTTTCCCTGGAACGTCGGAGGCTGAGGGGTGACCTTATAGAGGTTTATAAAATCATGAGGGGCATAGATAGGATAAATAGACAAGGTCTTTTCCCTGGATGGGGGAGTCAGAACTAGAGGGCACAGGTTTAGAGTGAGAGGGTAAAGATATAAAAGAGACTTAAAGGGCAACTTTTTCATGCAGAGGGTGGTGCATGTATGGAAATGAGCTGCCAGAAGATGTGGTGGACGCTGGTACAATTATAGCATTTAAAAGGGTATATGAATAGGAAGGGTTTAAAGCGATATGGGCCAAGTGCTGGCAAATGGGACTAGAGTAGGTTAGGATAATAGCTCAGCATGGACAAGTTGGACTGAAGGTCTGTTTCTGTGCTGTTTTTCTCTGTGACTGTATGTTCTTGCTTTTTTTTTAAAAAAGTACAATCTAGATTTCTCCACAGAACTTGAATTAAATCTATGTTCTGTTTCGAACATCATAACTCTAGGGAACTCCTTCAGCCTCAGCTTCAGTATGAGCTGCCTGTACTAACTTACTTAACCCTGGATTTAATTCCTGAGCTTCAATTAACGAGGACATTCCAAATACCTCTTTGGAGCCAATTCCAAGTTTAAACGGAGTTTCAGCTTCCCCAGCATCTGCTCACAGTGACCCTGTGATCCTCTGGTGATGTCCTTTGTTTATCATTAGTAGGAGCCAGGTTTGGACTGGCGTGGACATCGTTCAGCCATTTCTCTGGTCATTATACATGATAGACAATACCCAGAACCTGTTTCTGTGACTGTTTTGTCTCTCAGCCTCATCTGGACTCTCGGCGAATGAATGATTTTCATTCCGACCAAACCATTCCTGAGGAATAAATCACCTCTCTCTGTCAGTAATTTCTTAGTTATCTCATCTAGCACTGCAACAGACCTCCCTCCAGATCCTCCGCTCCACGCTTGCAGCCATGCGCCGCTACCTACATTCCCTGCAGTCAGCCCTACCCCAGCTCAGGACAACACTCTCACAGACCTGCAAAGGACCTCTACTGTTCTTCATCCTCAGAAGAATCCATCCACTAAACAAACAGTTCTTCCTGGCCATATCGGAAATTAAAGACAGTAAGTACCAAAAATTTTCATGCACTTACCCCCACACTCTGGGTTCCTCAACTGTTCCAGAATCTTCCATCGGTCTCCGGAACCGCTCGGGCGCCATTACCCACGTGGCCGCTGCAGCAACCGCCGCAGCGAACCATGACATCACTTCCGCCCCCACCGACTATGCAGCCTCCGCGATCACCGCCCAGACAACTGCCTCCACGATCGCCAGGAAGACCATCGCCGACAGATTCGCAGCCTCCGCGGGGTCCAGCCACCAGGAACAACACTGTTTCTGCCGTCGCCACAACCACTTCCGCCCCCAGTGACGTCACTCACCTGCACAACGACCACGCCGCATGCGTCTCTGCCCCCGCGCAGATCCCCGCCCCCACACCTAACCTTGCCCCCATGCCTAACCCCGCCCCCACACCGATCCCCGCCCCATGCCGATCCCCGCCCCCATGCCGATCACCACCCTCACGCCAATCTCCACCCCCAGGCCAATCTCTGCCCCTATGCCCACTCCCAGCTCCAGCCCCACAGCAGGTCGCAGGTCCTAGCTCCCAGCCCTGCCGTATTTTCATCATCCCTCCAGACCTCCACCTCTCTGAGGATGAAAGATCAGTCCTCAGCAGAGGCCTCACCTTTATCTCCCTACGCTCCCGGATTAACGAGTTCAACACATGGCGAGACATCGAAAAACTCTTCCGCCGCCTTCGCCTCCGTGCCTACTTCTTCAACCAGGACTCCCGCCCACCATCTGATGACCCCTTCTCCCGCCTCCAACGCACCCCATTAACCTGGACACGCCATGCTGGCCTCTTACCCGCCCTCGATCTCTTCATAGCCAACTGCTGCCGCGACATTAACCGCCTCAACCTCTCCACCCCTCTCACCCACTCCAACCTCTCATCCTCGGAACGTGCAGTCCTCCATTCCCTCCGTTCCAACCCCAACCTCACTATCAAACCGGCAGACAAGGGAGGTGTGATGGTAGTTTGGCGCACCGATCTTTACACCGCTGAGACTAAACGCCAGCTCATGGACACCTCCTCCTACTGCCCCCTTGACCATGACCCCATCTCCCACCACCAAACCATCATCTCCCAGACCGTCCATAACCTCATCACCTCGGGTGATCTCCCATCCACCGCCTCCAACCTCATAGTCCCACAACCCCGCACCGCCCGTTTCTACCTCCTGCCCAAAATCCACAAACCTGACTGCCCCAGCCGACCCATTGTCTCAGCCTGCTCCTGCCCCACCGAACTCATCTCTGCAGACCTCGACATGGTCCTGTCCCCCTTAGTCCAAGAACTCCCCACCTACGTTCAGGACACCACCCACACCCTCAACGCCTTATCTTCACGATGGACATCCAGTCCCTGTACACCTCCATCCACCATCACGAAGGACTCAAAGCCCTCCGCTTCTTCCTTTCCCGCTGAACCAACCAGTACCCTTCCACTGACACCCTCCTTCGACTGACTGAACTGGTCTCACTCTGAACAACTTCCCTTTCCAAACCTCCCACTTCCTCCAAACCAAAGGAGTAGCCATGGGCACCCGCATGGGCCCCAGCTATGCCTGCCTCTTCGTCGGATATGTGGATAGTCCATCTTCCGCAGCTACACAGGCACCACCCTCCCACCTTTTCCTCTGCTACATCAATGACTGTATCGGCGCTACCTCGTGCTCCCACGAGGAGGTTGAACAGTTCATCCACTTCACCAACACCTTCCACCCCGACCTCAAATTTACCTGGACCGTCTCAGACTCCTCCCTCCCCTTCCTCGACCTCTCCATTTCTATCTAGGATGACCGACTCAACACGGACGTTTACTATAAACCGACTGACTCCCACAGCTCCCTAGATTACACCTTCTCCCATCCTGGCCCCTGTAAAAATGCCATCCCATATTCCCAATTCCTTCGCCTCCGCCGCATCTGCTCCCAGGAGGACCAATTCCAATACCGAACAACCCAGATGGCCTCCTTCTTCAAAGACCGCAATTTCCCCCCCAGACGTGGTTGACGATGCTCTCCACCGCATCTCCTCCACTTCTCGCTCCTCCGCCCTTGAACCCCGCCCCTCCAATCACCACCAGGACAGAACCCCACATGTCCTCACCTACCACCCCACCAACCTCCAGATACATCGTATTATCCTTCGTCATTTCCGCCACCTCCAAACAGACCCACCACCAAGGATATATTTCCCTCCCCACCCCTATCAGCTTTCCGGAAAGACCACTCCCTCCGCGACTCCCTCGTCAAGTCCACACCCCCCACCAACCCAACCTCCACTCCTGGCATCTTCCCCTGCAACCGCAAGAAATGCAAAACTTGCGCCCACATCTCCCCCCTCACTTCCCTCCAAGGCCCCAAGGGATCCTTCCATATCCATACAAATTCACCTGCACCTACACACACATCATTTACTGCATCCGCTGCACCCGATGTGGCCTCCTATACATTGGGGAGACAGGCTGCCTATTTGCGGAACGTTTCAGAGAACACCTCTGGGACACCCGCACAAACCAACCCACCTGCCCCTTGGCTGAACACTTTAACTCCCCCTCCCACTCTGCCAAGAGCATGCAGGTCCTTGGCCTCCTCCATCGCCAGACCAGGGCAACACGATGCCTCATCTTCCCCCTAGGAACCCTCCAACCACAAGGAATTAATGCAGATTTCTCCAGCTTTCTCATTTCCCCTCCCCCCACCTTATCTCAGTCCCAACCCTCGGACTCAGCACCGCCTTCTTGACCTGCAATCTTCTTCCCGACCTCTCCCACCCCCTCTCTTGCCTATCACCCTTACCTTAACCTCCTTCCACCTATTGCATTCCCAACGCCCCTCCCCCAAGTCCCTCCTCCCTACCTTTTATCTTAGCCTGCTTGGCACACCCTCCTCATTCCTGAAGAAGGGCTTATGCCCGAAACGTTGATTCTCCTGCTCGTTTGATGCTGCCTGACCTGCTGCGCTTTTCCAGCAACACATTTTTCAGCTCTGATCTTCAGCATCTGCAGTCCTCACTTTCTCCTAGCACTGGTCCAGTCAACAAGTCACACTCTAAGTGGACTTTATACAATGAAATTGGGATGTACTCTCCACCTATCCTATTTACATTGGCTTTCAGTAACCTCTCTACAGTGAAAAATCAATACTTCTTCAACAAGAGAGTTTCAGTCACTCCTGTATTCCCTCGTATGGTAATGGTGTTTGTTACTTCCTTTGAAGAAAAAAAGTAATTTTCTCCTAATATAAAAATCCATTCATATCTCTCGTCTATCCAATACAATTCTTATGCTTTCGCAGGAGCTTCTCACTTCAATCTATTAGTTGTAGTTAATGCTACAATCTGATCCATACCAGTTTCCTTCTGAGTTTCCTTCTCAGACTCAGTTTTATGAACTCCAATACATCCCACAGTTTTCTTTCTCTGTTTCCAACATTCTGAACGATAGTGTCCCGCTTTGTAACAATGGGTACACCTGCTCGTCCACCCTCAATAACATTCCTTCTGACCTGAACAGGAGAATTTGGGGCAATTCCAGATCTTTAATCCTCATCTTGGCCATTCCCTTCCTTTTACTGTTCCATTTCCTAGCTATTTTGAAGTTGTGAGTGTGACTGAAGAAAAGTTTAATTTTACGGATTAGCTCTGAATTGTCGGACTTTATTGCTGCCTGGTGAGCAATTGAATCCCGTTGGTCCTCAACAAGAGTTCATATTATGGATGGTAGTGAGAATTTAAGCTCTTGTAAGAGAATAATCTCTGTAAGAGGTTCATACATGGCTTCAGCTTCTCATGCTCATATCTACTTTGCTTTCTTTTGCATTCAATCTCGGCTTGCCCAGGCTGTTTCCTTAAATTCCTGACCCTTTGCCTCTAGGTGATGTGATATTTCATTAGCTGGAGGACCCAGCCTTTCTTGTATTTTCTCTAAACCCAAGTGCTGTGCCATTACTGCAATTATCTCTGCCATCCTCGCTCTGCCAGGCAATGTTACCTCTAGTTTGCCCACCAAGTCTATCAACATGGTTTTTGAAACTTCTTTGGCTGTCCTTGCCATTCCAGAGATTTGTGTCCTTCCCAACTCCACCTTTGGAATCACCAGGGAGAATTGGGTGTTTTCCTTTAGGACTCAGGACAATGACAGTTCAAGGCTGGAGTAGGATTCCTCTTTGGCCTCTTCACTTGCATCAAGGGTTAGGCCTCATGAGCTGAGATGGTGATGTACTGCCTTTGGGTTAGGAGAGCCAAAGGGTGATGGGGTGTTCAATTATCCTACAACTTGACTGCTTCAGACAGTTAACTCATTTGATTTGTACAGATGACCCAACCCTATGCAGTTGTCCATCTTACTCAGATTTATTCTTTGAGAAGAATGTGTATCGCCAGCTTGATAACTGAGCTGACCTTCTCCTGCTCATTGCATCCCATTCCATGCGGCTATGTCAATAACTCAGCTCCAGAGTTCCCAGGCTACTGTAAAGATGTGACATTCAGGTCTGTCACTGCCAGGGTTATTCCTGAGTGTCCCAAAGTATTACAATTATAGGTAGTGGAATAAAATAACAGTTCTTTTGGGGACACTAAAAGCAATATTGACCAACTGCTGGGAATGCTGGGAAAACTGGCCAAGAGAAGAGCATGCTGGGAATTGGATCAGGTCACACAGATATGCAAACCACTTACCTAATTGATTATATTGAAATGGTGTTGATAAGACACTGTAAGTGAAATATTAACCAGGAAGCTTACAGCATTCACTGTCACTTTGGATCATATCAGACAGATATGCAAGGTAGTCACTTTGATTGACTATTGAATAGGTATTGATGAGATAATATCACAAGGTTTCGGGTAGAAAAATAGATTGGAGTTACAGTGGAACTGTTTTTGAGACAGCTCAGTTCCCAGGGTCAGCTGGATCAATAGAGAAATCACAATATCCAATACTGTCTTTTGTAACATCATTCCTGGGACAGAAACTCAATTCACATGGAGTCACTGAAATATGATAATTGCATTGTTATATCAAACTGCTGTTACTAAATGATAGTAAGCGACTATCACCACTGTTTAAGAGAGGCCACTCAAATCAGAGGGGACACACACACACACACACTCCAGAGAGAAATCAGCTCCAAGAAACAGGAATGTTGGGAGCAGGAAGAACAGCCTCAACTTCAGATTGACCAGCTGTAATCAGGGTTGGAGAAAATTCTTTATCATCTAGCATTTCCAAAACCCATTTTAAACCAATGTGAGAGAATTTAAGAACTGAAAGGTTACTCAGGAAATTAGAGGGAAAGATGGATTTATAGAATTATGTATATACGTATCTTGTGTTTCAACAAAAATAAAGCATGCCTCATGATAAACTACACCTCATTACTAGCATAAAACGAGTCCCATTAAGTAAGGAGGTAGATCAGACATCCAAAATAACAATGCTTTCCGGCCCCCAAACACACTTTGGCGGGGTGGAGGTTGTCCCTGTGGGCTCTTTGAACACTGGTTGGTCTTTGCACACTCACAACTCAGCTGTCTGGTCGAGTCAAGACTTTGGTGAGTAGCAGAGATGGCCTAGTTGATTGGATACCCAGCTCTGTTGCAAGAACGGGGACTCACACATCGGTGTCACTGAACCAACCCTCCATCCCAGAAGCCCATGGTCCTCCTGACTTCTGGGTTGACACAGAAGCAATTGCAACACGATGCAGTTTGGTTACAATAAAGCTTAGTGTAGAACTGGTTACAATAAAGTCCAAGTCTGACACAAAACATCAAGGTAATTTGGATGGGATAAGCTCAAATGGAATACCTGTCCTCTTTATCTTCCAGTGGAAAATCCGCAAATATTAATAATGGAGATTGCGTTTTCTTCAGGTGACAAAATTGAGGGACTAAAAGAGTTGGTTTCACCAATAAAGTAATGGTCGAGGTTGTCATCCTAACAGATGAGAGACTTAACAAACAATTCAGGTTGTTTCTTCAATATATAATTTCAGTTACCTCACATTGTAAACTTTTGCTATAAATTCTGTATCTTTCAATCTTATTCTCCACAACCACCTGATGGAGGAGCTGCACTCAAAAGCTTGTGCTTTCAAATAAACCTGTTGGACTATGACCTGGTGTTGTGGAACTTTTAACTTTGTACACCTCAGTCCAACACCAGCATATCCAAATCATTAATAATGGAGGTCACGTTTTCTTCAGGCAACAAAATTGAAGGTCTAAAAAAGTTGGTTTCACCAATAAGTTAACGGTTGAGGCTGAACAATAAAGTCCAAATAAGTGAACAGTTTGAACTGATTGTTCTACCTCCAAGACCTCCTCGCAGTCTCTGTACAATGTATAACATAGCCTTCTCATGTGTAAATAATTGCTGAGAGGCAATGAGCTATATCCTGTTTATTTCAAGAAACTCTAGTTTCAGTTATGATTTGGAGATGCTAGTGTTGGACTGGGGTGCACAAAGTTAAAAATCACACCACACCAGGTTATAGTCCAACAGGTTTAATTGGAAGCACACTAGCTTTCGGAGCATGGTTCCTTCATCAGGTGATAGTGGAGGGCTTAATCTTAACACACAGGATTGTAACTGAAATTATACATTGAAAAATTGATTGTCTGTTAAGTCTTTCATCGGTTTGAATACCATGATAGTTTCAATTCTTTCATGTGTAAATCAAAAACATTTTTTTTAAAAAGTTGCATTCTCAGGTTACCTGTTAACAATAGTGATAGCTAGACAATATGTTGAAGGTGTTAGACCCCTGTGTTCTCTGTCTATGCCATGATATTTAGATTGATTCTAATCTAAAAAGTGAGATAACGGAGTTTTATATGAATTCATGCAGTTTTTGAGCTCAGAGTTCTATAATGTAACCCTGCAAGTACAAATTCACCCCACAAAATATTCACCCAGGCAGTCCTGGCGATCGACTACAGACACAGTGTGATTGGTCAATTCTTCCTGGGCTGAAAATGTGTTGCTGGAAAAGTGCAGCAGGTCAGGCAGCATCCAAGGAGCAGGAGAATCGACGTTTCGGGCATGAGCCTTTTTTCAGCTCTGATCTCCAGCATCTGCAGTCCTCGCTTTCTCCTCAATTCTTCCTGGGTTAATGATATGGATAGAGTGGGGTCAATCTGCTCTATCCAAGTTACGTGATACAGATACAGTAGGGACAATCTGCTCTCTCTGTGGCTTGTGACAATGAGACAGTGAGTTTGGTCGGTCCTCACTGGGATACATGTGAGCACACTAATATGAATGAGGAGGAGGTCATTTAGCCCCTTGAGTCTGATCTGCCATTTGATAAGATCATGGTTGATCTGGCTATAGCCTTAATGCTCTTTTCCACTTACTTTCTATCCCCACTGATTCCCTTGTTAGTGAAGAAGCCACATAACTCTTCCATACAAGTCATCAATGAGCCTGCTGCCATTGCTTTCTGGAAGATCCTTCGACAAACTATTGTACAATGAGGCGAAACACGTTGTATATACTGCTACAAATATTTTATCAGTTTTAAAAGGGAGTTTAGAAAGCTTGGATTAATTCCATTTTGTTGAACTCAACCAGTTAAAAGACTCATGTTACAATTACTTCAAACTATGATGTTCAAGTTTTTCAGGTTCAGCAGAGATATACATAAGGCAAGCCAGGGTTTCTGAATTAATGAATAATAACTGATTGTATTAAGTATAATTAGGTAAAACAGAATTCTAACAACAAAGCTTTATTGAAAGAACACATAGAGACACAAATGTTATTCTCATCATACTCGGTCTGAAACCTAACTCTTGGATACAAAAATCACTTCCTTCCTTGAAACAAAACACCTCAAGTGCTCACATGGACAAAAGTCCTTGACTCCTGTCTTTGAAAGTTGCTAAACCCAAAAAGGCATCCTTTCGATCGGGCAAAACTCAACCTGGGCTTGAAACATACTTCAACTTCCCTCAGGATATCAGGAGCACTCAAAATGTGGCACTCTAAACCTTATTTTGTAGTTTGTTTACCCCCCTGCTCAATGTTATTTAAAAGTTATAGTTAAACTTCAACTTGTATTAATTGTTCATTTGGTTGGCTTTCCCATCTGCATAAAGTCCCTTAATTCTTTGCACCGTCTGCTAATACATCCGTGGCTTTCAGTCTCAAGGGCAGTTTTAGCTGACAAAAAACTGGAGACATCTTCTCTCTTCTACACTAATAGCCTTCTCCATTAAAAAAACTATCAAGATCTGTTTGCAAAATTATTAAAAATCCAGCCTCTATTCACTAATAGTTATATATTATTTTTTCTTCAATTCCAGCATAATGTAACTATTTCTAGTGCAGTTGCATGGATGCTACCCATAGAGTGGTATGGCAATACTCTGAGATCGAGTGTAGCTGTGTGACAGTACAAGATGGTTCTTTTATGTAGACGCTTTTGGAAAGAAAACATTGGCCTCTTTCCCTAGTACGATTAACAAAATCCACGTCTTTGTTAAACTTCCCTAAAAACACCAGATTAACTAAATTTTTATGCTAAATTCTAAACTTCAAATTGTTTCCAGTCTCCTAGGTGTACAAGTGCCCTGAGAAATGCTGCCTAATTGAAACTAGAGTTTCTTGAAATAAACAGGATATAGCTCATTGCCTCTCAGCAATTATTTACACATGAGAAGGCTATGTTATACATTGTACAGAGGCTGCGAGGAGATCTTGGAGGTAGAACAATCAGTTCAAACTGTTCATTTATTTGGACTTTATTGTTCAGCCTCAACTATTAACTTATTGGTGAAACCAACTTTTTTAGACCTTCAATTTTGTTACCTGAAGAAAACGTGACCTCCATTATTAATGATTTGGACATGCTGGTGTTGGACTGGGGTGTATAAAGTTAAAAGTCCCACAACACCAGGTCATAGTCCAACAGGTTTATTTGGAAGCATTAGCTTTTGAAGTGCAACTCTTCCATCAGGTGGTTGTGGAGAATAAGATTGAAAGATACAGAATTTATAGCAAAAGTTTACAGTGTGAGGTAACTGAAATATCACATCACCTCGAGGCAAAGAGTCAGGAATTTAAGGAAACAGCCTGGGCAAGTCGAGATTGAATGCAAAAGAATTAAGCAAAGTAGATATGAGCACGAGAAGCTGAAGCCATGTATGAAACTCTTAGAGATTATTCTCTTACAAGAACTTAAATTCTCACTACCATCCACAATATGAACTCTTGTTGAGGACCAACAGGATTCAATTGCTCACCAGGCAGCAATAAAGTCCGACGATTCAGAGCTGATCCAGAAAATTAAACTTTTCTTCAGTCACACTCACAATTTCAAAACAGCTAGGAAATGGGACAGTAAAAGGAAGGGAATGGCCAAGATGAGGATTAAAGATCTGGAAATGCCCCAAATTCTCCTCTTCAGTATCACATGTTTGTACAAGAACTAAGAAGCTGGAGAATGAATCTTATATTTTGCGAAAAGTAATGTGTATACAGCCTTATACCCCAACCGATATATGCTTCTCCACATAGAATACACCAGAAACATTGACCATAACAGGATGAAATTCCCTGAGATAACAAACATTAAAATGATGGATTTCCTTCGGCTCTCCAAGTGTCGGTCCTTGGAATTTTGCCCCCTGCTGTCAGACTGGAGTCTCCTGCGGGCTCTGCTGGCCACTAAAATGTATCTCCCAGTGAAAGCATTGAGCAGCAGAATCAGAACAAATGGGAGTGCTGGATTCAGAATGTAGTGAATAAGCTCAATTGATCCCCAGATTGGAGATAACATAATGTACAATTTTTGCAAACAAAACCAAGGCTTGTTCATCAGCTTATACCAAGGTTTTAACATAAAATACCAGGAAATGTTCTTTAAACAGCTGGGCACAGTTATTGTTCCCAGAACCAAGGCTGCTGTTTTCTCAGTGCAATATTTGCCTTTCATCTTTTGACAACAAATGGCCACAAATCGATCAAAGGTGAAAGCGACAGTGAACCAGACAGAGCAGTCCATAGCTGCAAAAACCAGGACGGCATAGATGTTACACACGGGGACGGTCTGCAGAAATGTAAATTCAGTTTTATAAATAATTGGAACATGTCTCAATATCAAATCAATGATCATGACCAGTAAGTCCACTGCTGCCATGGCCACCAGGTAGTGAGTGATACATTTAGAAAGATCACACTTTCTCTGTGACAGAATCACTACTGTCACGATGTTAACTATGAGAAAGGCAAATAAACAAGAACATGTTATGTTAGGCTGAGAGTAAAGTTACACCTTATTACAATTAGTTAATAAGTTACAATACTTGAGATTTTCAAATGTGATATTGCATCCTGTAATTATTTAATAATGGGACATTAAGAAATAGTGGATGCATTGAACAGATATTTTGTGGTTACCTCTGGATGTCACAAATAACGTTCCAAAAATAAGGATAAGGTATGGTTCAGAAACAATTACAATCATGATGAAATGTTGCTTAGAACATTAGTATAACCAAAGACTGACATATCCCAGGTTTTGATGAAATCCATCCAACAGTTTTCAAATGAATGCTGGATATGCTAGCAGATTTTCTGGTTTTAGTTTTACGAAAGTCTCGAGAAGCTGTTGAGAATGGAGAGCAGCTGTTCCTCCAATCACAGGCAAGTTCTCTCCATGCTTGCTGCTGATAGTACTACCAGTAGATCTATCAGTGACAAATGCAAGAGAGAAACAATTTGTGATTGGGGTTGGGATTGGGGGCAGCATGCAGCTAGGTGAGTGCTGCCAGTGAGGGTCTCTCTGGGGAAATAGGTGGGCTGATAGCTACAAACAGGTGAATGGAGGTCAGGCTTGGGAGTCAGATAATGTTTTTTTGAGAGGCTGCAAAGGGGAGCAGAAGACAAGTGAAACATGAAGAAGGGGGTTGCAACAGAGAGACAGACACTGCAAAAGAGAGAGGGAGGTGAGTTGAGATGGGAGAGGAGAGAGACAGAGACAGAGAGAGATAAAAACTTCAAGAAGGCAGTAGAGGGAAAGGTTATAAGTGAAGTGGAAGACATAGGGAACTTGCAAAGAAGAGAGACCAGTTTCAAACCTGTTAACAAAGGAAACCTCAGCTAACTAGGAATGAGGAAAACATGGAATCACCAAGGTAACGAATCACTTGCAAATGAGCATGATATTTCTTGCTTAAGACTGCATATGCTCAAGGACTATTTCATGGGGGAGATTTCAGTGGATGCTATTGTTATGTAGATTGTGAATTGTTACAATCTGAGATTGACATCTGAGATGCAGTACAAAAAAGCGGGGAGCAACAACCTGATGAAAACAAATTCCAACTTTTTCCACATGAGTTTGTGTCGAAACACATGAATGGGCCCTTCTCCAATCCGCAGGAAGTATGCTTGTTGAAATAGTTTTAGACTAGATTAGATTACTTACAGTTTGGAAACAGGCCCTTTGGCCCAACAAGTCCACACTGACCCATGCTAACACGGGAGAATGTGCAAACTCCACACAGACAGTTGCCTGAGGCGGGAATTGAACCCGGGTCTCTGGCACTGTGAGGCAGCAGTGCTAACCACTATGCCACCGTGCCGCCCTTTTTTAAAAATTATTTATTCACAGGATGATTGTAGGTCTGCAGTTATTGCTGATCCCTAATTGCCTAAGGGACAGTTAAGAGTTAACCACATTTTATGTATATGTTAGTTATGATTAGATTAGATTCCCTACAGTGTGGAAACAGGCCCTTTGGCCCAAAACGTTCACACCAACCCTCCGAAGAACAACCCACCCAGACCCATTCCCCTACATTCACCCCTGACTAATGCACCTAACACTACGGGCAATTTAGTGTGGCCAATTCACCTGATCTGCACATCTTTGGATTGTGGGAGGAAACCAGAGCACCCGGAAAAAACCCACACAGATACTGAGCGACTGTGGCGCCCCCAATTGATACAGGTAGATATGAATTTGCTTAAAAGCTATATCAATTTGGTGGAACATCAGGCTGTCAAAACTTCTTTTTAAAAAATGGCATTTAATGGGGGAAAAAGTCAGTAGTTGTAATTTCAATTGATTTTTGTTGACATAAACCTAAGGGTTCTCATTACAGGATTTGTTCTAACTGACTGTTTCCAGAAATGAACACAGTGAGGAGCTTGTAAATTCACAGTTGTCTTTGATGTCAGATTATGAATTTAAAATTTAAAGCTTGCTTTTTCTGGAAGAGATCAAATGATTGAAGGAAATGAGGGCTCAGTGATTAAGTACTTGAAATGATTTAAGTATACTGAATGGGCTTTCATCAATTAGATTTTTTTTAATAATAGTGTAAGTCTGTGATAGATGCTTCAAACGTTCTCTTGTATCATCTGAGCATGGACCTTGACATCTGCCCATGCTGGACAACAGGTGAATTTGCCTGGAGATTGCAATGGAAAAGGGTTGTGGGTGTGGGTCAGAGGTCTCTTCTGACCCCAGGTTAAAGTACGAGGAATTTACAAGAGCAAGGGGATGTGATGGATGGCAGTTATAGGAAGGGAGAAAAGTCACAAATAGTCACATAGATGCGTTAACTCTACGAAAGGTAGGAGAGATAAGGCAGATTGTGCAGGAGTCTTCTGTGGCTATCTCTATTTATACAAGTGTGCTGTTTTGGAAAAGGTAGGGGCTGGTGGATTCTCAGGGGAATGTAGCACGCACAGCCAAGTTTCTGGTATTGAGACTGGCTCTAATGTGATGAGTGGTACGTCGGATTCCAAGAGAGTGATTGTGTTAGGGGACTGTCTAGTCCGAGGTACAGACAGACATTTCTGTAACCAGCAGCGCAAAATCAGAATGGTGTGTTGCCTCTCTGGTGCCAGGATCAAGGATGTCTCAGAGAGGGTGCAGAATGTTCTCAAGGGGGAGAGGGGCCAGCAGGTGGTCATTGTATGCATTGGAACCAATAACATAGGAAGGGAAAGAGGTGAGATTCTGAAGGGAGATTACAGAGTTAGGCAGGAATTTAAAAATGAGGTCCTCGAGAGTAGTAATATCTGGATTACTCCCGGTGCTACGAGCTAGTGAGGGCAGGAATAGAAAGATAGAGCAGATGAATGCAAGGCTGAGGAGCTGATGTATGGGAGAAGGATTCACATTTTTGGATCATTGAAATCTCTTTTGGGGTAGAAGTTACCTGTACAAGAAGGACGGATTGCACCTGAATTGGAAGGGGCCTAATATGCTGGCAGGGAGATTTGCTAGAGCTGCTCGGGAGGATTTAAGCTAGTAAGGTGGGGTGGTAGGGTGGGACCCAGGAAGATAATGAGGAAAGAGATCAATCTGAGACTGGTACAGTTGAGAACAGAAGCAAGTCAAACAGACAGGGAAAGCAGCGACAAAGCAGAGAACAAGGTAGGACTGACAAATTAAACTGCATTTATTTCAATGCAAGAGGCCCAACAGGGAAGGCAGATGAACTCAAGAACTCAGGGCATGGTTAGGAACATGGGACTGGATATCATAGCAATTATAGAAAGGTGCCTCAGGGATGGACAGGACTGGCAGCTTAATGTTCCAGAATACAAATGCAACAGGAAGGACAGAAAGGGAGTCTAGAGGGGAGAGGGAGTGGTGTTTTTGATAAGGGATAGCATTACAGCATGAACTGAGGGAGAATATTCCTGGAATTACACCCAGGGATGTTATTTGGGTGGAACTGAGAAATAAGAAAGGGATGATCACCTTATTGGGATTGTATTATAGACCCCCTAATGGTCAGAGGAAAATTGAGAAACAAATTTGTAAGAAGATTTCAGTTATCTGTAAGAATAATAGAGTGGTTGTGGTAGGGGATTTTAACTTTCCACGCATGGACTGGGACTGCCATACTGTTAAGGTTTAGATGGAGAGAAATTTGTTAAGTGTGTACAAAAAAAACTTTCTGACTCAGTATGTGGATGTACCTACTAGAGAAGGTGCAAAACTTGACCGACTCTTGGGGAATAAGGCAGAGGAAGTGACTGAGGTGTCAGTGGGGGAGCACTTTGGGGCCAGCAACCATAATTACATTAGTTTTAAAATAGTGATAAAAAAAGAAAGACCAGATCTAAAAGTTAAAGTTCTAAATTGGAGAAAGGCCAATTTTGAAAGTATTAGGTAAGAACGTTCAAAAGCTAATTGGGAACAGATATTCGCAGCTAAAGGGACGGCTGGAAAATGGGAAGCCTTCAGAAATGAGATAATGAGAGTCCAGAGACAGTATATTCCCGTTAGGATGAAAGGAAAGGCTGATAAGTATAGGGAATGTTGGATGACTAAAGAAATTAAGGGTTTGGTTAAGAAAAAGAAGGAAGCATATGTCAGGTATAGACAGGATAGATCAAGTGAGTAAAGGCAGTAGGAGTATACTTGAGAGAAATCAGGAGAGCAAAAAGGGAACATGAGATAGCTTTGCAAATAGAGTTAAGGAGAATCCAAAGGGTTTTTATAAATACATTAAGGACAAAAGGGTAACTAGGGAGAGAATCGGGCCCCTCAAAGATCAGCAAGGTGGCCTTTGTGTGGAGCTGCAGGAGATGGGTGAGATACTAAACGAGTATTTTGCATCAGTACTTACTGTGGATAAGGACATGGAAGATAAAGAATGTAGGGAAATAGATGGCAACATCTTGAAAACTGTCCATATTACAGAGGAAGAAGTGCTGGATGACTTGAAATGCATAAAGGTAGATAAATCCCCAGGATATGATCAAGTGTACCCTAGAACTCTGTGGGAAGCTAGAGAAGTGATTGTTGGGCCCCTTGCTGAGATACTTGTATCATTGATGGTCAGAGATGAGGTAACGGAAGACTGGAGGTTGACTAACGTGGTGCCACTGTTTAAGAAAGGTGGTAAGAACAAGCCAGGGAACTAAACACAAGTGAGCCTGATGCTGGTGGTGGGCAAATTGGAGGGAATCCTGAGGGACAGGATGTATTTGGAAAGGCAAGGGCTAATTAGGGACAGTCAACATGGTGTTTGTTCGTGGGAAATCATATCTCACAAACTTGATTGAGTTTTTTTTGTAGAAGTAACAAGGAGGCTTGATGAGGGCAGAGTGGTAGATGTGATTTACATGGACTTCAGTAAGGCGTTCAACAAGGTTCCCCATGGGAGACTGGTTAACAAAGTTAGATCTCACGGAATACAGGGAGAATTAGCCATTTAGGTACAGAACTGGCTCAAAGGTAGAAGACAGAGGATGGTGATAGAGGGTTGCTTTTCAGACTGGAGGCCTGGGACCAGTGGAGTGCCACAAGAATCAGTGCTTAGTCCATGACTTTTCATCATTTATATAAATGATTTGCATGTGAGCATAAGAGGTATTGTAAGTATGCAAATGAAATGAAAATTGGAGATGTGATGGACAGCGAAGGTTATCTCAGATTACAACGGGATCATGATCAGATGGGCCAATGGGCTGAGAAGTGGCAGATGGAGTTTAATTTAGATAAATGTGAGGTGCTGCATTTTGGGAAAGCAAATTTTAGCAGGACTTACCATTAAGTGTATAAGATCCTAGGGAGTGCTGCTAAACAAAGAGACCTTGGAGTGCAGGATCATAGATCCTTGAAAGTGGAGTCACTGTCAAGATAGGATAGTGAAGAGGGTGTTTGGTATGCTTTCCTTTATTGGTCAGAGTATTGCAGTTGGAAGGTCATGTAGTGTCTGTACAGGACATTGGTTAGGTCACTTTTGGAATATTGTGTGCAATTCTGGTCTCCTTCCTAACGGAAAAATGTTGTGAAACTTGAAAGGATTCAGAAAAGATTTACAAAGATAATGCCAAAGTTGGAGTATTTGAGCTATAGGGAGAAGTTGAAAAGGCTGGGGCTATTTTCCCTCGAGCGTTGGAGGGTGAGGGGTGACCTTATAGAGGTTTACAAAATCATGAGGGGCATGAATAGGATAAATAGACAAAGTCTCTTCCCTGGGGTGGGGGAGTCCAGAACTAGAGGACATAGGTTTACGGTGAGAGGGGAAAGATATAAAAGAGACCTAAGGGGCAACTTTTTCACGCAGAGGGTGGTATGTGTATGGAATGAGCTGCCAGAGAAAGTGGTGGAGGCTAGTACAATTGCAACATTTAAAAGGCATTTGGATGGGTATATGAATAGGAAGGGTTTGAAGGGATATGGGCCAGGTGCTGGCCGGTGGGACTAGATTGAGTTGGGATATCTGGTCGGCATGGACAAGTTGGATCAAAGGGTCTGTTTCCATGCTGTACATCTCTATAACTCTATCACAGATTGGTTTGAGGGCAACATTACTGTGATAGAGCCTGTCATTGAAGACAACAGTTCCAGTCTCATCGAATAAAGAGAGATCTGAGTGAGAAAGTATTGAATACAGTAAGAGCCATTTGAAGTGCAAGAGTAAATAACTCTAACAATCAAGAAACCAGGATCCCATTGGTGATCATCTCTGGATTACTTCCAGTGCCACATACTGGTGAAGGTAAGAACAGGAGTATATGGAAGATGAATGCGTGGCTAAAGAATTGGTGCAAGTGTTCAGATTTTTGGATCATTGGGATCTTTTCTGGGGAAAAGGTAACCTGTTCAAGAGAGATGGGTTGCACCTGAACTGGAGGGGGACCAATATCTTGGCGGCCAGGTTTACTAGTGCTGCAATGTAGGGTTTAAACTAGATTGGCGGTGGGTGGGGGGGGTGGAAGGTGGGGATCTCAACAGCAGGGAGGCAGGTGGGAAGCTCAAAGGTGACACAGTAATCAGAAATAGTAAGTTCATGAGACAGGTCAGGGTTGAACACTTCAGGGAGCAAAGAATGCCTGTTAGATTAAATTGCATTTATTTCAATGCAAGAGGGCTGACAGGTAAGGCCGATGAACTCAGGGCATGGATAGGTACATGGGACTGGGAAATTATAGCCATTATAGAAACATGGCTGAGGGAGGGACAGGACTCACATCATAATGTACAAGGTTACAGGTACTTTTGGCGGGTCAGAAGTGGTGGAAAGAGGGGAGGGGGCATTGCAATTTTAATTAAGGCGAATATCATAGCAGTAGTCAGCAATGAAATAACTGAAGGATCATCCAGTGAGGTTTTGTGGGTGGAGCTAAGGAATAAAGAAGGGATGGTGAAGTCATTGAAGTTTACTGTAGGCCCCCCAAGTAGTCAATAGGAATTAGAGGAACAAATATGCATGGAGACTGGAACGAGGACAGAAGAAATTTACAAGGATGTTGCCTGGACTCAATGGTCTGAGTTATAGGGACAGGTTGGGAAAGCTAGGATGTTTTTCTTTAGAGCACAAGAGACTGAGGGGGGATCTTATAGAGGTGTATAAGATCATGAGAGGCATGGATAGGGTGAATGCACCCAGTCGTTTTCCCAGGGTTGGGGTATCGAGGGTGAGAGGGCATCAGTTTAATGTTAGAGGGGAAAGAATAAAAGGGAACCTGAGGGGCAACGTTTTTACACAGAGGGTGGTATGCATATGGAATGAGCTGCAGTGGAAGTGTTTGAAGTGGGTACATTAATAACATTTAAAAGGCAATTGGTCAAATACATTGATAGGAAAGGATTAGAAGAATATGGGCCAAGTGTAGGGAAATGGGGTTAGCATGTGGATGGACATTTTGACCAACATGGTCCAGTTTGGGCCAAAGGGTCTGTCTCCATGCTGTAGGACTCTCATAACCTTGCAAGAATATCCACAGCTACATATCACAGGGAAATGTATGGATGAAGGGATCGGAAATGTGAAAGATGCATGAGGAAAAGAAACAGCTTGACTGAAACAAAGGCAGGAGAGATCATCACCCACTGTAACAAATAGTTGGAGAGATGGGGAGATCATTGCCTTGAGCTCTAATGCAGGGAGAACATTGTCACTGAGGAAGCTCTAGACACCACTAAAAAGCCTCCCTGTTATGGCAGAGCTGGGGGAGTTTAGCAAAGCTATTGACACACACTCATGAACAAAGCTCCAGTTACTTTGAATGTGCTCATCAAGCACAGAAACCCCCACTCCTGCAGCTTCTGCACTAACCTCTCTGTTTCTTCTGGAGGAGGGGACATTTCCACAGGGAGTGTGTGATGCAAGGATTGTGACCCTGTACATGAACAAGAGCAACTGCAGAGATTGCCATAACTGTCGAGGTGTCTCCCTGCTAAGCCTCCCTGCATTGGAAAAGGATTTCCCCATGTGGCCTTGTCAGGCTGCAGACACTGGCTTAAGGCATCTGCCCCCAATTCCCAACGTGGTTTCAGAACTGCAAGCTCGACAATCTCGGTTCCCTTTCAGTCTCGCAGCTGCAAGAGAAATACACCAATAAAGGAGACCAAAAGGACAGGGCAGGGAGACTATACCTGCACCTGAAGAGAGAATAATTACTCAGACACAGGGTTTGTTACAGGAAGTTTGTGTTTGATAACTTTGCTGAGTTTATTTGAAGGATTAACCTGGCGTGTTGAGGAGGGCAGTGCATATGATGTGGTCTACATGGATGTCAGCAAGGCTTTTGGCAAAGTCCCTCATGCAGATTGGTCAAGACAGTAAGAGCCAATGGGATCCCAGGTAAAGTGATGTGCTGGATCTGAAACTGGCTGAGAGGTAGGAGGAGAGGGGAATGGTTGAGAGATGTTTCTGTGACAGGAAGTCTGATTCCAGTGGGGTTTCACAGAGCTCAGTGCTGGGAGCTTGCTGTTTGTTGTGTAGATGAATGATTTAGACTTAAAATCAGGGGAATATGATAAAGATATTCACAGATGGCCTGAAACTCGGCAGGGTAGTAAAAAGTGAGGAGGATATCTGTAACCTCCAGGAGGATATCAATGGACTGGTCAGCTGGGCAGAGCAGGGACAACAGGAACTCAACCTGGAAAAGGGTGCACTTTCCTTTGAGGAGGGGCTAACAAGGCAAGGGGTTACTCTGTGAATGATAGGCCCTGAAAAGGACTGAAGATCAGGGGGACCTCGGATGCATATCCACGGAGCCCCAGGGTAGCAGGTTAGGTAGATAATATTATTAACAAAGCAATTAGGAAACTTACTTTTTATTCGCTGAGACATAGAATAAAAGAGCAAGGAGTTTATACTGGAACTATATAAAATGTTAGTTAGGCCACAATTGGTGTCCTCTATGTCGTTCTGGTCACCACATTATAGGAAGGATATGAATGCCCTGGAGGGGGAATAGAGGAGATTCACCAGGAAGCCGTGCCAGGAAGCTGGAGGGGCTGAGCTGTGAAGAAAGATTGGAGAGACTGAGGTTGTTTTCCCTGAGGAAGCAAGGACTGGGAAGGACCTTTTAGAGATGTACAAGAATATGAT
This sequence comes from Chiloscyllium plagiosum, assembly GCF_037043375.1. NCBI lineage: Eukaryota > Metazoa > Chordata > Chondrichthyes > Orectolobiformes > Hemiscylliidae > Chiloscyllium > Chiloscyllium plagiosum. Next base: position 99,137,605 of record NW_028270150.1, read on the forward strand.
GGGCAGAGATAAGGTGAATAGAAAAGCATTTTTCCATGAGTAGAGGGGTCAATCAACAGGAGGCATAGAGAGCTAGAAGGCTAAGAGGAGAGTTGAAGAGTTTCTTTTTCAGAGAGTGGTAGGAGTCTGAAAAATCGCAGTCTGAAAAGTTGGTTGAGTCAGAAACTCTCATAACCCTTAATCAGATATTAGATAGTCATTTCCATTGACAATAACCTCTAGAGCTACAGGCCAAGAGCTGCTAGAAGGTGTTAGTATTGTGAGATCTTTGTTGACTGGCATGGCCATAATGGGGCTGATGAGCTTCTTCAGTGCTGTTTAAGTCGATGAGTCTATATTAACATCACCAGTTTTACCGAGGGATTTAACCTCATGAGCATCACCGGCCAAGTCAATCAAGAAAGAACACGTGTGGAGAGGGTGTATACAGGGGAATACAAAGTCATCACAACGACTGTCTTAAATACATTCAGAACAACAGTCAGTTCAACAATTCCATCGATACAGCAGTTACCAAGGGAAATGATACATTAGATTGGAACCAAAGGGACAGTGTGAAGGAGTTGGAGATGACCTTTGTATTTTGTCAGAACATTCAGTGATGAATTTGATGTTTATATCTTCGGGCTTTCTGAGAAAGACAGGTTTTAAATTAAAACATCATGACATTAGTAAACTGAGAATGGAACTGGGATTAGGATTCACTGAAATGTAAAGTTCAACTGAAAAGAATTTAGAAGAAGTAAAATAAACATGAGGAATAATAGGTTTCTAATAGATCAATGTCTTGGTAAATATTGATGGAGATAGGAACAGACTTCTGGAGGACTATTATCACTGATATAGAGATTTCTTGTTTTCAACGGGAGAATGGTGTTAAACTGGAGCTCCCAGCATCCAGGATTAAGACGACTGTTGTTTATGAGATACATTCAAGTTTTCAATTTTTGGGTATAGGGCAAACTCTCAAGTAAAAAGAGGAGACAGTTACAGAATTCAAAAGGATTTAGGTGGATTGACTGATATTTGGCAAGTATGTGAGATAATACATTTGGGTATTACGAATGATGAGAGACTATACAAGTCAAACAGTACCGTATTAATGCAGAGGCCCAAGGTGTTTGTATACAAATCTTTGAAGGTGATAGGACAGATTAAGAAAGCAATAAAGCATAATCCTGGTTTAATAAATAGTGGCAAAGAATGCAAAATTTGGGAACTTCTGCTCAATGTGAACAACTCAACTTCTCTCTGACCTGGTACACTGTGACCAGTACTAGACATTAGAGTTTAATGAGGATGCGGAAACTTTGCAGTGGGTATCAGGACATTTTAATCAGTGTTGGTTCCAGCACTAAGGGATTACAGTGACTTGGATGGATGGATAAATTGGAGTTATTCTTGTGAGAGAAACCTCCAGAATATTAAAAAGGATAGACAAGACAGAGACAGTATGGTATTGGTTGGGGAGACTAGAAATGGGACATCATTTAAGAATAAGGTAGAAGTCTTTTAGGATTGAGATGAGAAATTGTTTTACTTTGAGAATGATGAATCTTTGGAAATCTCAATCCCAGAGGGCTGTGGAAGCATATCCTGGGTCTATTTAAAGTAAAAGTTGATACATTTTTGAGTATCAATCACATAAAGAATCATGGAGATAGTCTGGGTCAAAGGCAATGAAGTAACTGAAATAACTCGACAAATGCCAGTATCCTGTCACCAAGTCACCTTTTATTTAAACGTGCATAATACATGACACTGACCCAACTAGTTCAGAGCCAGCTCCTAGAGTGAGCAGAATCCCTGACACTCCTATTTATTTTTTCTTTTTCTTACATTCCTATTTATATCTGTCAGCCAGGACTCCCTGATCTGATCAGGTTAACAGCCCCAGTCAGGGAACTCATACTCTGAGATCCATCTGGCTGACCTTATTCCATTCACTACATCCCTCCCACTCTAACCCCTGGGATCCAGGCCCAATGTTCTTCCTGTAGTTTCTGCTGGGGCATTTTCACACCAGGTCCACTTCCTCAATGTCTGTCTTAGATATTGGTGGCATGAACCAGACTGAAACCCTGGAGTGTCTTGGCTAAAATTCATCATCTTCAGGCAGGAATCATATTGAGGTTGTGACATTTGCCATGTCCATTTCATCCTCAGAGGTTTCTTCAATGCTAAACAGAGTGGGACAACCCATTGTTTCTGACAGCATTGTGGGATGTTCTGAAGGGCCGGGTATGCTTTGCACCTGCCCCATTTGCAAAGTCTCAGTTTCCAAGTGATTCATATAATTGTTCAGAATCACCTGTCCTATTGTATATCATCAGATCTTGCCTCGGGTCAAATATGCCTCTTACCCATGCAAGGCCATTCTGTCATTTCAACACCAACTTCATCCCCTGAAGTAAACTTCCTCTCTTGCTTAGAGGAGTCGTGTGTCCAGCATTGGTGTCCCTAATGCTGTGTCAATGTCCCACCCAGGTCTAGGTGGATCAGGTTTAACCTGGTGTGGAGTCTTCTCCCCATCAGCAACTTTGCTGCAGCTGTCCCTGTATATGCATGAGGAGTGGTTCAAACATGATTCAGGACAATTTGGTATCAAGAGAAACTGCAGCCTGTTTCTTTAAGGCTGCCTTCATATTTTGGACTGCTCTTTCCACTAGACTATTGGATGATGGACAATACGTCCTTACATGCCAAATGCCATTCAACTTTTGGAAATACTTCAATTCCTTGCTGATAAATGATGGTGAAATATCTGTGGTCAACACTTCTGAGAGGCCATGCATTGCAGAAGATGCTCTCAACTTTTCACTCGTCATCTCCATGTTTGACGAATGAACTCTGCATGCCCAACCACTTTGAATGGGCATCCATAATAACTAAAATGGTAGAGCTCATGAAAGGATCGATGTGTAACCAAGTCCAGGGTTTACCCAGCCATTCCCACGAATATGGGGCAGCTTCTGGCAGTAACTTTTGTCCTGGTTGACACTCTGGGCACTGCCCCACCATTGAGGCTGTGGTCAGCATCCAATCCTGACAACCAGACATAACTTCTCACCAACATCTTCAAATTGGACACATGTGGATGACCCTAGTGGAGTTCAGCCAGTATCTGGAAATACCTTTGCTTAGGACAATCACTCTTGCTCCTCATAATAATATGCTCGCCTCTATGGTCTCACCAGGTCTCAAAAGGTTTCAGTTATGGTTGTGATGGCCCTTTTGTTTCCCCCATCACCCCATCAGCCATTTTAGTTTTACCAGGATGAGATCTTTTTGTGTCCATAGTCTGATACTGTCAGCATGACTGGAAGGTTTAAAACCAGAACGACTCTTCTTGTGGCAACACACGTAGCGTATCCACCAGTGGGAGGCAGCTCAAGTCTTGCACACTTGCCACTTGGCCTCCCAGATGGTGTTCCAACCTGTTATTGTATATACACTCAGAATAAGAACCATTGCTGGATTCACCCTGCAGCTGTGGGTGGCATGGCCATGTCTACTTTAAGTAGCCCTTTTTCAATAGGAGATGTAAGGGTGTCAGGATGAAGGCCAGGTTACGTATGAACTTCCTGTAATAATCAACTACGCCAAGGAAAGACCTAAGCTCCAGTACAGCCGTGAGGGCTGAGGCACCTTTGATCACCCTGACTTTATCTTCTAACCGGTGTAATCCAGTCTTATTGATTCTGTCGCCCAAGTAAGTCACTTGGGATGACTGGAACACATTGTTCCGCTCCTCAGACATATCATCTGCCTTAGAGAAATGTTTGAACACTATGTCCAAGTTCTCTAAATGCTCTTCATTGGTCTTCACAGTTATTAGCCCATCTTTCAGATAAATGGCAATCTGAGATAAAATGTAAAATGTTCTCTATCATCTGCTGGAAAATGGCACAAGCTGTTGATACCCCAAAAGGCAGTCTCCTATCTTGGTAGAAACCATTATGGGCATGAGCCCTTCTTCAGGAAACGAGCCTTTCTTCATGCCTGAAATGTCAATTCTCCTGCTCCTTGGATGCTGCCTGACCTGCTGCGCTTTTCCAGCAACACATTTTCAGCTCTGATCTCCAGCATCTGCAGTCCTCACTTTCTCCGAGAAACCATTATGGGTATTATTTGGAGCTTACTTCTGGCAATCTTCATCAAATCACAATGATAGGTATGCATGGCTCATGTTCAGCTTCATGAAGGGCAGCACCAACCACTCCCCACCGCACACCCACACACCACCACCCCCCCCCCCCCCCATGGCCAGTTTTGCATTCAAGTCCTTTATGCGAGGGATTGGGTATTTATCCAGCTGCGAAGTGGTTTACCATTTGTTTACAATTCCCCAAGACAAACTGACCCATTGTGTTTCACAATCGTTACGACCGGTGCTGCCCATTCAACAAACTGTACCGGTTTTATGTTAGCTTTGTTTTCCAGCCTTCTGATTTCCACCTCTATTTTTGCACATAAGGCAAATGGCACTTCATGGGCCTGGCAGAACTGTGGAATTGCTTCTTGGTCAACATGTAAGGTGGCCTTGGGCCCTTTGATAATCCCTAGTCCTTCCTGAAAAATGACCGGGTATTCAATTAGGACTTCAATCAGGCAGTCAATTTCTAATCAAAAAACATTGTGCCAATCAAGGTGATTCTTTCTCAACTAATTTTGCCCCATTGATCTTGGGCCTGAGCCTTTTACTAGAAATCAGTGGTAACTTAACCAGCTGATTCTCATAAGATACTAGAGCCAAAGCAGTACCCTTAATCTGTAGGGGTTCTCTGGTATTGGTTCTTAGTCTGGCTGAGGTCTTATACAAACTGAAGGGTTGGAATCCAGAGTGAATTTTGGTAAAGACTGTTCCTGCAATCACTAATACAGCTGCACTGGTATTGACCTCCATCAGAACTGGATGACCTTTGATTGGTTCTGATTTGTATGTTGTTAAGCAATTCAACTGTTCCAATCCAAATGTAGGTGGGCTTTTCACAACCTTTGCCACCTCCGGAATTTTAGTTTTGTCCTTTTTAAGGATATAACACAGTGGGCCCTGTATAAAAAAAATGTAGGCTTTCCAGGGTGTGCACTCTCCTGGATACCAGTCTATATGTTCTCTCACTCAATTCAGGCCTAGTGGGACTCTTTTGCTGTTTCTTTTTTTTTATATAGATATTTTTATTAGAAATTTAACATTTTTACAAGTTTACAAAAATAAACAAAACTCTCAGATATAAATATTGATATACAATTAGCTCAAATATACAATAGCCAAAATTTAACAAAAAAAACACAAAACAACAAAAAAAACCCGAAGAGAAAAAAAAAGAAAAAAAAAACAAACAAAACTCAACTATCTACTAATCTAACCTACAACTGACCAAAGTGTATATTTAAGTCTCTTACATGTTCGAGATGTGTTAGCATCAGATATAATAAAACCTGTATTCGTGCGGGATTCCTCCCCCGAGGGGCCACGGACCAGCCAGGTTTGTAATCTCAATTAAATAAAAGCCCTTGTTAGGATAGCCGAAATATCTGTATTTATGTAATTCAAAAAGGGCTGCCATTATTTGTAAAATAATTCAGTCTTTCGGTGCACCATATTTGTAAGGAAGTCAAGGGGAATACATTCCATAATTAGTCTGTGCCAATTTGAAAATCCAGGGGGGCCCTCAGCCACCCAGTTCACCAAAATATTTTTCCTTGCACAGGAAGAAAGAATAGAAAATAGTCTCTTCCCGTATGTGTCCAGGGAGGGAAAGTTCGAAAAGCCAAAGAGGAGAGATACAGGGTCCACTTTAATTTCCGTTCCTAAAATTTCTGTCAGGGTACTTGCTACTTTAGTCCAATATCTACGGATCTTATGACAGGTCCATAAGCAATGTACAAGAGTGCCCACCTCTATTTTGCATTTAGGACACATTGGAGATACTCCTGCCTTAAATTTTGCCAATCGAACCGGTGCTATGTGGGCCCTATGAAGTATCTTCAGCTGGATAGCCTGGGTTCTGTTACAAATAGTAATTCTTCTAGCATTTTCCCAAATATCATTCCATGTTTCTGTGGAGATTTCTAGTCCCAAATCCTGATCCCATGTTTTAAGCAGATTATCCATATCTCCCGATACTTCATCATGTAGTAAATGATAAATAGTACTGGCAGAAGATACCCCCACTGGTCGTAGGACACTACATTCTCTATCGGATTTATAAAGACTATCTAATAACGTAGTCTTCTTCTGTATATAATCTCGAATTTGGAAGTATCGAAAGAGGTCTCCATTGGGTAATCTGAATTTCTGACGCAGCTGTTCGAAAGACATCAGGACCCCATCTTTAAATAGATCCCCTAGACATGAGATACCCCTGGATCTCCAGAATTTAAAAGTGGCATCTGGTAACCCCGGTTGGAATCCCCATGCTCCCACTATCGGTGCATAGGGGGATGTTTTATGTGAATTGCCCTCATTTTGCCGCATTATATTCCAAGCCTTGATTGTATTTAGTATTATAGGGTTTTTACAGTGATCTTAATGATTTTCCTCTTGTCTGAGAATAAAAGGTTAATAAGTGGGTATTTTACTTGAGAAGCCTCGATGTCCAACCAGATTGATTGTGGATCAGACAAGACCCAATCAGCTATGTAACTTAATAGGGAACTTAACTGATATTTCCTAAAGTCTGGGAAGTCCAATCCACCCCTTGCCTGTGGAAGCTGTAGCTTCTTCAGCTTAATGAGGAGCCGCCTATGATTCCAGATAAAGGAACTCAGCCAGCCATATAATTTACATAAAGCCGTCCTCGGCAGCATCACCGGAAGCATTCTCATAGGGTATGGGAGACAGGGCAGGACATTCATTTTGATTAATGCTATTCTACCCAACCAGGAAATTGGTAGGTCTCCCCATCGCTGGAGGTCCTGCCTTATCCTCTCCAGTAAATACACAAAATTAGCCTTATACAACTGATCAAAAACTGGAGTAATAAAAATGTCTAAATATAAGAAGCCCTCCAGGGACCAGCGAAAGGGAAAAAGGGATCCGTCCGCTAAGTGGGGTATCATAGCAAGGCCACCCATTGGCATAGCCTCCGATATTGAAAAATTAATTTTATAGCCTGAAAATGCACTAAATGTATTAATAACTTGGATTAAGCGAGGTATGGACATCAAAGGGTTATTGAGGAATAGAAGAACATCATCTGCATAAAGGGTAATTTTATGTGTACCTGTACCAATCCTTGGGGCCATTATATTAGGATCAGCTCGTATAGCTTCTGCGAGTGGTTCAATTATTAGCATGAATAACAGAGGCGAGAGGGGACATCACTGACGGCAGCCCCTACCCACACTGAAGCTATCCGAACCTAATCCATTGGTAACCACAACTGCTTTGGGATCACGAAACAATGTTGAGACCCATTTGGTAAACACCTGTCCAACGCCAAACCTCTCCAATGTGTAAAACAAATATGACCATTCGACCCTATCAAATGCCTTTTCCGCTTCTAATGAAACCACTACTCCTGGTATCTTTCCCTGATGACAAGCTTGAATCATATTCAGAGCCCTTCTAATATTATTGGATGATCTACAGCCCTTAATAAACCCCGTCTGATCCTCCTTTATAATATGTGGCAGTATCCTTTCTAGTCTCCGTGCTAACATTTTAGAGAGGATTTTAAAATCTACATTTAGCAAGGATATTGGTCTGTATGATGTACAATCTTCTGGGTCCTTTCCGTTTTTAAGGATAAGAGAGATATTTGCCTCTTTCAGCGATGGCGGGAGACAGCCCTGACTATATGCAGAGTTATACATGTCCATAAGTGGACCAGCCAGTACTTCTGTAAATTCTTTATAGAATTCAGCTTGAAAACCATCTGGGCCCGGCGCCTTGCCATTTTGAAGGTGCCTAATTGCATCAACTATTTCTTGGGGTGTAAGAGGAGCATTTAGGACCGATACTTGTTCCGGAGTTAGGCCTGGAAAAGTCAAAATTTTTTAAAAATGACTGCATCCTCTTCATCCTATCTTCACAATCCTGTGATTTATATAACTCAGAATAAAATTCTCTAAAGATCGCATTAATCTTTTTGTGATCATGAGTCAAAATACCCGTACTTTCCTTGATAGACGTAATAGTCTGAGGGGCCTTTTTTTTCTTTGCAAGAAACGCTAAGTATCTACCCGGTTTGTCGCCATATTCATATAACCTTTGCTTTGCAAATAATATTTCCCTCTTAGCCGTTTGAGTAAGCATTGTGTTTAGAGCTGTCCTAAGAGCCGTAATCCTTTGCAATTTAATAATAGAAGGTCTATCAGTGTATGCTGTTTCAGCCGCTTTTAAGCGGGCTTCAAGCAAACGCTGTTGTTCTCCCTTTAATTTCTCTGGGTCGCTGAGTAGGAGATGATCAAGCCTCGCGTGTAAGCTTTGATGGTCTCCCACATCATTGACGGGTTGCTAGCTGTACCTGAATTAATTTCTAAAAAAGTTTTAAATTCTTGAGAGAAGTACTTTGCAAATTTACTATCTTTCATTAGGAAGGGGTCCATACGCCAATGCCGAGGGGATGTCCCATTGTTCCTCGCCTTAGTTTCCATATATACAGCAGCGTGGTCAGAAATTGCTATATTACCTATTTTACAGGATGATATGGAATTTTAAAAAATCGAGGGGGCAAAAAACATATCAATTCTGGTATGACATTTATGTGGATTAGAGTAGAAAGAAAAACCTCTACCCTGTGGATGAAGACATCTCCATACATCTACTAATCCTAATTCTTTGTTCAGATCCATCAATTGTCTAGATCTGGGAGATACTCCTGCAGTACTCTTGGGAATCCTATCTATTTCCGGATCCATAATACAATTAAAGTCTCCCCCTATAATTATATGACGGGCATCAAAAGCCATCAATTTTGAAAAGGCTTCCATTATAAATTTAAAGGGGTGTTCCGGGGGGCAGTACAAATTTAAAATCCCATATTCCTTTCCATTTATGAGGGCTTTAGTCAAGATATATCGTCCAGATTCGTCTTTTATCTGATTTAGGATTTTGAAAAGGAAATTCTTCCGAACAAGAATAACAACTCCCCTGCTTTTTGAGCTAAAAGAAGAAAAAAAGGCCTGATCAAATCCGCCCTGTCGTAATTTCAAGTGTTCTTTATCTGACAGGTGTGTCTCCTGTAAGAGAGCTATATCAACTCTTTCCTTCTTAAGATTTGATAATATTTTCTTCCTTTTGACTGGTGAATTACTCCCCTTGACATTCCAGGTGCACCACTTAACCGACTGATCAACCATAATCCTCTGGGCCAATCCGAGACCCCTCGGGAGGGGGAACCCTATCCAGAACATCCCGAGCGTAGAACATGTAAAATTTACAAAAATAAATCCTCTTTAATACACCCACAACAATACAGTAAAACACTATTTCTAAATAAAAAAAAATAAAACGTATCTAAGTGGAGACTTTCCCCCTTGTTCCCAGGGGGCGTCACTTCCTCTCCAAAAGTCCCTCATATCCTCTCCCAACCAATGCCCCACCCTTGACCCAGGCACTCCTCAATAAAATGAGGAGAATTCAAATATAATACAAAGCTAGAGTTAACAGTGAGCACCCCACCCCCACCCATACCAACACCTGGATATATTTGGTAATGTGGTAATGTTAATACCATATATAAACATATAACTATAAAATTACCACCTCAACAAATAATAATTAAATATAATAATACAAAATAACAAGGGGAAAACAACCCCGTTCCTAGAGATAGAGGTAAAATTGAATAAGGTAACCACCTCCCCCCACCAACATTAACCAAACCCCCCAACTTTTATATACACACACACACATATACATACATCCCTCATATATACATAAAATAATAACAGAAAACAACCCCAAGGGGGGGGAGAAAATCAAATCCCTCTCCCCACCCCCCATGATAATATTAAACAGTAAGGTAAGAGAAAAAAAAAGGGGGGATATAAACCAAAGCGGGGGGGAAAGGCAGACCAACATCCATTATGTCTTACAGTTTATCTAAGAGAATCCAAGAATTCCTTAGCCTTTTCTGGCGATCCGAAGTTGTACACGGATCCTTCATGGTTAAAGCGTAGCGTCGCTGGGTAGCGTAAGGGGTACTGAATATTTAAGTCCCTTAAACGCTTCTTCGCCTTGTCGAATGCCTTCCTCTTTCGAACCAGAGCCGGGGAAAAGTCCTGAAATAGCATGATCTTGGATCCTTTGTGGATCATAGCTTGGGGGTCTTTTCCGAGATTTCTAGAGGCTTCTAGGAGTATCTGCCTCTCCCTGTAGCTCTGCAGCCGGAACAGGACCGGGCGTGGGCGCTGGTTCGAGCCGGGCCCGCGTATTGCGACCCGGTAGGCCCATTCCACCCTTACCTGGCCTGATCCAGCTTCCAGATTTAAAAGCTGTGGCAGCCACTGCTGGAGGAATGCTGTAAGCTGGCCTTCCTCTTCCCGTTCGGGAAGGCCCAGCAAACGAATACTTTTTCGGCAACCTCGATTAGAGGTCGTCAATATGATTTTCCAAGGTCCGGACTCGCTGCTCGAGAGTCCGGACCTGATCCACGGCCGATTGAGCGGTATTTTCGGAGGTCGCGGCCTTTAGCTTCGCCCCTCCGACTCGGCGTTGAATTTCTTGAATCTCTCGGTCGTGCTTCTGCAGCGCGGCCGAGAGCGACTCCCAACGATTTCTGGATTCTACGATAAAGGCATCGATCTTCGAGTCAAGCTTGGAAAGCATTTCTGCAAGGCTTGTTACTGTTGGTAAGTCCCCCAGGGCAGCTGTGGACGCCTCTGCTGCAGCTGGAGAGGGTGGGGGATGGGTTCCTGCGGGCTCCCTTCCCTTTAGTCATTTTAACTTAGGATTAAGTTGTTTAAATGTAATATTACACAACTAATTAAATTACACAACTATTATAAATGATTTGGTGAGCTTGGTAGGTGGTGGGTGACCCACTGTACCCAAGTCTTGGGAGGAGCACTATAGACTCAGTCTTGCTGGGTCGCCTCCATCTTGGATCCCCTTTTGCTGTTTCAAGTCTGCATACCAGCAGAAACTACAATAGCCTGCTGGCCTAGATCCTCGAGAAAATTTTAAACATTTGGCTAGGTTTGGCTGTGTTTTGGGGTTTTGCTGCAGGCTGATCTAGAGTCCCTTTGCTCAGAATATGTCCTGAATAAGGCTATGCAATCTCCTTCACTCAAGTAGTGTTCTCCAAGCTCAGTCACCCTGATGAGAACATCCACTTCAGTCGGAATACCCTGTAACTCACAAGCTTCACTTTCCACATTTTCTAATTAAGCTATTAGACGCTTTTGCATAGTTACATCATTAATGCAACATGCCAAACGGTCTCTTAGTATCTCGTTTGGGGTGAAACCAATATCACATGCCTCTGCCAGTAATCTTAACCTTGTCAAAACCCCCAATACAGATTCCCCAGTTCTCAAACAGCTGAGTAAAACAGACAGTGTCTCAGAATTAGAAGCAGCTTGCAGTCATAATATTCCTTAGCTAAATCTGTCAACTCTTCCAAAGATTTTAGTATCTGATGCCTCAGGGAATGTTCACTTGCACCCAACAATTATGGGGCTCAGTTTTGGACACAAACCAGCCTCACCACCTAACCATGGCAGTTTTCAGACTATTGAAGAATGCAACTCGTCACTTTGGTATTTGCTGACATCTTAACATTGCAGTGCTGCTGCCAGGCCAGAGTGTGTGCAGGGAAAGGCACCTATCTAGTGCATCAAAGCAGTGCATTATAGCACTCTTTGCTTTCTCTCTTAGCACTATCCTAATTCACCATCAATTTCTCAGGGGCAATTAGGAATGGACAATAAAAGACTAACCTTGCAGTGACGATTGAAAATTAATGTAATCCCAGAGACTAGAAAAAACAAAGCAGCATAGTAATCATTTGCTATAGTATTAAAGTATATGCATGAAGATCAACAAAAACAATACATCATAGTAAACTTGGGAAAACATTTCCTAATTTATACATTCAGGTAGGTTTTAGCCAAATTCTCCACATTCCATGGTGCCACCACTTAACTGAGATGAATGCACCGATAATTGTGCTCCACATGACTTCACAAAATCCATAAAATCCCAGTTAGACCACCATGATGACCATTTTGCCTGACAGACTGCTATTCAGGACAAAAGCAATTCACACAAGGGTATTCCTGATGAAGGACTTTTGCCTGAAACGTCGATTTTACTGCTCCTCGGATGCTCCCTGAACTGCTGTGCTTTTCCATCACCACTCTAATCTAGACTCTGGTTTCCAGCATCTGCAGTCATTGTTTTTACGCAATTCACACAAGGGTTTTGTCATTCACGGGAAATTAACTTTTTTCCCCCCAAGAGTACATAACTTCAAATGTGACATTATTAAAAATATCTACTACTATGCAATTTAAACTATTATCTTTAAAACCTCAATACACAGAGATTCATCCACAATTAAAACAGATATTTTAACATTAGATTAGATTAGATAACTTACAGTATGGAAACAGGCCCTTCGGCCCAACAAGTCCACACCGACCCGCCGAAGCGTAACCCACCCATTCCCGTACATTTACCCCTTTACCTAACACTACGGGCAATTTAGCATGGCCAATTCACCTGACATGCACATCTTTGGACTGTGGGAGGAAACCGGAGCACCCGGAGGAAACCCACGCAGACACGGGGAGAACGTGCAAACTCCACACAGTCAGTCGCCTGAGTCGGGAATTGAACCCGGGTCTCTGGCGCTGTGAGGCAGCAGTGCTAACCACTGTGCCACCGTGCCACCCATATTATGGTGGTCAAAATTATAGACAAGGGTAGATTAAATGGTCTCTTACTTCCTTTTGAAATTAGTAATGATGACATGTTGCATGTAAAGTAATAGTCATTCTACAATTCAACAGTCGACTTAGGTCTTGTTAGAATTCCTGGAATGGTGAATTGCCTTATGAAGAAACGTTAGATAGGCTAAGCCCGTATCCTTTGGAGTTCAGAAAAATCAGAGATGATTCAATTGAAATTTAGGGGATCCTGAAGGGACTTGTCCAAGTGAATATGAAAAGGATGTTTCATTACTCTTATAGGTGAATCTAGAATGAGAAGGCAGAATTTACCCACTTAAGACATTAAGAAAAAAACTCTCAAAGGGGTTCAGAGTCTTTCGAATCCTCTTCATCCAACCAGTGGATGCAGAATCTTTAAACATTTTTAAGGCAGAGGTAGATAGATTCTTGATTACCAAGGGATGAAAGATTGTCAGTGGTATGCAGGAATGTAGAATTGAGCATTTTCTTGCTCCAGAGGAGGAAACAGAGAAATCATTACAAATTGCCGGTGCTGGATGTCTGTTTGCTCTGCACCTACAGATTTGTAGCAAAATGCAGCTCAGCCAATCAAAGTGTCTTTCATTAAGACTCACTGCACCAGTATGTCTCAAAGTACCAATCTCAGTGCTTCATTGTCTTAAGGAATTAAAAATGTACACCATTTGATTTTTCCAAGTTGCAAAACTCTCCTGCTATTCCAGTTATATAGAAGCCCAATCTCCATTTTATTTTACAGTCCAAAGAGGAAGAAAATGGGATCCCTTACAATGATGTCAGAAGATTCCATAAAGTTCCTCTTCTCATTAACCCATACTCACATTGTAATCAACTCCGCTCCCCGCACCACACACATATACATCTTCCTAAGCTACCTCCTGCAACTCAAACATGACCCCTGTCTGCACTTAGCTCACCCCACTCAATTATGCCTGTCCATTCAACTCAAGCCCAACTCATTTAGGCCCATTCATCCTCATTCATAGATATCATCCCTCTCCACTCATCCAGCTCTTCTTCTCCTCTACCCTCCTTATTATCTAGATTTACTTTCCATATTTCCAAGATGTGGGAAAGCTGCATTGGAAGAGCAGTGATGGTGGAATGATGCATCATGGGCAACATTTTACCAATCAGACTGAAATCCCAAAATTTTAAAAAGTGTTGATTGATGTTGGAGAGAAACACCCATCAAGACCGAAACCCAGTCCCCAGATCCCTGCCCTTGGCCCCACTGCTCCTTGCAATGAGAGGTATCTAGCTTATTGAAATTCACATTGGCCTTTACAAAAGAATGAATGGTTGTTTTACACAGATGTGAGCAAAAATCCAGCTGCATGGCAGCACATCACTATTGCTCACCAAATTACACTTGCAAGTTTTAACATGGGCATTGTTGCCAGCACAAAATAACAGCACTGGGCGCACAAAACATATTAAAGGGAATTTCAACATAACTCCAGACTGATACAAGATTATTTTTTGAGGAGAAATTAAAATCTCACATTTACAAAACTCTCCAAGCAAAACCAAAATCCACACTTGCTGCTATATTTAGTAGCCCATTCAATTAGGATTAGTCAATTACCCCCATCACCTCACCTCCAAGGAGTCCTGCACTCAGCTTCTCTCTCTCCCTCTTCCACTGCACACACACACCCAACCCACCCTCTCCACTCACATTCAGCTCCCACTCTCAACAGTGTACCCCTTACCACCCTCACCCAAGCAAATTCTCTGCAATCCTAGCCCTCACACCCATTCAGTAGCATTGGCTGGAGGAAAGTGCTCTTCAGGGTGCACATGGAAGCAACAGTGACTAGGGCGTGACCTCTGCCAGTCCCAATCACCAACAGTCAGATCGATTGATGGCAAACTCAACGGTAGTGCTGATTGACAGTTCCCCTAGGCAAAATTAACAGGGTGGTAAAAGAAAATCAAAAGGTGGAATTTTATTTTCTAAAAGTCAGAATTCAACCAAAAGGTGAATATTTCTTGTCCCTTAAGAACGGAGATGTGTTGTGAAATGACCTCATTCAAAAGTTGTGAATCTTTGGAATTCTGTACCACAGAGAGTTGTGGATGCTCCACCATTAGAGGTACCTGATGAAGGGCTTTTGCCTGAAATGTTGATTTTCCTGCTCCTCGGATGCTGCCTGACCTACTGTCCTTTTCCAGCACCGCTCTAATCTAGATGCTGTTTAACTGAGATCTATCCTCAGGTACTCTGGACTGATAGGAAGTCACCAGAGGCAAGTGGGCTATTTTGTTTTTAAACTATTGACTGTTACTGTTTTAGGGCTGCTCTTTCTCACTCCTTATTTATGTGGAGGTACATACTCATCAATAGGAGTATTTGTCTGCGTCCTTTTGTGTGCAAGACTGTATTCAGAAATGTCTGTTTTGGATGTAGGTTTGCTCACTGAGCTGAAAGGGTCATTTCCAGACGTTTCGTTACCTTACTCAGTAACATCTTCAGTGGACCTCAGGCAAAGCAATATTGAAAATTCCTGCTTTCTATTTATATGTTTGGGTTTCTTTGGGTTGGTGATGCCATTTCCTGTGGTGATGTTATTTCCTGTGGTGAAGTCACTTCCTGTTCCTTTTCTCAGGGGGTGGTAGATGGAGTCTAACTCAATGTGATAGAGTTCCGGTTGGAATGCCATGCTTCTAGGAATTCTCGTGCATGTCTCTGTTTGGCTTGTCCGAGGATGGATGTACTGTCCCAGTCGAATTTGTGTCCTTCCTCATCCGTATGTGAGAATACTAGTGAGAGAGGGTCATTTTTTTTGTGGCTAGTTGGTGTTCATGTATCCTGGTGGCTAGTTTTCTGCCTGTTTGACAAATGTAATGTTTGTTACAGTCCTTGCATGGTATTTTGTAAATTACATTAGTTTTGCTTGCTGTCTGTATAAGGTCTTTCAAGTTCATTAGCTGCTGTTTTAGTGTGTTGGTGGGTTTGTGGGCTACCATGATGCCAAGGGGTCTGAGTAGTCTGGGTAAAAACAATGACTGCAGATGCTGGAAACCAGAGTCTAGATTAGAGTGGTGCTGGAAAAGCAAAGCAGTTCAGGCAGCACCCGAAGAGCAGTAAAATTGACGTTTCGGGCAAAACCCTTCATCAGGAATACAGGGATTCCTGATGAAGGGCTTTTGCCGGAAACATTGATTTTACTGCTCCTCAGATGCTGCCTGAACTGCTGTGCTTTTCCAGCACCACTCTAGTCTGAGTAGGCTGGCAGTCATTTCCAAGGTGTCTTTGAAGGGGAGTGTGGCTAGGGTTTCTGGGCATGTTTTGCCTGCTTGTTTGGCTTTGTTGCTGAGAAATCAGCAGACTGTGTTCATTGGGTACCCGTTCTTTTTGAATACACGGCATAGGTGATTTTCCTCTGCGCTGTGTAGTTCCACTGTGCTGCAGTCCGTGTTGGCTCATTGGAATAATGTTCTGATGCAGCTTCATTTTTGGGTGTTGGGATGATTGCTTCTGTAGTTCAATATTTCGTCTGTATGTGTTGCTTTCTGTAGAAGTTTCTGTAGAAGCTGGTTTGAAGTTCCCCATTGCTGTTCGCTCTACTGTGACATCTAGGAATGGCAGTTTGTTGTTGTTTTCTTCCTCTTTAGTGAATTTTATGCCAGTAAGGGTATTATTGATGGTTTTGAAGGTTTCCTCTAATTTGTTTCGTTTAGTGATGACAAAGGTGTCATCCACGTAGGGGACCCAGTTTGGGTCCCCTACGTGGATGACACTTTTGTCATCACTAAACGAAATTCATTGTTTATAGCTTGAGTTTCTTTCAATTTCCTGAATCAACTGCACTACTGAACATGTTAACCAATGACTATAGCTTGCTGCCAGGATCAGTGAGCGACTGAGGTGTTGATTTGCCTAAAGCAGCAACAGCTAACAGTTAAATAACAAAATAGGAAGTGAATGGTGTGAACAGAGGCAGGTAGGCTATCAGTAGAGTATCAGAGGATAGATGTCAGTTAAACAGCCCAGATCATAAGGGCGAACAAGAAACAAAACAATATGATTGCTGGAAATCTGAAACAGAAAATACTGAGCATGATCAGAAATGTCAGCATAACTCTCAATATGTACACAACAACTATGAGCAGAGAGGTGCAAGAAATTCCAGAATTCATGTTTTGGCATAGTGTTAATCAACAGCGTTCTGTCAAGAATGGAAGGAGAAACTGGGGGCATGCAAGAATCTGAACACAGAATTTCTTGACTGAATTACCTTCTATTCAAATTTTTTTCCAGAGTGCAGCAGCTTAGTGCAAAAAAAAAACAAGAATTGAGAAACACCACAATGATGGGAATCCATTATGATTACTCCCTTTATTGTATTCATGCTTCCATTCACATAATACAGAAGATGACATGTAGGACGAGTTCTAAAGTTTATGGACACCACCATTAAAAATGAACAGAAAGTGCTGCATAAAGTGCCATGAAGTGTGCTGTAGTGCATCACATTATCTAAGGTATACTATGACGTGCGAGGAGTAACACTTTGATTAGGTCAAACGTTGCATTAAAATATCCCAGTAAAATCTAACAAGATAGTAGAAGCAGTCATGGCATCAGC